>NC_135659.1:70372927-70690812 GCF_964188315.1 Podarcis muralis | reverse complement strand
ATTAGAATACAACACTTGGCAAATAAGCCCCAAGGTTCTCTCCAAAAATAATCTACTGTGCAGTAGAAAGCCACTAGGAAGCACAGCAAGCAGGTTGCTGGCTTAGGCGTTGTTTCCTGGAACAAACTGATTACATACTAAATAGGGGTGGATTTTTAAAAAAAATACACAGTAAGTATTTTGTCCTTTGGTTGGAAGTTGTGGCTTCACTATTGTTATTGTTCTTATTTATTCAATTTGTATACTGCCCTTAGTCCGAAGATCCCAGGGTGCTTTACAACAACAAAAATGTATAAGAACACAAAATAAATAATAAAACAAAATCAAAAGCAAACCAATAACACCCCCAACACATTTAAAGGGACATAGAATGTTAATTAGCCCAAGGCCTGTTTAAAGAGAAATGTTTTCACTTGGTGTTTAAAGATATGGAGTGAAGTTGCCAGGCAAGGGTTCCAGTTCTGTTACTATTAGAAGATGGGTGCTAATCCAACAGTTTAATTTAAGTCAAAGGCATACTAGGTCTTATGAGTTATTTACCCTCATCTACAGGGCATTACTGTATTTTTCGCTCTATAGGGCGCACCTAGCTTTTTGGGGGGGGGATGAAGAAAAAAATCTTATTCTCCCCCCCCAGGCGTGGGGCTGGGGCGGGGAAAGCAGGCTGCTATCCGCAAGCCTTGGGAGCCCAGCAGGAGTTCCCGCCAGGTTCCCAAGGCTTGCGAATATCTGCCCGAAGCCCTGGGTGCACTGCAAAGCACTCCCTGGGCTTCGGGAAGCAGGTTGCTATCCGCAAACCTTGGGAGTCCAGCAGGGAACTCCCGCTGGACTCCCAAGGTTTGCGGATAGCAGCCTGCTTCCTGAAGCCTGGAGAGCGAGAGGGGTCAGTGCGCACCAACCCCTCTCGCTCTCCAGGCTTCAGCGAAAGCCTGCATTCGCTCCATAGGACACATACATACTTCCCCTTCATTTTTGGAGGGGGAAAAGTGCGTCCTATAGAGTGAAAAATACGGTAACTTTCTTATAAAGGAAGATACATGCAATAGGCTTTTCTGAATAGTATAGCACAGAGGTTTTCAACCTTTTAAAGTCCATGGCTCCCTTGACCTAACTACATCCTTTCTGTAGCACCCCTGTGGGACTTAGGATCCCAGTTATGTCAACTCTTGCCTGCAGAGCCAGCAGCCCCTCAGCCTTTTTTGAACACCCGCCTTTCTGGAGTGTTCCCTCAGCCTCTTCTCCTCTCCTCTCCAGAGGCACAATTTGCCTGGGGAGCTTGAAGCCAGGGCTGCTGCAACAAACAGCTGTGTAAGCCTTGGGGAGGCAAAGACGTGAGAGGGCATCAGAGCAGAGAGGGAAGGAAAGAAGGGCAGAGGCCAATGTTGCCTGCAACACCCCTGACCACCATTCAAGGCAACCCACGGCACCACGGCACACTGGCTGAACACCCCTGGTATAGCCATACGAACATGCAAAGAAATACTACAAAAAGTGTTGTATAAAGCTTCCCATGTGCTTATTTATAAATATAAACTATGCTGGTTCAGTGTTGGTATCGACCAGGAAAATAGCAAAAATAGATGGAAAATCCAGCCTTGCAGGGAAATCCTATGCATATTTACTCAGAAGTTAGCCCCATACTGTCCAGTGGAGTTTAGAGAGTAATCCAACCCCTCAATCTGCAGTGTTGAATAGGGGTGTGAATAGGGCCAACTGTCCCTCTACCCAGCCTGCCTGACTCTATCTGTGACTCCACCTCAAATGGCAGATGGATGTTATTGGAGGTAGTAGCCATGGGGAAACCCAGGAAACAGAGCATTCGAGGGCTGAGACTAGGCTGGCAAAAGACCCACTGGATTCTGAGCTAGCCTTGCTGCCACAAGAGATAGTACAGTGGTACCTCGGGTTACAGATGCTTCAGGTTACAGACTCTGCTAACCCAGAAATAGTACCTCGGGTTAAGAACTTTGCTTCAGGATGAGAACAGAAATCGTGCTGCAGAGGCACGGCAGCAGTGGGAGGCCCCATTAGCTAAAGCGGTGCTTCAGGTTAAGAACAGTTTCAGGTTAAGAACGGACCTCCGGAACAAATTAAGTTCTTAACCTGAGGTACCACTGTTCAGCAAAGGGGCTTCCCCAGCACAAGCTGTGGTACTGTGGTGGCAATGGTAGCTATACTGCTCCATCAAGACTTGCTAGGGGTTTGATTTACCCTCTTACTCCTTTCCCTGTAGGTGTTTACAGAACTAAGGTTTTAGTAATAAGAGAGAGTGAGGTAGGGGGAGAGCATAGTGGGCTAGTAGGGAAGCAATGCTTGGTTTTTATGTTGGCTGAGCTGAAAGGGAAGATGGTTCCCTTAAGCTCTTTTCCTCCTCTGCCAGCACACTTGATAGATTTCTAACTAGTTGCTAGTCTCTTGCATCTTCATAATGGGCACACAAAAATGGGAGATTCCCATTCTCTGCAGCCAGCATGGAAATATTGGAGACTCTTAGCAAGCCAGGCTAGCAAAATACATCTGCTGGAGAGTAAGTTTACTAAACTGAAGGACTGTTACCCAAGACATTTCCTGATTAAATACTAAAAGCTCTTTAAACCAGTCGCTACCTTGAGTTGACTAAGGGCATCTCTTGAGAATTAGTCCTCTTCCCACTCTTGCCTGATCATGAAGAGGCTCTGCACAACAACCAAACCGACCACACACCTGCTATGCCGCTCGAAGCAGTATAGTAAAAGGACGCCGCTTCCTATATGTTTTGCATCTCTTCCAGAGCTGGTTCATTCGCACCCACATGCCCAGCCTTCTTGATGCTGCTGCCGCTGCCATCGAGGAGACTTACACGTGCGAGTAAACCAGCACGGATTAAAAGCACCGCAGACAGAAGGGCCACATCTCAAACACGAGAGGCTTTCCGGGAAGGAAAGCTCAGCTGCAAGTCGCCGAAGTGATGAGATATCACGTGCGAAACAAGCCCGTCACCTGAACACGCGACTGCACGTAACAGACTCGCACACGGGACACGCAAATGAAAGCATCACATCGTGAGTGAACTCGCGTCTGAACCCCGCGCGCCGCCAGACCGCTCCCGCCGCAAGGAAGGCGCTCCTCGCCAGAGCACAATTTAGGCCGCCCCCCGCAAGCGACGCCTCTCACCGAGCGCCCCGCCGCAGGTCTTAACCCGAAAATCCTCCAGCGTCTTGGGAAACGCATCGAACCGCTTCAGCCTCCCGAGCGACTCCATGACGGGCACTCCCACCCCGCCCTCCCCGTGACCCGGAAAAACAACCTGCTTCCGGTTGGGGGCTCTGCCGCTCCGCCCCCTGTTGCTATGGCAGCCACGGTAGAGATGCCATACAATCCCCCTAAGACGACGTGCGGTCTCGCTTTTTATAGACGGTTAGGATTTTTAGTGCAGCCCTGACGGGACAGCGTATTTCCCTCCTCATCAACGAATTTAAAAGTAGCAACGGGGTTTTTCCCTCACCCCAACTCGGGTTGTGAAACGCAATCCTAAAGAGACAACTGAAAATGGAAGTCCCATTGAAAGAAAGGGCTTTGTTTCCATGTAGAGAGGAATGAATGCAGTGATTTTGCGAGGGATGTGTGTATATATATTCTGCGGAATGGAAAAGGGTATGTGTGTTGGAAAGGGCTTTGGGGGATCAATTTAAGAAGACTGACTTTTGTTGGCAACACGAACATTTTGTAGGAGAGGTTTTTGGCTGGACATCCAGACCAGCTTTAGCCTGCACCTCTCATTAAACATGCTGGTGACATCCAGTTCTGTTTTTCTCTTTCTTGCCTGAGTAGGAAAAGTGGTACCAGGACAACTATAGCAGAATAAAGGTTCCCCACCCCTGTGCTAGAGGAACTAGTCACTCTGTATTTAAGATAAAACAATAAATTGGAGAAATTATCTAGTTCTTGATGGAATACTTGTCTTAAATGAACCCTAGCCAGAGATCAATTTGATATAGGGCAAGTTAAATTTTTATAGATAAACAGGTGTTTCAGATGATATGGTACCTGGCTCCAGACTGTGTAACCCGAAAATAGACTGTAAAAGCAACTTTCTACCAAACTCTGCTCTCCCAGCCAGCAAAATGGGGATCATGGGCAGTTACTGGAATTTGCAAACTGAAAAAGAGAAGTTTCACATAAAATAAGGGTGCAATCTTAACTCTGCTTACCTAGGAGTTCTTGCCATGCTGATGAATCTGTGAAGAAAGGACACTGTGCATTACAAAAACAACCAGTGACAAGGTCTGAGGGAAAATCTCAAAAAAGGAGTGTATGAGACAAGCACATACTTATTTCAGAGGTCAAAACAAAAAAAATTCCTTCCAGTAGCACCTTAAAGACCAACTAAGTTAGTTCTTGGCATGAGCTTTCGTGTGCATGCACTTGGTATGAGCTTTCGTGTGCATGCACACCTTATTTCAGAGGTGTGAGTGTGTTTCTTTTTGCAGTTGCAGGTCCAGCAGCACAAGCTTATACCCTTATACTGACATTAAGGGCTAAAATCAGCATAGAAAGTACAGCTTCCTAACAAATAGAAACAAACAAGATAGGAACCGAAGTGATCAAGTAAAGTAGACATATTTAATGTGGAAGGGTATTTGAGTTAAAAAAGTTAAAGAGAATATATTTATAAATATTAAGAAAATATTTAGTACAAAAATATTGAACAACTTTAATGATATTTTACAATGAGCTGCTGCATTCAGAACAGGGTAAGACATCAATTCTGAAAAAAATCTCATTACCCAATAAAATTTTTAAGGAATTCAGATAATGCTGCTTTGGTTAGAATCCCTCCCCAACATACAGTTCGGACCTGACTTCTATGTAAAATCTGGCTGGAACTTTTTTTAGTGAACTCCCATCTCCCTCAGGACTCAATTTCAGCAATTCACTTCTACTCCCCCCACCAGAAATTCAGTTCTTTTTTGTTTGATTCTCATCCTTAGCTCAGAGTTCTGTTCTATGACACAATCTCCACAATACATATCTTCAGCTACTTATTTTGCAGCCCACCAGCTATTCTTGTTATTTCACAGCTTGTTTTAACATGATTGACTCCAAACAATGAACAGACAAATTGCCAGCATGGGTCCTAGAGTCCAGGCCTAGTTGAGTGAGGTGAAGCCCCCTGCATATTAATGATTATATGCAGTTCAATATGGGTTGAAGTTCATGTTGATGAAAGAGTCTTTCCTGATTGTTCTGATGGAGGCACTTCTGCAGAGCTTCTGGCTCCTGCCATTTCCTTCATGCTATCTTGAGGTCTTCTGGACTGTTTTGGGCGTTGAGTTTATTGGTTGTTTTCCAGAAAAGAAACCATCCCAGCCTACTGCCAAGCTGTGGTTCAGGGTTTCATCCAACTTGCGAGTCTCCAGTTCCAGGACAGCAGCCTCGGGCTCCTTAGCCACAGCAGCTAAAGAATCAGAAAGCTCTTGGTGTAGGCAGGAAAGCTCCTGGCTTGTTTTGGCACAGCAGTCAACATAATCCTGCTTCTGCTTCCGCTCCAGTGACAGCTGCTTATGTAGAACAGAAACCTAAAAACGAAAAAGATAGTATCAGGAACTACTAGATGGTTTGATTCTGAGTATCTTGCTTTCAACAGTTATGCATCTCAGCAAGGAACACCTTCAGTCCCATTTTTTATCATCCAGGTTTATTATTATTATTAATCATTTCTAACATTTTTCAATGTTTGCATAGTAAGCTATGTAAGTAAACATTTTATACAAGAACAAGAGCAAAGTGAAATGATCGGCTATGTTAAAGGAGGGACTAAGATTTCAACAGATGAAGGTGGGGAGGAAGCATACATCCTCTCTCCCTTAAAATATTTGTCCAGATGCCACTGATGGTAAAATGCTCCAATGAATCTCTGTTAGCTCTTTTAAAGGACGGCTTTGTAGGAGCAGATGCTACAGGTTAGCCATCTCTACTATAGGGGCTCATCTACAGTGGAGATGCAAAACAGAAGAAGAGGTAGAGAAAGAGGCACACCGTTCTGAAAGCCTCAGGGTGCTATAGAAATGAACTGCTCACCTGCTTTTGTAATTCTTCCAGTTGCTTATGGAGAACCTGAATTTCTTCCTAGAGAGAGAAAAGTGACAAGATTCAGCCACTTGCTTATTTTCAAGACGCCTACAACATGGGAGAAAAGTACTAAAGAGGAAATTTATTTTTTTCTTCCATTTATCCAAGGACAACAGAAGACAACAATATCACTGAAAAAGACTAGCATGCTAATATCCAGAAGAAAAGATATTACAGGACAAAAATAACAGATGGGTTTTAAGAGCATGCAAGTATTCAGACCTTTGCTAGAGATGGAACCTTTTGGGTGCCAGAATCAGCCTGGGAGAGTCCAGAGCTCAGAGAAAGGTCTCCATGACTTCTTTTCAGTCTCCTACGTTCACGTTCTACCTGAAGAC
Source organism: Podarcis muralis (assembly GCF_964188315.1). NCBI lineage: Eukaryota > Metazoa > Chordata > Lepidosauria > Squamata > Lacertidae > Podarcis > Podarcis muralis. The sequence goes on along the minus strand of NC_135659.1, from coordinate 70,684,363 downwards.
AAGAGAAAAAGCAGGCAAGGGCATTCACAAAAGAGATTATGACAATGATCATCAGGACAAAGGGGAATAAGGTTGTGAAAATGGATGACCCCAAGCACAGGAGCTGAGCAGGCTAGGTCGCACAGGGCACTGGTATTCTGGAAAGCACCAAATCTCTGAACACAGAGTATGAGAGAAAAGAACAAAAAGATCGCCGGCCCATTAAATCAGTAAAGCAGTACAAGTCTGCACTGGAGAAATCAGGAGCAGGCACTGTTACATTATCTTAAGGGGTGGGCAATGAGTGATAAGGTAGGTTTAAATTTCACTGGGAAATGGGGAGGAGGCACATGAACTAAATCTGATTCTTCTTTTTGTAATCTCACCTGCTCTAGTGCACCTCTAAGCTGCATATTGTGCTGCTTTAGGCCATGTTTATCATTCTCCAGCCTGGCAACAGCTTGCTGCAGAAGCTGCAGGCGTTTGCATAAGAGTCTCCTTTCAGCTATCCATGTCAGCTCTCCCTCTTTTCTCACAGCCTGCATGAGGAGGAAAACAGGGTGGGGTAAAGAAGGGACCATAAAATATACTGGAATTGATATACAGTATATGCAGAACAGACACTTTACTCCATGGATAGGGCACAGTCTTTTCCTTCTCTTGGAAAGAACCTTCTTGTCTCAGCACTGTTGTTACTGGAAATTTTAGAATCAGGCAATTAGCCCCTTAAACTAGACATGTGCCATAAATTGGGAAACTCAACAACTCCCCCTTCTACATCAGAATTCAAGTGTTCTTCTCTATTTTGGTATCCTTCCCACCTGTTCCTTTATCTTACCTTTCCAGCCTCCTTTTGCCTTACTTCTGGCATGTCATTTTCTTTGGGTAGCAGACTTGCATCTCCTGCCAGGGCTTTAGTAACTAGTTTCTCTTCCTCCAGAGCTCTGAAAGCTGTATCTAACTGCTCCTGCAGAACAAACCATATTACTCACTTATCTAAGTACCCAAGTAGTTACACAGACTTTTTAAAACATGTTATTACTGTGTCCCTAGAGTGTTATGCACAAGTGAACTGTCTCTAAATGCGGATGTGTCTGTCAGGGTTCAACACACAGCTACTTGGGTTCTTTCTCTCTCCTACTTCATCTTATGAGTTACTCACGTCCTGCTAATTACACCCCAGAGCAGGGGTAACCAAGATGGTGCCCACCCATTGTTGCTGGACTACAACTCCCATCACCCCTGGGCACCAGCCATAATAACTAGGGCTGATGGGAGTTGTAGTCCAGCAAATCTGGAGAGCAACACAGAGGTACCTCACTAAAATCCCATTTTTATAATGCTATCTAGTCAAGACAGTCTCCTGCTACAAAGTACAAAATGAACTGAAGGACAGATGCAACCTTACCACGACATATAATCTTCCTTTATTTTTATAGTGTGTGTAAGAAGAGCAGCCCTGCTGAATGAGGCCCAAGGTTCATCTAGTCCAGCATTCTGCTGTCATAGCGGCCAAACAGATGTCTGTGGGAAGTTCACAAACAGGACACAAGTGCAACCATACCCTCTCTACTTGTGATTTCCTCCTATTCAGGGACGTGCTGCCTCCATTAGTGGAGCTAGAACATAGCCATCATTCCAGTAGCCATTCACAGCCTTATCCTCCGTGAATTTGTCTAATCCCCTTTGTTATAACAGATCAACTTGCAGAGTTTTTAAATAGCACCACTAAAATCCTTACTTGAAGATGAAGCCTGTCCTTATCCCTTTCCGAAACCATGCTCTGTACAATAGCCATTTCTTCTCTCAGGGCTCTCAAGGCCTCTTCACTCTGGGCCAGGGACAAACCCAGCTTCTGTGCTCTCTCTCGCCATTCTATCTCTTCACTTTCTGTCTGTTTCAGAACAGCTGTCAGACGATCAAATTCCTGTCTCTTTACTCTTTTCTCGTCTTCCAAGTGTTGAATTTTTTCATTTTGCCGTTGCAACTGCTGGTCCTTTTCCTGAAGAGACTTGTTCTTGGCTGCCTCCTCTTCCTTCCACATAAGAATTTTTTGGATATAGCTCTGTAAATTACAGTCTCCCTTCTCTTCCGATTTCAGAGCAGAAACAATTTCCTTCAGCTGTTCACTGCAGGTTAACAATTCCTTTTCTTTAACTCTAACTCTCTCTTCCAGCTGCTTAACATTCTCTCTCTGCCACTCAGCTTCCTCATCTTTTTTCTTCAGTGCATGCTGAAGATGCTGTATGTTCTCAAGAAGTTCCTTCATTTCATCTTTCATTAGCCTTTGCACTCTCTCATCTTGAGTTCTCTTCTCTTTCTCCCTTTCTTTCTGCCCTTCTAAAAGGTCTTCTTTTTCATCCTCTTTTAACTGCTTGTGTTGGTGCTGAAGCTTTTGGTGGTCTCTCTCACATTCTTCTTCTCTCTGTTTAATTACTTCCTCCAGATGACTTGCCCGATTCTGGCATACCTGTAATTCTGCTAGAGTGACTTCAACTTTAACCTGGTATGTGCTAATTTGCTCAGCCTGCTTGTGAAGCTCATCTTCCTTTTCTGACATTAATTGCTTCATTTTATCTAGCTCCTGCTTTAGGCTCGCTATACTTTTCTGTTCCAATTCTTTCTGCCTCAAGAGTTCTTTTATGTGCCCTTGTAAAGATTCTATCTCCTTGTCTCTATCTTGAAGAGAAGATCTGTTCAACTCCAGTTTCTCCAATAGAGATTTAGTGTGTGCTGCTGCTTTTTGCGTTTGTTGCTTAAGCTGGCAATTCTCCTCCTTGCAGGACTCCAGCTGCCTCTCACCATTTCTCTGAGCATGCTCTGCTAATTCAAGATTTGTCTGCATTTCTCTCACAAGCCTTTCTTTCTCCTCCTTGTGTTCTTCTTGCTGCTCTTTCAGGGACTCAATTTCTTGCATTCTCTCCTTTAGCAAAACCCTGAGTTGCTCTAACATATCAATAGTTGTTTCTTGCAGCTCTTCTTGCTTCAGCTGCTGCATTTGCTCTTTCTGAAACTCTGCACTACCATCTCTCTCCTTTAATACTGCTGCACTGTGCTGGACGTCTCCAAGCAGAACTCCTAACTGCCTTTTCAGTTCTTCTTCATGTTTCATTTGAAACACCAACTCCGTGTTCTTTTCCTTCAAGGATGCCTCCGTCTTACCCAAAAGTTCACGAAGAGCCTTTAGTTCTGTTTCCATTTCTCCTTCCAGCTCTTTTATCTGCTGCTTTTGTGACTCAAGCTCTTGATCTTTCTGGGTCAACATGAATGTCATCTGTTTTACTTTCTCTTGCAGTTCATGGAGATGGTTCTCACGCTGAGCCTCGCACTGCTGGAATCTTGTTATCTGTCCCCTCTGGGATTCTACCTCCCTTTCTTTGTTCCTGAGAATGGCCTTCATGTGTTCTAGGCTGGTGTGAAGAGACTTTTCCCGCTTCCCCCCCTGTTCTTCCCGTTCTTGAAGTAGCTGCTTTTGAGATGCGAGTTCCCAATCTTTCTCACTCAACCTTATTTTCAAGTCACCCAACTCTTTCAGCAGAGCACCAATTTGTGCTGACTCGTTCTCTTCAGCAATGCGGATTTTTTCCTCCATGATTTTCATTTCTTTGACTTTTTGCTCCAGATTCAAATTCAGGTTTTCCATTATAGTGCTTTGGTTTTGTAACAGGTCTTCTAGTATTTGGATCTTGTCCTGTTGAGATTTCACATTCTGGAGTGTCTCTTCTAGATCTATCTTCAGTCTCTCTAGGGCAGCCTCCTGTGTTTTATTCTGCTTTCCCAAGTCTTTAATCTGTTTGTTTTGAGATTCAATTTCTTGCTCTCTCTTTTCTAGATCTTTAGTGAGATGTTCCACAGCAGATTTTTGCACTTCTCTGTGCCTCTCCAGTTCTCTGTTTTGTTGTAGCAGGGATTTTATTTCTTCATCTCTTTTTCCTAGAGTAACAGTTAGGCAATCCAGATTTTCTTGCAAACCTTTTCGCACTTCTGCATCTTGCTGCAAAGTCATAAATCTCTTTTGTTGAGTCTCTGCTTCCTCCTGTTTAATTCTGAGAGTGGAGAGAGTTGCCTGAAGCTCTTGTTCTAGGGACTGATTCATCTTCTCCATGGCATTTGCTCGAATTTCAGAGGCTGTGACAGATTCCCGAAGAAGATCCAGTTCCCATGTCAGCTTTTCCTTGGCCATTTGTAGCATGTCTCGTTCATTCTGAAACAGAAATATAATTATTCAAAATGCAGAAGCAAACTGCAACTCTTTGCTCTCTTTATGCAGAGTGCTAAGCTGGCCATGATGTTAGCTGAACCACCCTGCTTTTATTGTTAACTACATATATTAACAGGAAATAGAATGGTTTTCAACATAAGCTTTACATAAAAACAGAATTGATTACCTCTCTTTTTAACCAAATGTCTGCTGAAGTGGCATCACTTCGCATAATAGACAAGTTATTTGAGAATAACTTTCTGAAATGTTCACAAGAGGGCATGCAATATTTCTTCCAGATGGAAAGAAACTTTAAGCCATAACAGAATAACACAAGGAGCAAACAACTATTTGATTTATCATAAGACATTAATTAAAAATCAGACTCTGAATAACAGAAGACTACAGCACTATGACACTTCACTGAATTTTATGATTTTTATTATTATTTCTTCTGGGTTTTCTTCATTTGTGTTAGTGATAGTTGCTTATCAAAAACTGTTCAGTCCCTGCAGTTAAATGCAAAAGAATTAGCTGGAAGCATTAAACAGGCTGTGGGAGATAAGTATAGCATTATCAAAAAAATAGAGGATGCTGTAGGTTCAGTGGGCATGGCTCTGCAAAAGCTGTAAGAGAAGGAAAGTAAATCCCTAATAGATGCTGTCTCACATCAAGAATAGTAACACTCCCCATCAGATATTCATGAGCCTGTCCAATTTCATAACTGGACCTCTGCAGACCACCTGCTAGCCTTACCATTACATCCTTTCTTTGCTTCTCTGTACTCTCAAGAGTCTTCTCCAAAGCAGTCACCTTCCCATGCAAAGTCACATTCTCTTCTTTGAAAGCAATGACCTCTGCCTTCAAGGCAGACTCTAGGGAGCCTCGTCTGCCTTCTTTCACATTTTTTTCTGAAATGGAGAATGTAAGAAGAAAAGTATTTTTTTTTCTTTTTGGCACCAGTGAAAGATCTACCTCTTCCTCCAGACTTCTAGTGAAGATAGAGGTCATTATTTTGAGACTTACATATTCTTACATGACAATGAATAGATTAAAGTGAGCATACTTGAATGCTTTTAATGCTGCTTAATGTTTTATTGGTTCAATTTTATTGTGTGCACCTGCTTTTTACTATGTAATGCACCTTGAAAGCACCTGGCAATGAAGTGTGGGATAGAAATGGCATAACTAGACAAAAAAAACATAACAAGCTGCAGCTATTTTGAACAGTTCCCCCTGCAAGGGAAACTATATTTTGGAACCGTTTCTCTAAAAAAAACACTGTAGATGTCTGGTTTGAAAAACTTAACGTCCCACAGCTGCTGGATACCTCCCTTTATTCCTTCTTATATTACACCCAAAACTTTCTGCATAAAAAGGCTATCTTTTTGTCTCCAACCCCTGCTATGCATGACACAACACGTTTCATTGACATCTAATGTTTTTCATATTGTGGATTTCCACTTTTTGAGCAGACATCTCTATTTCTGGGAGATTTATGACACTTCTGAGGCACCATAGTGAAGATGAGGAGTCTATACCTTCTTGGCTTTGATCTAGCCACTTTTGAAGCTCTTCGGCTTTGGCACTGACGCGGTCTCTTTCTGCTTCCTTTTCACTGAGGTCTTGCTTCAGCTTTTCTGAATTCTTTCTCATCTCATCCTGCAAGAGAAGAAAGGGGTACAATGTATGCTATGCATGTCCAATGAAGAGCACAGTAAAATAAGGAGAAAGACCAGGGACCCCCAAAGACTACGAACAAAACCCCCTTTTCTGGGCCAAACTATATGTCACACAGGAGTTCTGTATAAGGTATACTGTAAACCTTTTCTTTGCCAACTAGTTTTTATCTCAAAAATTGCCCCATTTGAACCACTTTTCCTTTTGCAGGAAAAGGTAGAGGTTCCAAAATCTTTTGAGATGAAAACTGCCTACTAAGAAAAACACTGTTCTACCTCCCCACCCACCAAATCTCTATTCAAGGCTACAGGGACTACCAATTACTTTTCTTAAAAAATTAAACATAAAAAGCATCAGGGGAAAGTTACATAAAACTGTGTACCATATAGTTTGGCCCCCAGTAGCATCTTAGGGCCAAGTCAGCAGTAAAAAGTTGCGCAGAACTTGGAATTTTCTCCATCTGAAACCCTGGAGAGCTCCTGAAAGTCATTGTAGACAATACTGATCTGGATAGACCTATGGTCTGACTCCGCGTATGACAGCTTCCTATGTTCCTAAAATTATCTTCTCTCCACAGCAAATGGCACTACGGCAAAATTCCAATACATTGAGGCCTAGGCAGTTGCCTTAGTTGCTTTAGAAGACAGAGTCGTCAGTCTTTGTTGGACACAGTTTTGTCACTTTGATAGGAAAATGCATTGTGAGTTCCTGCATATCCAGCTGTTAACTAGTTGTACTAAAAAAAGCAAAGTTTATCGAAAAGACAGATGTTAGCTGAATCACAGAGCAACAAGTTTTGCTAAGCTCAGAATTTTTTAGTAGAAGCAGCAGCGGAAAATTCAGATAGACAGAACCAACTATAATATTTTTAAGGCATATATTTATCTCCATTCCTAGTGAGCCACATAGAACCGTTAGTATGCCAGAGAACAGCAAGCTAGAGATTCATTTGCTAAACACAACGAGCGAAAAAGTAAATCAATACAATGGTACATCCTGATAATTATTACTATAGGGCTTAATGCAGCCTTGGGTAACCTAGTGTTTTTCTGTTTTGGATGACAACCATCAGCTGGTTGAGACTGATGGGAGTTGTAACCAAAACGTCTGGAGAGCACCAGATTGACCAAGGCTGACTTAATGTATCCTAGGCACCACATGGAGGATTAATAGTAAGGCTGAAACTACATGCTTTTTATTTTTATTTTAATCCATGGGAAATGTATTTATGCTTCAAAAGTTTACTATATCCTTTTAAGCTTGGATGCCAAGAAAGGATAGTGATATGATTTAAATTTTTTTAAGAAAGTGAAACAATTACCCGCTCTAGGCGAGTCTGCCAGAGTTCTTGCCGCAGGTCCTGAATAGCTTCTGCCACTCTCTCCACTGTAAGCTCAGCAGAAAGGTCCTTCAGCTGAGATAAAGACAGTCCCGTCCCATTATCCTGTTCTGAAGAAACAAACCTCCTCTGTAACAGCGTCTAGCTGAAGGGTTGTTAGGCAAGATATAGAAAATTCTAGGATTATTTTTCACTGAAGGCAGAACTAGATGTTGCAAGAGATATGGAGCTGCTGCTACTGTCCACTTTTTCTTGTAATGCAAGAACTCTTCAGTGCAAGATAAGGGTGGGGAGATGGAAGAGATGCATGACATAGTACCAATAATGTATGACACTGCATATTCCAAGAAAAATATAGCAAAAAGACACAAAGAATTCCTATTTACTGCATATTTGTAGTGTCCCCGAGCACACTTCTGGGTTGGGGAGATCCACATGACCTTGTGCTTGACTTGTATGCATTCCAGTCCATCTGCCCCCTACCCTGCCACCCTTGTTAAAGCAGTTTCTCCCTAACTTGGAACAATCGAAGTATTACTGTTAAGTCCAGTATAAATGCGAAAACTCTGAAGACGCGGCTGTTTCAGAGCAAAGCTATTCCATTTTTGAATGTAGTTTCTGACACATCATATGGCATTTATTGAGGTGAGCTCTATAGCCACTTCTGCCTGGTTCCAGTTTGGCACATCTGAGCCATTTTATTTCCAGAATAGCCACATCTGTTGCTTTTACTTTGAAAGGAAGGAGAAAGAGATGGCGATTCTGCTGTGCATAAGCTGGGCTTGTTGACAAGGTGCAAGTCCCATCCAGTTATTATTAAAAAAAAAAAAAGCCCAACTCTGCAGGTGCAGAAAGAGAGATGTACTACGAAATGTATGGGCAATTGCACAACTGTATGTCAAACATTTCCTGTGGCTGGACAATTACAAAAATCAGCCCCTGCTCCATACTTTCTGTGCATGCTCAGTGAGGTGTAATAGTGGGCAAGAATCACCAAGAACAAGATAGGCACTTTCAGATATGCACCACCTACTGATGCGGATGGAATACCATAGGTGTAAAAACAAAAAATTTGGAAAGGTGGGGATGGTGCCACGCTACCCTGTATTCTGATAAAAGAGGAATGAGAAGGAAAAGAAATCAGCAGAGGGGTTCCATGTGGAAGTACCCACGAAGCAACAGCTTCATAGCTCTTGAAAAGTTTGACCTCACAGGGTAACCATCATACCCAGTGCACTATCTACACAGTCCACAAGATGTCAGTGCTGTCACACAAACAAGAATCCAAGGTATCAGTCACTATGACTTATTTTCAGCAATATTCCACAGAAAAATGATAGTGTTGCCGTCCCATCTAATCTACACACCTTGGCCAGTCTCCACCACCCCAATCTTCTGTGTCTGATTCAACTCTCAGGACACAGTTGACACTGCTCTGAAGAACCATCAAATAACAGAGCAGTGTCAACTGTGTCCTGAGAGTTGAACTGTTTGGCACAGTTTGAGTTTTCCTTCTACACAAAACCTTGTACCATCCCTACAAGGAAGTGGCCTCAAGACTTTTGGTGCTATCAGTCAGCTCTGCCTCCAGCAGCAGCCTGTTCTTTCCTCTGGGCTATCTCAACTAATCTCAGGAAAGATCAATTCCATCCTGTATACCTGAGACAGCCAATGGCTTGACATGTGCTACATATTGGCAGGGACTGCTTAAATAAGCAATTTATACTACTGCTATTGAAAGGAGCAAGGTGTCACTCACTATCTTAGCTTTAGGCAAAGATGGCAACATTAGGACATTTTGACACTCCTTAGCAAATCCATTTGAAGTTGAATCAACGTGAAAAGGTGTGCCATTTCAAGACATCATATTAGAAAATAAGTAATAAGCACCAAAGCACATACAAAAAGGTACCTTCCCCTATTGCAGAGTTCTGGCTCTGTCACATGTTCAACAATTTACTTACAAAGGACATAATACTAGTCCACTTATTAGACTCACCTCTTGCACTGAACAATGAGCTTCGAATAGCTTTGTCTCCTCTCCCTCCATGCTCCAGCTTTGCCTCGGGACTTTTGCACAACATGTACTGCAGAACCGAGTGTAGCTTAGTCAAGTGAGACTGTGCCTCCCAGCGGGCAGAACAAGCACGCTGACATTCCGATGCCAATGCCACTGCCCGACTCTCTGTGCTGCTCAGGCTCAGGCGTAGCTGAGATACTTCACCTTCCAGCATCTTCATGGAGTCCTTCAAAGACCGCTCACTAGCACGGGACTCTTCCAGGTTCCGGGCGAGCTGCTCCTTATGAGCTACCAAGGCAGCCTCCTTCTCTAGCACAATTTCCCTGAGGGATTGTATCTGGGGGAAAGCAACACAGCTTGCAATGATTTTGGAATGGTGGATTGGAATGCAAAGAAGATAGCACCGAGTGAATAATCAACCAAACAAAGAAGAGAAGCTGGATATAATTTGCATAGAAAGGAGATAAGGATATAATTTGCTTGTGAAAAGGACCAGGCATCAGGTATTAACATGAGTTCAGTGCGCGCGCGCGCACACACACACACACACACACACACACACAATGTATATTTGGAAGCCAGTGTGTTATGGAAAGGAAGCCATGTTTGGGAGGGGGGGTGTATAACAGAAGCACCATGTGAAGCGGATGGGGGCTGGCAGTAGGGCAGAGAAATAAAAAGCAGAATTGCACCCTGTATTGAGTTTTTTTCAGGTAATACCTGTCTAGTGAGCTCCTGCTCTTCTCGGCTGTGCTCAGCAAGCAGCTGCTCTGCTTGCTGTAGTGCAGTATTCAATTTGGTGACTTCACCCTGGTGAGCACTATCACTGTCTTGCAGTCTCTTGAGCCCGAGTTCCTTCTCCTCCAAGGATGCAGCCAAACTGAAACCAGAAAAAAGCAGGACTTCTATTACAGAATGAAAAAAAACCCAACCCTATGCAAGCAAGTACAAGACTTGGCTTTTCACCTTGGTTCTCTTCCTCGACACACTTATGAAAGACTTGGCTATGGCAAACAAACAGTGTGCCAACATATGTGCACAAGACACTGCAATTATGAAAAAACAAACAAATGATAATCTCAAGTGCAGACTATATATCTTGTATGTATAATTTCTATGTAATGGGACAAAAAGGGGGATTTAAGTGAAAAGGAGGCATTCCAGTTACAAACTTCATAAATGGGGTGGGAAGCTGGGGCAGTGTTGGAGGGGGGGTTGGGGGCAATGGCCCTGGGTGCATTTTTCTGGGGGGTGCTGCTCACACCGCCCTGTCAGCCCTGCACTCCTTTGTGAGGCTGGGATCTGAATCACCAGGCAAATCATTCAGATCAGATCCCTGCATCGCAAAGCAGCTCAGGGCTGGCAGGGCAGTGTGAGAAGGACACAACCGCCTGGCACTATTTGATCCCAGCCAAAGCTGGGATTTTAGGAGGACCCCTTTTTGCTAAAAGTTCCACATCAGGCAATCTGAAATAAGTAGACAATTAATGCCCAGTATTTCTCCAAGAGAAGCTTTCAAAAGTGCAGTTTCTGAAAATTTATGTATACATACATAACTGTTTAGACATTGGGTGTGTGGAAGTGAGATAGCTGTATGAGACAATTAGTCCACCCACAAATTATGAGAGTTGGGCTCACCTGGTGTGTTTCTGCTCTAAAGCATGCAATGCTACTTTAAGATCTGAATTCTGACGTTCAATTTCCTCCCACTGAGTCCGTTCTTTCCTCATCTTCTGTAGAGCAGTGCTCTGCTGTTCCATCTCCTTCTGCTTTGCCTGCAACTCCTTGGTCCGACATTGCAACTCCTCTTGCTGGGTATGAAGAAGGGCCTGCAAATCTGAATTCTGATGTTCAACTTTCTCTTTCCAACTCTGCAACTCTAAATAACGTTGTTCTGCCTCCTCCCAACGGTTTTGACACACCACACTCTCATGTTCCGCTTCCTCCTGCTGTCTCTGGAGCACAGCCTTCAGCTGTGCATTCTGACGTTCTACCTCCTCTTTTTGGTGCCGCAGCTCTATGTTCTGATTTTGCAGTTGCTTATTTTGACATTTTGCCTCCTCCCACTGCCTCTGGAGTGCAGAATGCTGCTCTGAACTCTGGCGCTTTGCCTCCTCCCACTGGCTCTGCTCCCTTTCCAGGGCCTGAACTGTGGCACGTTGGTGCTCAATTTCTTCCTGCTTGCTTTGCAGCTCTCTGTTCAGATGCTGTTCTTCCTCCCATTGACTTTGCAGCATATTATGCAGTTCTGTGTTTCTGTGCTCCATCTCTTCTTTCTGATTCTGTAACTCCATGTTTTGATGTTCTCTCTCTTCTCGAAGTTTTCTTTCTGCTTCCACCATCTTCTGGAGGTGTGCAACTTCCAATGCTTTCTGTCTGGACAATTCTTGTATGTCACGTAAATGTTGCTGAGCCTCCTGGCTAATCAAATGGCAAGAATCTTTTTCTGTCAATAGTTGTGACTGCAACTCTTGTACCTAGAAAAAGACAGGAGAACAGCAAAGATGCAGCAGTTACAGTAGCCACTTACTTTAGTACACATGAGGAGATAATATACAGATACAAGCATCTTATTTCAAGAAACAGTTTCATGTCAATTCAAACATCCACTTTAACAGAATGCAGTTTTGGCAATCCTCCTTTGGCAATCCTCACAGAACTCTAGCCCAATGGTTGCCATTAATCTGATTGGAATTAATTTTATAATGAAATGATTTTATAATGTTTTATCATTTTACTGTTAGCCGCTCTGAGCCCGGTTAGCTTCATAAACCAAGCCAGACTTTTTTATAAGCATGATAGAGACATTGCCCCATTTGAGTTACATGAAAGAACTCTGGTGAAACAGAATACATTTTTAGCATGCCTATGACTTCTTATACAGAACCAAACACATAGCTTTTCTTGGAGTAGTGCATCAAATTTTTTCCAAAACTGTTTCAAATAATGGCTTTTTGGTTTCCCTAGTACTTCAAGTAATTTTCCACAATGGTTTGGGAAAGGTTCCCATAACTTAGTTTTACCCCACAAAGAGATTTCCATTTCTACTGTTGAAGCAGCTTGCTTAGAACATAGTTTTAAGTAAAATCACCTGACTTTGCAAAGAGTCTCGTTGTTTACGGAGAAAGTTGATTTCTTCTTTGAGAGACTTGAGCTCCTCCTTGTACTTCTTTTCTAGTGCTTCTATAGTACTTTGAGCCTCCTTCAGCTTAGCTTCCAAACCTTGCAAAGTATCCTGCACTCCCCACCCGGCCAAAAAAGTTGAGTTATTTTCCAAGGTTCAGGTTTGAGAACTATTTTATAATGTGCAATTATAATACATGTACAGCAACTGCTGCACAAGATAAAATGATCTACACCTCACAGCAGTCAGGTCACAAATCTTGTGGGATGAAGACCTAGTACTTCAGTCAATAAATTACAATAAATGACAATAAGATGATGAACAATTATGAAACAGACATAAAATGCAAATTTCAATATAGCATATTAACAATCATACCAAGTATCTAGGGGAAATGTAGGACATAATTAAGGATTATACTCTACAAAGAGAAATAGGGTTCATGAGGAGCATGCAATGAAAGATAAAATCTTTGCACTGGCATCAAAATGAACTCTAAAAAAAGAATAAGGTGGCAGCTTTTGGATATAACTTACTCAAATTATACTGGAAAAATGGAGGGCAGAACAAGAAAAAGCTGCAAGTAGCTTCATTTATGGTTTTGTCTAAAACCATTTGGATAAACTTTTGTGTAAGGATTTCATAAATGTCTTAGTTACCAAACATAAGCCAAAATTTGATAGATGCTAATAAGATGCAATTTTGCATTAGCATTAGAACCCATCTCCTTGCTTTTGGTTCTATCACACGTCACAACTTTGGAAAAATGAAGGAACTGTCTGAACCTTAATTAACAGACATTCAACAAGCAGTTCTTCAAAAATGAAGCGAGTGAATTATCAAATGTGGTTGGGTTGGGCAAGAGTTCTGAAATCAGCCATATGCACATAATCCTAGGAAAACCTTTCACACACCATGTAATTGGTCCAAACTATCCATTCATTGAGCCAACTTTCTATCATGTTAATATACTTTATTTCATATTTGCTCCATAGCTTTCTGCTGGATTCTTGGTAGATGTCATAAGCTTTTCTGCTCTGGTCTACTCCTACCTGCTCCCTCTCTTGGTTCTTCTTTATTTCCTGACGGAGATGATCTAGCTGCTGGCAAGTACTAGTGAGCTCCTGTTTTGTTTGGAGGTGAAACTCTTGTAATGATTTCTTCTCATTCTCTTTTTCTAGCAGCACCTAGATATTAGCAAGCAGAGAATTTAAAACATTCCAGCTGAACTCCTAACTGATCAAAAGATTGGAGCAGGTCCCCTGGGAGGAAAGATTACAGAAAATGGGGGCTTTTTAGTTAGAGAAAAGGTGAATAATGATGACATGCTATAGATGCATAAAATTATGCATGGTGCAGTATAAGTGTATAGAGAAAAGTTTTTCTCCTTCTTACATAATACCTAAAATACATTATTTCTCATAAGCAACACCTAAGCAATCCTCATATAATACCTTTAGGCATGGACATAGCTAAGGGGAGCAGTTGCCTCCCCCTAACAAGTAAATCAATAAGAAATACTTAACTATCTGAGGTTATCCCCCTACATAAAGCCTGCCTCCCCAACATAAAACCTGACGACGCTCTTGCTTTTAGGATACCTAAAAGATTGTCTCACCCCTTATATACAAAATCCAATCACTATGCTCTGCGGGAGACAGCTTCCTGCAGATACCATTCCATCACAAGGTTCCAAAAGAGAAAGGCAGGAGTGGGGGGATGTCGCTAGGTCAAAAGCACCTATCAATCTTTACCTCTTGCTTGGCATTTTCAGCCTTAATGAGCTCGTCTTCCATATGTGTTTTTACAGCAATGACCTCCTGTTGTAGTTCCAGCAGCTTCCTCTCATAGACACTTTCATTCTCTTCCTTTTCCTTGACTAGGCGCTCCAACACCTGCTCCAGTTCTAAACGGTGGCGTTCTCGTTCACCTTCCTGGAAGCATTTCAACAAATTCCAATAAATGAACAAAAAGAAAGGAAAAACAGCCTCACTTCTAGCCACTGATGTAAGGTAAAGGTTTACGACTTACCTTAGCAGATGCTGTGTATGGTGTTATGAGTTTTGCTTCTGGGAAGGATATTTATCAAACTTTGCTCTGAGAGTAATAATTATCACCCATGTGTACAAAATGAAGGTTTCCTATTAGTCACTGGCCTATGGAACTGGCAGACTGTTCAACTGGAATGCCAGTCCTCCTTTCTCTGTGCAGCCATGCCAAAAGGGTGACTGTTTACAAACAGGATCTGCTTGAGCTCCTAGGGCTTTCAAAGACTGGGATATTTGGTGATTGTGGTTGCAGACATCAGCTGCTGTTTTCCTAACCACTGGATGTGGCATAAGCTATGCCAGAGGCACTGTGAGCTCTTCTTGGCAGCATTTTGTGCTGTGTGTGTGTGTGTGTGTGTGTGAGAGAGAGAGGGGGGGGGGGACATGGAATGGATTAAGTCATATCATGATTTTTCCAGTTTCCAAATGTTACTTGGTGCTTTCCAAGCCTAGCTAATATGAAAGAGTCATGAGTAACACTGCAATAGATGGATGTGGAGAGCTGTTAGGGACTTTGTTGCAACAGAATTTTCTGGGGCTGTTATATGTTTGAAGGTTGAGGCAAGCTAGAATACAAAATAGCTAGGCGTCTGTGCAAGGTTAGATGTAGCAGAAGCCAAATTAGTTGTACCATAAGGTTGCCAGGCACAGATTTTTCCTGAACTGAACGATGCCAGAAGACTGGGAGATTTTGGACTAAAGTAAAAATTATATGCAACAATAATACAAACACCTCATGAATTTGTTTTATATTGAAAAACACACTAGAAGTATAAAAAAAAAGAACAACAACAAAGAGTAAAAATTTGGGGCAACATTTTAGACATGACATATCATGCAACTGGAGGCACAAATGCACACTCACAACTACTCCAGGTCCATTTAACAAGGCAGCATACTATTATAGCAATAACACTAACTACGATGTAGTGGATAGTATAAGGAAGCTACCCACCCCACCCCTCCATTCACTACAACATGGCCTATGTACATGTCAGGTATTCAGAGCTCCTCACACACTTTAATAGCATTATATCACTTATATTTTATCAGCTAAGGCAGAGAGAGCATCCTGATGCAGATTTATAAGAGTACCAGAGTTTAGGGATCAAGACACTGGACCATTATGTGTACAAAACACCCCTCATCACCCTCTGCTAAGGTTTGCTGTAATGGGATATTCCTGGCAATCTAAAGTAAGATTCTTATTTCTGTGTCCATCAAAACCTGGCTTCCCCACCTTTCCTCCCCCTGCATCTGTCCCACAGAGTGTTGGGGGTTCCCCGGAACAGATTTAGAGGGTGCACAGGGAGAGGAGAAGGGAGAGCACTTTATTGTGCACAGAGAAATCCTTGAGCTGACAAACAATTCACCTTAGCGCTATGCTGAAAACAGCCCATCCGAAGCAAGGTAGTTTAAAAGACTAACAGTTTAATTAGTACAAGGTTGAATGGAAAAGTAAGTCTTGGTGATCATCTGGCATTTTGAGCCACTTTATTAATTCTATCTTCTGCTCAATTTCCCACTCCCCCCCCCAAAAAAAAATTATATCATGAATTAAAGAGCTGCCCATATGGTTGCTTACCAGCTCTTGACGCAGTGTATTAACTTCCTCCTTGTGTACAATTTGACAGTGGTCAAGCATTTCTTGGTACTTCTGCTCAGCCTGCAAGAGCTGTTGTGCTGTTTCTTCCTTTTCTTGCTTAAATTTTGACTTTTCAGCTTCCAGCTCAGTGCAAAGGCATCTCACCTCTCCTGTAAGAATAAACAAAGAGCAGGCGTCAGACATGAAGGGAGGATGCTCTGTTCGTACTACCTTTTGCTGGAAGCCTTTGAAAACATCTTACCTTGTATCACTTCTTTGGCCTGGTTGATTGCCTGGATTTTCATTTCCAGTTGACCCTTGGTAACTTCCAGGTCAGACACCTGCAGCTGAGCTTGAAGGAGGCTCGATTCCAGAAGATCCTTCGTTGATCTACAAATTACATATACAGAATTTGTGTGACTTTAATCTCTTGCTCATTACATGATAAATGTAATCCCAGCAAAGCCAGTTTTAGTACCCTGGAAACACTATGAACAAAAGGAGGCCATTCATTTGTAGCAATGCGCCAGTCAGTTAGAGTCTAAATATACAGACAACAAGGTTAACGATCACAGGCTATTTGTCATGCTGATACAAGAAACAATGTCTGGAAGAACAGAAATACTATTAAGTTTTGCAGCTTTATGGAAAACAGACCTGTCAAACTGTGTGCAGGATTTCAAACTTGGGCTTGACTTAAACATTTTTTCTGCTGTGCATTTGTTGAATTTCTTTCTACAGATGTGGAACTAATTCTGCCACATGGTTGAACAGCCAAGACACAAAAATCTGCATAGTCCTCTGATGGAAAGTCATCTCTCAGAATCCAGAGCTACAATGATTGCATTAAATAATTATTTGAATAGGCAAGGCCCTTCTCGTCGTCAGTCTCTTACCTGTACTCTGCCACTTGCTCTGAAAAACTCCACCTCTCTCGTTCAACAACCCCTAGTCGTACTTCCAATGCGGCTTTCTCACGCATTAATGATTCCTTTTCTTTGGACGTCTTGGCCAGCACCTCTCCAAGACGACTTGACTCCTGATGTGCATGCTCCAAATCAGTACTAGATGTCTCATGCTGGTGATGAGCCTATGAAGGAGAAAGAAAATCAATTTATAGCACAAGGTAAAGCTCTGTCACATTAAGCAATAATGCACTGTAAAAAGAAATAGACATATAGCTTCTTTTGAAGGATAGAAAATTGTTCTCACAGAAGAGATGGAACTGCCTAACTGCACATTACAAAGAAAAATGGATCTGTTACAGATGGACTGTATTTCCAAACACTGCTATGGACTATCTATACACAGGAGAGAACCCAAGTACAAAATATATAATTGCCTGAAGGCCACCGCACTTAATGTTTTACTGTGATACTTTACCGGTAGCCACTCTTTCTTTTAGAAAGAATGTTTATTGGAAAAGAAGAAAATCAAGATGAATGTTACAATGGCTGCAAAACATACTTTACCCAGAAACACTTATGGAGCACAAATAAGATCGAAAAGATTGTCTTATGCAAGAATAGTAAAATGAACTTTGTGATGAGCAGCACTAGCTATTGAAAAGATTCCTAGAATCATAGAATTGTAGAGTTGGAATCATCTAGTCCAACCCCCTGCAATGCAGGAATATGCAGCTGTCACATATGGAGATTAAACCTGCAACCTTGGTGTTATTAGCACCACCTTCAAACTAAGTGAGCTATTCACTATTCAAGCAGAATTCCATAATCTAACTGAACCCAACCTCAGAAGCACAACACTGCTGCTGCCCACTGTCCATGCAGGATAACTTAAGTCTGCTGCTAACACTCACCTGGCTCAGCTTCTCAGAAGTCTCTTTCTGTTCATCTCTCAGTACTCTTAACTCTTCCTGTAAACTTTCCTGCATTCCCTCAGCCTTGTGTAGCAACTGCTGTAACCGAGTCTTGTCTGCACTTAGTTCCTCATTTGTTCTCGCCATCAGGTTGAGCTGTTTCTGTGAAGAGGTCCTTAGTCTTTCCAGGTGATCAACTTTGTCCAAAAGTGCCTGTTTTTCCTGCTCCATCTACATTCAAGGAAATGGAAGCAACTGATAAAAGAGCAGCCTTCAATGGGCATATTCTGGCTTAAAGACCAGAGGTACCCCTTTGTCTGGAAAAGCTATACATCAAACTTCTCCCACAATTGGATGGTAAACGCTTAAGTCATTCACTTCATCAGTATCACAGAAATTTGCAAACAAGGGACAAATTCATTAACCTTGTTTTAAAATGTTTTATAGCTTATAAATCTATTGTTAATTTTTAAACATCAAAATCGTCCAATTTGAAGACTAGATGGGAAAGACTTAAAAGAAATTTATTATGTTTTATGGGAAAGAATGTGGGAAAATATTTCCTTTTTGAGCTAATTCTGCTGGTGTACGAGAAAACACCTTAAAGCTAACCCACAAATGGTACCAGCACCCCACGTTACTAAGTAAAATAGGCAAAAATACCTTTTCTACAATGTTGGAGAAATTGTGGGGATAAAGGAACATTTATACACATGTGGTGAGAACGCCACAGATTAAAAACTTCTAGTTAAGGGTATTTTAGGAAATGGAACAAATTACTTCTAAATTGATTGGTTTAGATGCGAAAATGGCACTATTTCAATATCTGCAGCTGAAGCAAATTATCTTTGCTACAGAGACTTAATTATGCATCTTCTAACTGCAGCACTTCTTGCTCTTGCAAGGCACTGGAGGATATGGAATGCAAACATATGAAATTTGGTATGCTTATTGTTTGGGCCTTTATCTTGATGGGAAAGTTGACAGATAAAGTACAAGAAAGAAGACAACATAAGAATCTACAAAACTTTTACAAAATGTGGTCCACTTTTATTTCATTTGCAATGAAGAAAAAACATGTGTATAGGGCATGGGAACCTGTGGAACAACATTTTTAAAATTGACAGCTATTGAATTTATGTTTCAGTTTATTACTACTAATACAGCTGGACATAGTTGGGGTTGTTATGGGGGGAACTGTAATTGATTGTATGATTGTTTCTATATTCAAAATTAATTTTAATTTTTTTTTAAACAGCAGCCTTCCTTTCCCCTGTTCTGAATAAAATGCAACCTACATATTAGCAAATTCCTTACATATATTTTGTAGGCTGCACAGAATAAGAATAGTTCAGCTGCAACAGTCTTCTTACCTTCAAGAGAAGTTGATTCAAACTCACTTTGTCCAATGCTAGAGCTTCATTAAGGGCACTCATCTTTGCAACTGCATCATGAAGGTGAGCAGTTTCTGCTTTTAGCTTATTGTGTGCACCAGTTAACTTTGCAAAGGACTGCTCAGCCTTGTGGACCCAAAAACACAAAACAAATAAATACCAGTCAATAAAAGCAGAATAAGACTTTCCCCTAACTTTGTTAACTTACAATAAACCATATTTTATCATGCTGTCCAAATGAACTTTCCTGCAGCAACTTCTTGCACTCCCTAAAAGGTTGTCCCTGAAGGTGAGGAGACACCCCCCCCCCCCGAATAGTATGCAGGGCTTACAGCTGGATATTTCAGATTTCCCATTGAGGAAAGTCAAACGCCTCCCACTCACCAAAGATCAAAGATTCACTCTCTGAAGCCACTGAAGGCAATGTGTTGTGTCTTGTATTAGTCAGAATGCTGCCTTTGAAATTAATGGAGATAGCTAGTAAAGGTAAAGGTACCCCTGCCCGTACGGGCCAGTCTTGACAGACTCTAGGGTTGTGTGCCCATCTCACTCTATAAGTCGGGGGCCAGCGCTGTCCGGAGACACTTCTGGTCACGTGGCCAGCGTGACATCGCTGCTCTGGCGAGCCAGAGCCGCACCCGGAAACGCCGTTTACCTTCCCGCCAGTAAGCGGTCCCTATTTATCTACTTGCACCCGGGAGTGCTTTCGAACTGCTAGGTTGGCAGGCGCTGGGACCGAGCAGCGGGAGCGCACCCCGCCGCGGGGATTCGAACCGCCGACCTTTCGATCGGCAAGCCCTAGGCGCTGAGGCTTTTAGAACAATTAATTTCAATGGCAGTACTCGAGTAAAATTTAAGATACATACATATTTTTTAAGATAACTTCTATCCTCAATGCCTCCCTGTGGCATGGAACCTTCACTGAGGGTTCTAATGGGGAAAAGACTAGATTAGTATCTGTTGGATTATTTAGAATATATCCTCTCAATCTTCCATTATGTCACTGGTTTTCCATCAGTATGTCTCCTTTTCTTCCTTAAATAGAAACCCAACGACTTTACTAATATATGAGTATGTAGCTTAAATGCCATGAAAAAAACACTTCTGATTGATCATGAAAAAACCAATCCAAATGTGTATGTTTTTTTAAAAAAATCTCTGGGCCAGTCACAAGGATCACGTGCTTTAAAGTCAGAAACATATTCCACTTGCCAGATATATATATATTTCTTGTTTTAGTACAACCAGAACACTTCTGAGTAGAAATCTTTAGCACCATTTTATTTAGACTGGAACTAGACATTACACACTATTTGCTGAACTTTCTCCTTTTTTCTTTTCTTTTCAAAATCAAATGCAGTCCAAGAAGTTCTGACTTTCAGTGGAAGAATGGCTGCAATGGAGCCAGGCAGGAGAGAAGAAGAAAAGTTGCAGCTGTTCCTGTTTTTAGCCTCCCAAAACTAATCAAGGGTAATTTATAAAGAATTGCCCCAGATGCATATATTTAAGCCGTATAGCCAATATATGTGCACAATATATGTCAAATGCTGCTACAATGTTGTTTCTCCATAACTGTCCTTCACAGGCTTTACTAAACCATAGGAAAAGGGATGGGAGCACATGATGACCAGGAAACATGGAAACCTGCTGTGGGAACTGGATTTGCAGCCCAGCCTCTTGTCCAGAACAGGACAATACCAGAATTTTGAATTTTTTGTAAACTCTGTTATGCTCACTGACCACCACTTTACAGCAGTTTAATGAACATGCCAGTGTCGGTCTGTCTACAGTGAGTGTCTATGGAGTTTCCTGTTTAAATTCAACAGTGTGTTTGGCTACCACTAGGAAAAGAAAATGTAACTGTACCTGCTCCAGCGCTGTAGCAAGTTCATGTTTTTCTTGTTTCACCAGTTCTCCATCAAGGTGAGATTTTTCCAGTGCTTCTTTCATGGTTACCAACTCACTCTTTAACAATGAATGCTTTCCTTCAAGCGCATTTCGGTCTTCCTGACTGAATGAACACATACACTTATTTATTTTAAGTAGTGAAGTACATGAGAGCTCCAAAGTTTAACCAGGGCTGCAAATTTCATTTTCTACCATAAAAATCCTCATACAGCACCATATATATATTTTTACAAATTTCACAAATGCTATCCAGAGGGGCTCATTTTGAAAAAGTGAAATTGGCAGAGCCCATACGCAGTCCTGACAAGAGGGTGAAGAAAGTGCAAAGCTTCCAAATTTCCACAACCTCCATAAAATGGAGAGGGATTGTAAGAACTGGGTTTGTGAACAGCTCTTGCCAGCTTCTCTTTTTCCTGTATTTCCCTAGCAAGAAACTTACTGCCCTTTGGGGGGAAAAGACAAAAAGCTCACATATATTCTCTCTCCCGCAGCATCCTTTCCAATTGATGCTGCTGCTCTTCTTTTTGGCCATCCACCATGTCTCCTTTCAGCTGTAGCTCAGTATTGCTGCGGCGCAAGTGCTGGACTTCCTGTTCCAAGACTTCCAGCTGTTGCTGTAATTCTATCTTGGATTTATCCAGGGTGACATGGTCACTGAGAAGAAAAAGTCTTCAGTTAGAGAAAAACAAAAAACAGAGATACACTGCAAAGTTTCATTGCACTTGTTTAACTACTATTGACTGAGCATCCTCCTTTTCCTATCTGGGTTACTGGAGAATACAGGGAAATAAGAACACCATCACATCTGAAAGGCAGAGTGACTTCTTGAATACTGTCTCTCTCCAACCTGTGGATGCAAACTGCCCCAGGCAAACTTTGAAGAGCACAGACCACACATGAAGGTTTATTCACAACTTAAGTAGGTGCTTCAAATCCAGAGAGATATTGGGTTGCATCCAGCTAACTGCTACTCAGAGTAGACCCATTGGAAAAGCCACTTTTGTCCATTAATTACAATGGGTCTACTCTAAGTAGGACTAGCACTGGAGACAACCTACTGACTTGACAAGAGGAAAGCACACTGCAAGCCAAGAGAAGGATATGGATCTATTTTACAATACAAGTCTTTAAAGATGGGGAAAGCATTACATGTCTGACCTGCGGTAAGTCTCCACCATGGACTGCAGATGCTGAAGTTGGCTAATGAGTGTGTCTTGCTCTCCTTCTAGCTGCTCAAGTTTTTGTCTTAGGAACTTACAGTGGTCTTTCTGCTGCTCTTGCTGCTTCTCCAGGGAGCTGACAGAATTTTGGCTAGACAAGAGTTGCTGTCTCAGGTGCTGCAGAAGAAAGCAAAATATAATGATTAGGGGGAAAGTGAGAGACTGAAGGGGTATTATATACAGACAGAGGTGGTTAAGCATTAGTCCACAGAGAAGCAGCAGCTGAAGACTGAAGGAATGTTATGTACAGGCAGAGAAAGTTGTAAGGTTGAGGTCACCATAAGCAGAATTCTGGTGACAGCAGTAGTTCCAGCTTCATGAAAAGATACATTCATTACCCAGATCTCAAACCAAGACAGTGACTTAACAAAGACTAAAATTTACAGACCAATTTCATTATTGAACTGTGATTATAAACTATTTGCTACAATCTTGGCTAGTAGATTGAAAAGGACAATGAGTCAGTTCACAGAGACCAGGCCGACAAATGAAAGACAATATAAGAAATGCAATCAATTTACCTGGAAGTAAGAAATGAAAAACAGGCTGCCCTAATCTTTCTAGATGTGGAGAAAGCTTTTGACAATATTTCATGGTCATTTGTGATTAAGGTTCTAGAGAAAATGGAAATAGGTAATTCTTTCCTAGCAGGAATTAAAGCAATCTATACTGATCAACCTGTAAATATATTAGTAAACAATATTCTTTTAGATAAATGCCAACTAGAAAAAGAAACGAGACAAGGCTGTCCCCTATTTCCATTGTTGTTTATTATGACACTAGAAATATTGCTTCAGAATGTGAGGAGAAATAGGGAAATTAAAAGTATTGAGGTGGGATGTAGAGACTGTAAATTAAGGGCATTTGCTGATGATGTGGAGTTGACACAAGAACAACCTTTGGAGAATGTTCCCAAAACATTAGAAGAAATTAAAAGGTTTGGAGAAGTGGTGGGTTTCAAGATAAACCCATATAAAACCAAAATGTTGGTCAAAAACATGGATGAGCAGTTGATAATTTTTTTAGAAAGGATGTCTGGTTTAAAAATAAGCAAAAAAATTAAGTGTTTGGAAATTTGGCTGACAAATTCCAAAATTCAACCTATTTGAAAATAATTATATTTAATTGTGGAAAGAGGTTAAGAAAGAATTTGAGATAGGGAAAGTTTCATTTCCCCCCATGTTAGGTAGAATTTCAGCCATTAAAATGAATATATTCCCTAGGATCCTGTTTTTATTCTGATCTAATCTGATTGTAAATAATCCAAGCTGCTTCAAAGAATGGAAAAAAAGATATTTCTAAATTCATATGGCAGGGGGGAAAGCCAAGAATTAAACAAAAAATTCTGATAGATGCAAAAGAAAGAGGAAGCTTTGCCCTGCCAGACCTGCAATTGTATTATGAGGCAGCTTGTTTGAGTTTGTTAAAAGAATGAATTGTATTGGGCAATGCAGACATTTTAGATTTAGTAGGCCATGGTTTAGAATTTAGCTGGCATGCATGTCTTTGGTATGGGAAGGTTAAAATTTATAAGAGTTTCATGAACCACATTCTTAGAAAGAATCTGTATAGAGTCTGGGAGAAATACAAAAATCTGCTGGAAATAAAAAATCCTTTATAGCTAACTCCCACCAAAGCAATTACAATAAAGAGAGTTAATATGGATAGACAATGGGCAACTTACAGGGAACTGCTGGATTTTACAGGGAGGAAACCCAAACTGAAACCAATGGAAAACTTAAGGAGCCAAGTTACGGATTGGCTACAATATCAACAGACACACAATATGTTTATATTAGATTAAAAGAATGGATTTCTGGACCAAAGCTCACAATTTGAAAAAGAACTTTTACAAAATAAGGGTAAACTTATGTCTAAAATGTGTAATTTTTATTAGAATGGGAAACAAAAGACGAGCTTATTAAAATTTCAATGACACAATGGGCAATAGATATAGGACACAAAATAGATTTCAACCTCTGGGAGAAACTTTGGGGAAATGATCTGAAATGTATTGCATGTTACTCACTAAAAGAGAATTATTTATAAATGATCCATAGACAGTGTTTAACTCCAGATAGGTTGGCTAAGATCAGATACGTGTTGGAAGTGTAAAGAAGCGGAGGGAACCTTTTTTCATATGTGGTGGACATGTAAAAAGGTAAAAAGTTTATTGGGAAATGATTTATAATGAGTTGAAAAAAATGTTTAAAATAATTTCCCCCTCAAAAAAACAGAGTCCTTTCTATTGGGAATAACCCAGACAGAAATTCCAAGGTGTCGTAAAAGGTTATTTATGTATGCAACAACTGTGGCCCATGTTCTGTTAGCTCAATAATGGTAACTGAGCAAGATCCCAACAAAGGAGGACTGGCAACGTAAGTTGATAAGTTGATTGAATATGTAGAATTTGCAGATTTAACACATAGAATAAGAGAGCAAGAAGAGCATATATTTAAATAAGAGTAGAAAACATTTATTGAATAAATGGAAAATAACTGTACACAGCTGAAAAAGCTGGCATTATTAAGATAAATTCAACAGTGTGAATAATATTTGATTGATGTAAAGGAAGAAAACTGATCTGAATGGTTATAGTAAAATATGCAGAAATGTATGACATGTAAAATGAACCACGGAAGGAGAAGAAGGGAAATCATTGGGTATTTTAAAGTTTGCAAAATGCTTATTTTGAAATGTAAAACTGAAAACTTAATTAAAATTATAATAAAAAAATAAAAAGAGAAAGTTGTAAGATTGGACATAAGCAGAATGCTCATGGGGAAAGGGAGTGATTAGAAAAGTGGAAAGAACAAATCACCAATGCAAGACCTGTCTGGGAAAGAAACGACTGTCAAAACCAGCTTGAGGGAACTAGGAATACTTATTAGCAGGAAGAGGTTGAAATTTATAAGGCAGAGCATCAAAGGCAGAGAAAAGTGCTATACGAGGTGTGGAGTTTTACTACTGGTGATGTGATAGTCTTACTGGCAAGGGAGCCTCTGAAGTTCTCTCACCTGCACTTCATTGGTTCTCCTAGTCAGCACCTCACGCACCAGCAGAACAGCCCTATCTGGGTCACCAGGATTCAACTGCAAGAAGCTACAAGGCTCAGAATAGTTCTCATCCTGTGGGGTGCCAATCGTTGCATCATTCTCATTGATTACTGCCTGAAATCCAAGACCAACGTTACTTTCTCAGTTCTGTACAATCAAAACACTGCACCTCGCTACCTATTTGTCTTTCACTTCTGCTGGATAATAGTGATCCACTGCATTTTCAAGGATGGGAAATTATGATGATGGGGCAGAATACAACCCAGCAAAATGGCGGCAGCAAAATCTAGGATTACATAATCAGCCAAGAGAAATCAACTAATTAATTATTATTATTATTATTATTATTATTATTATTATTATTATTATTATTATTGTAATAATAATAATAATAATAATAATAATAATAATAATAATAATATTATCAGGGCTTAATTTGTGTCAGGCCTTACCAGCGCTTAGTCCTCACAAAAGTTTTGAAATCAGAGTTTTTAAACACTGAAATACATGAACAAATGGAAGTGCCCCGAGCAGGTGCAAAATATGTAAAACCTGTGTTTAAAGTTTAGATCATATGTTTATACCACATCTGCTTTCATTAATTTAGTTTTTAAATACAGACATGGGAAATTCTACAGAAGCAACCATGAAGACAGATTCCAGTTAGGTCTACCTCAGTTATTTCTTTTATCACACGCTGAAGGGAAAGTATCTCTTCATGTGTATTATTGCTCAGTGATTGTTCATATTCTTTCCGCAAGCGCTCAGCCTCCTAGAAAAAGAATAAGGGAGATTAAGAGGGAGCTACTGCCCACCTCACAGTTTGAAAGCATGTCAAAGTGCAAATAGATAAATAGGTACCGCTCCAGCGGAAAGGTAAACAGCGTTTCCATGCGCTGCTCTGGTTTGCCAGAAGTGGCTTAGTCATGTTGGCCACATGACCCGGAAGCTGTACGCCGGCTCCCTTGGCCAATAAAGCGAGATGAGCGCCGCAACCCCAGAGTCGGTCATGACTGGACCTAATGGTCAGGGGTCCCTTTACCTCTACACCTTCTTCCAGAGGTGCAATTCCCTCAGACATAGCTCATATTTTAGAGCACAGGTTTAAGAAGAGTACTGAATGACAGCATCATATCAGTGGAGTGTCTCCAAATGCCTGCTACGTCACTAACCAGAATTAAGATGCCAAAGAAAATATGTAAAAAAAAGGATTTCCTCAGAAACTTCAGATAACTTTTCTCCAGTTGTTGCATACTATACTATAGAATCACTTGAGAATTGCAACCCTTCGCAACAACTAGTTCTTAGACACCTTTATTCTAAGTTCTGACAGTCTCTACTATTAGATATATATGGAATTAGCAGTTCCTCTTCATGCTTACAATAGGACAAAGGAACGTTTCTCCACAACAGCCACTGGATTATTTTTCAAACAGTTGCTAACATACCAGAATCTCCACAGTGTCTCTGAGAGTCTTCATTGACATTTCCTTCTCCTCATTCTGTTTTTGAGACTGTTCAAGCAAGGCAGTCAACTCTATCACCCTTGGAAAAAGAAGAGAAGCATTTACAGCACACTAGGCTTTTCACTAATAATAATAATAATTTTTTATTTACTATATCCCACCCTCCCCAGCCGAAGCCAGGCTCAGGGCGGCTAACACATTAGCACAGGGGTTGCCAACCCTGCACCTGTGAAAGTCTTCACTGGTGACCCTAGGCAGGGCCCACAGATTTTGAGCTTTCATTATTTAAAAAAATGTAAATCTCCAACCACCTTAGGAAAAAAGTTATGAAGCAAATTGTGCAGCAACACATACTCCTATCCAACTTCACATACCCAAAGTTGCAGACACCAAACCACTTAGTCTATACTTCACAACTCTTTTGACATCAACTATACTAGCTTAAAATATAGCCTTTGTCTTTTTTATCCTCTTCCTCACCCCCCCAGCTCAAGAATCACCAGTCAATATTTTTTTTAAAGACAAAACCACACTGGGTTGAATCCCTTCTCTGGATCAGTGACTGATCTCTGAGATTCTAGTACAGTGGTACCTTGGTTGTCGAACTTAATCTGTTCCGGGAGTCATTCTCCCAGAACCATTCGAAAACCAAGGTGTAGCTTCCGATTGGCTGCAGGAGCTTCTAGGTGGCCACTTTAAGAGAATACTAGATTCAATAGGCCTTTGGTCTGCTTCAGCAGCACTGTTATGTCATTATGTCCCATCTGACTTTTTAAAAAATCTACAGTAAATGGGGACAGCAGCTAGTGGGGCCTTTTAAGGAGGTACTTTACCTGTTATGAAGATCCTCCTTTGCTAATTCTCCTTTGACATGCAAACTCACAATTGCTTGTGCTTGCTGGTATATTTCCTTTTCCATATCCAACTTCTTGGGCATGATATGAAGTTGCTGCTGTTGGGCCTGTCCCCTCAGGGTAAGTTTTTCAAAACTATTGGTATCCAAGAGCTGTGTGCCAGAACTTAAGTGTAAGCAACTGACAAGTATACAGCCAGAAAGTCTTGCTTGCTCAGCCTTTAGTTCAGACAGATCCCTGAAACAGAAACAATTAATACTGTACTGGTCAATTAATACTGTACTGGACAAAAAAAATTAAATTACAGATTTAAAGACGTGAAAAGCTAGAGTCAGTTTCCCCCCCTGTTAATCAGTTATTTTAGTTCAGCAAATGATTTCACATTCAACTGACAGAAAAACCTCACCTGTCAGTTGCTGTCTTCATTTCCACAAAATAACGGTGCAAGGTCACTACTTGCCGCCATATGCCAAAGAGACGATCATGTTCAGTCCGCATATAACTCTCAAAGAACTATATATGTAAAGACAACAGCAAGTCACAGCTTTGTTTTCCCAACCTAAAACAAAAACTGCTTTGTTTCAAAAATGCATATTTAATTATTGCCAGCAGCATTCAGAATCGTGTTGAAGACTTTCAGAACCAACAAAACTGAGTCTCTTTAAACTGTTAAAAAATACATTTTTCTAAAATTTGAAAAAGCTTTTATTATATTGTTTAGGACTGACCAATTATTGAGAAGTCTGGAAAGAAGTCAAATGGTTGAGAAATACTTTTCTAAGCTTAGAATGCATGGATCGTATAGGATAATCTCATCATACACAGCATCTTCCACATCCATAAAAGGTATGTTCAGATCTATATTGAATACAGGAGTTGTTTTTTCTTCACAACACTACCTCTGAAAATCATTCACTGGGAACTGCATGTCGGTATAACATACAGTATAAGTTACGTATATTAAATATGAAACAATTTCTACAGCGTCTTGACTTCCAGAACAATGTACATCTGTACGCACCCTGAATTAATATTCTACTGTTTACTTAATCCCAGCCAATGCCTGCCAAACCAGAAATGAGTACTTGTGCCTAGAATATAAGGTTAATCAATAAGGAAATCCACCTTCCCTACCCAGTATCTTATTAGTGACACATTCCTACCTCCCGCTCTTTATGCCATTCGCTCTCCTTGTGCTCTAGCTCATCTCTGGCCCTTGTCCAGTCAGCTATCAGCTTGCTGACATCCTCTCGGAGAGCCCCATTCACCTCATTGGCTTTGTCCAAGTGCTCACGGAGCAAGTTGTTCACCCCAGCCAAATTCTCACATCTGAAGTGCAGGAGAATGGCAATGGATCAGCAAATCTCTATTGTAAAGGTCCCAATAAGATGAAATGATGGTGCTGCAGCTGTTGCACTGCTTTCCCCAAAAACCAGCTCAGATAAAGCTTCTGCAAAAGCTCACTCACCTCTGCTGCTCTTCTTCCAACTGGATCAGCGCTTTCTCTAGACTACGGTCCTCTTTACGATCCCACTGGTGTGGATGGGACCCCTTTGCGAAAAAGGCAGACAATTTAATCTAAACAACATCTTATATTAAATCTATTCCCTCACTTCAGGATCTCCTTGTTAACGTCCCATGAATCAATAAGCCAGTGAACAGCTGAGATGAGCACAACTTGAAGTGCATTTGTTTGCATTTTTAGGGTCTTTCTTGCTTAATGAAAGATGCTTAAGGGCCAAACAAGACACAGTGTTATTCACAACTTTAGTCCTTGTGTGGCTTACTTTTGAAAATAACTGGAGAAAATGGAACTATAATCACTTGGCCCCACTATTATCCCAGTGAGAATCCATTCCTCCACACACACCTGCTGTTTATAACAGAAGATTAGTCAAAGCTATGTCATAATTTTATTTCCTTGCTAGTTTCCATGTAAATAAGCATGCCCATTGTTTGTGACATTACAGCCTATATTGAACTATGCTAATTTCTTTTAACAGTGATCACAAAAGGCAAGTAGAACACTACAGGGAAAAATTGCAATAAACTTCCCTTGCCAGGACAAGAGCACCAATTTCTCCAACAAACACTTTGTTACCAATAGCAAAACCACAATAAATGGTAGTCACATACTTTAAAACTTACCCTATTTGCTTCCAGACGCGTTTCTAACTCCTTGCACCAATTACGATATTGCAGCACCTGCAATAAAACAGGAAAAGTTGGTATATTATTATTACCTCTTGGAGTGTGTATGCAGCAACACCCTTCATGAAATTCTAAGAGTTCTGAGTTTGTTCCAAGTTGTTTAGGGATGATTTTGTGCATTGCACATACATACATACAAACATACATACATGTAATGGCTATGAATAGTTTTCTTTTAAAACCAGGCTTAAACACAGTGTATATTCAATATTCTTAAAGTAAATGGGAAAGAATAAAATGTTAAGCAAGGATTTCAAGAATATTTTCTGCGATATATACAGCAATACAGTACTGCCATTTATATCAAATGGCAAATTAGCTGGTTATTGATGCATCAGCTTAACTTCCAGCAAGCACAGCAGAGTGCCTTTGAAGTAGTACAATGGTACTAAACCAGTTGGCACAGCAGCTCATTGCTTTGGGGAGGGGGGGGGGGGGTTACAGGTTTACAGAAAGACAGAAAAATGGGGGATATCGCAAGTTTAGAACTGAGCAATTTGCCAAGTCAGGAAAAAGGTTCTATGCCCAAAATGTATATTTAGAAGAACAGAAGGAAATTTGTTTTCAAGCAAGCACTTTATTCTTCATGTACCCTTCTTCCATCCACCAACAGCTCTCTACTCAAAATTCATCATCTCCTTGTTTGAGATATCACTAGAAATGTAATAGTTTTACCTTTGCCTGTAACTTTTGTACAAGTACTGCCTGCCTATGTTGTGCCTCCTGGGAATTCTGTAGTCTGTGTTGATAGGATGCCTGATTTTCCACCATCTGGTGATGTAGTGCCACTAGTTGCTCTTCTGGAAGTAAGTGAACTGTCTGTGTTTTCATACTGCTTGCTGCTTGGTCTTCTTCCATCTAAAGGTCAAAGCAGAAAGAAGCAAGACTGGTTTAATTAATCTAGCAGACAAGATGGCCCTGATGGCTCTACTTCCTCAAAAGGAAAAATGCACAAAGATGGGAAATAATTTGCTTTGTTTCCAACAGAAGAAAAAAAAATGTTGTTAGCTGGAAAGCCATTTCAACAGTCTTGTTGCAGGCTTCCATTTTGTATAAAGAATGAAAAAGCATTAGTTATGACATTTGTCAAGCCTAAATTCTGGCAAAAAGGAAAAAGAAAAGGTTTCTCTGGAATCCTAACCAGTTGAGAAAATGGTTCTTTGTATTTCCAGACAAGAATGCAGAGTTACCCACATGAAACAAAAGTGACAGTTCAGCACTCCTAATCCTTATGGATGCAGCGAATGACAATTCTTGTAAATTTAGATATATATATATTTCATCTGGCACATTTTTGTCAGTCATTTTTGAGTCATATTTTATGAGAATGGGGATATTACCAAAAAACCACAAACAAATCATAAAGCAATGTGTTACAGAGTCAAGAAAAAGCAGGTGGAGATGCGAGAGACCAACCTCAAGCTGACATTTTAAAAAGTTTTAATATGATTGAGTAAAAGCAAAAATGTGACTAATAAATTTCAAATGGAAATCTTCCTTGCATCAACTGATCCAATACCTTTTTCTTACAAAGGAAGTGTGGTCCTATGTTTGTTTGTTTGTTTTCAAAAACAATTACCGCTATGCTGCTTATTCTCAAGTAAATGCATCAGTCTGCATTTTTAGAAATCATAATTTCAATATAACATGTTATGGTTGTCAATAATCTATGGTTTTGCACAACTGTATAGCAGCAAATCACAACATGCAGGATTGCCACACGTGCACTTGGAATAAGTACGAATTCCAACACAGAACTAAATCTATGCAAGAATTCCATGTGTGAAAAGCACAAATAAATATAAATTCTCTTTTCTCACCACTTATCCTTGATAAGATAACTATCCATCTCAACTTTACGGTGGATAACATTATACATTCTAGCCATGTTAGTCTGTGGAAGCAAAAAAAACAACTTTTTTTTGTCTTGTGGCACTTACAAACTTATCAAGACCCAAGCTTTCATGGCGCAGAGTCCATAACCTATTCCCCTGTGCATTTATTTGAAAGTATAATGGATTTCCAGGCGTTTTACTTGCTGGAAATTGCATAGAAATGCATCCCTGATACTTTCCCTAACCTAATGCACCTCAAGACTATTTACAACAATCTTGTAATGCAGATTGGCACTATCTCATGCCTGCTTACTCAAAAACAAGTTCCGTTGAATCCAATAGGGCTTTACTTGCAAGTGCTTAGGATTTAACCTTAGGACTTTTGAGTTTGCAACGACAGTAAGCAGCCACATATATCTGCACGAGTTTTGAGGCGGTTGGGGGGGGGGTTCCCTCTATTAATGGCAGATTCTTCCAATCCAGAGTCCGGAAAGATCGCAAGCTGCAGCTTCCCTTTCTGCAAACGGGTTGGGAGCGGAGGCGGAGCGAGGTGATGGCACTCCGTTATAATTGTCAATAGCAGCACGTTATCCCTCACCTGTTCTGCCCTGCCTAGTATATAACAGCAAGCAAGCCTCCCCGCCCTCACCTGAGCACGCCTCAACGTGCACCTGGGATGCTCACCTCCCCAGAGATGGTGAAACTTCCTTTCCGCGGCCGCCTGCAGGCTTTCGTGGGCGGGGAAAGGGGGCCGCCGGAGTCCTATTACATTTCTTCTCTCCGCTCCGGCAACGGAAACCCGCCTGCTCGCTCGCTTAGTGGCAGCGGCCAAGCGACTCGTTTGTGCCGCCCCGCTTTTCCACAGTTAAGAGACTCTTGGCTGCCCGGGCGTATGAGGGCGCACGTTCCCCTTGTGAGCCGGGCAAGGGGACTGTCTAGGCCTGGTACATTATCCCCACAGGCAGGATAGGCCTAGTGCGAAGCTCCGACTCCCAGTAGCCAATGCCGCCGGCAGGAAAGGCGGGGAGGGGGGGGGGGAGCGGAATAGCGCGAGGCAATAGCAGTGGCTTTTCGGAAGTGCGAGCTGCGCGATTATTTCCTGAGCGACGAGGCTAGTCCTCTCACGGCAACCCCTCCAGCGAAACACAAGCACCCTTGGCGGTTGTGGAGCGCTTGCCGTCTGGGCCCTCAGATCTCGGCTTCTCGCCGCAGCCAGTTCACTAACACAGCGCCCCGAAGGCCGTCTAGGCCGCGTCGGGAAGTCTGGGCAAGTGCTGACCCCGCTGTTCGCAGTTTGGGGTACATAAGCGTCTGGTTCGTCCCGAGGGACAGCTCACTCCTATGCGGAGTTGGGCTCTTAAGCCCACTGAAGCTCTCCATAGGATAGGCTACAAACCTGTGCTCAAAATACAGAGGGGTTCTCTTTAACGTTGTTTACTTCTTATTTACCGAATTACTATTAGTATATATTTATGTCCCACCTTTTCCCCAACATGAGGCAGTTAAAACAATTTAACATATTTAAAACATGTAAAACAATCACATATGCTCCCAGATAATACCTTTAAGGTTGCCAAAATCTGAGTCATGAAATGGGGTTTATTTCAAGTACCATGGTAGGATGTCTCGCAGCTTTCAATAGGGACCCAGGATCGGCTGGATGAGGCAGCAGTCTTAGCTGGAGAGGAACAATGCAATCCTAACACCCCAGAAATTACGTTTTATTGAATGCTAACGGGGCTTGTTCTTAGGTAAATGGGTTTAGAATTGCCACTTTAGGCCTTTGAATCAGGTTACATGCTTGCTTAGAAGTAAGTCTCATTGAAAAGTAATAGGACACATTTCCAAAAGAAGTTGGTTAGGATTATGGTGTCAGGTGTAAGAATGCAGAAATTTCAGTACCTCTGTTGGAATTGACCTGATGGCTGAGTTGTAAATTATCTCCTGTGAATTGGTTGCTGTAAATGTGAATTTTGGTAGCATTTAGCAGTTCTGATCGTTTTTTTGTAACCTGCCCTGAGAGCATGTAATTAACGTGTACAATGAATAATAATAATATAAAATACTTTTATGAGTACAGTACTGATTCTAATCTCTTTAGGGGCTGTGAAAACAGAACTGGGGTAGTTATTCCAAGTTAATTAACACAGACATAAAATGGGAAGTTATACTAGAAGCATTCTAAGGTATGCCTGTAGGGCCTTTCACACTGGCTGAACGATTGCTTGCTCTGTCAGCACACGGGTGTTCATATGAACCCTTCTTGTGAATCATACTACTTAAGCACAGAATTTGGTATATATGAAGAATTCAGCACCTGAGAATCTCCAGTTTCATGGTGTGTTTTAAAGAAGTACTGTTAAAAACTTGATTGTGCCAAAGGTTCAAAATGTATGAACACTGTTGAAATTTCAAAGCTGAGCAGTTCTTTACTCGACCAACAGGCCTTGCCTTTCAGCATCCATATCGTAATTGCCATCTTAGTGCCTCTACAGTTGACCAGACTTCAGACATGGCAAAGCCTAAACCTGTTGACCAGCAGACAACTTTATTTCAACTGAACTTCTTTCCAAATAAATACAGTAGTGGTATCAGCCTCCCATTCACTGCAAACAGTTTCTGTCAGGCTCCAAAGACTTTTTCCATCATACAGTGGTACCTTGGTTTACAACCATAATCCGTTCCGGAGGTCTGGTTGTAAACCAAAACAGGTTGTAACCCAAGGCATACTTTTGCCAATGGAGCCTCCCCCCAAAAATTGGTTGTAATAAAAAAAAGGGGGTTGTAATCAAAAAAAGGGACACGCACTTCCGGGTCTGACGTGGTTGTAATCCAAAATGGTTGTAATCCAAAGCGGTTGCAAACCAAGATACTACTGTATTATTTTTCCTGAAAAGTCTTCCTTAAAAATGTAAAATTTCTTCTGCCACACATCTGTCCTACTACATAAGTACTATCTGTGTTTTGCCCTGCTGAAATTATGAATCCATTCCTTTAGATTTTTTTGGAACTCTTGTTTTTTCATATGAAGCATTTAAAAAAACCTATTAATAAAATATAATTTCTCAAGTTAGTACTGATTTCAGAAGAAAAACCACATGGAACTGATCAGGAAAATATTCGGATAATGTTAACTTTGGCTCAAAGATGTAGAAGATTGTTGCATGTGCTTCAGATCTAGCATAAATTCTGTTGGATACACTCGTGATTTCTGTAGACTGGTTGCAGCTTGTTTCTATAACGTTCTGGCGCTGCTGCAGACAAGCAAATCACATGATTCTGTCTCCAAGTTTCCATGCCTTGGATTATTGTACTCAGCCACTTGCTTCTTCAGATTCTTATGCTTCTGTTTGCATTAAGACACTAATGTTATTGATTTATAAGCCCAAGAAGCTGGAGACCTTGGACTCTGCTTTCCAATTATTAGAAATGTCATTTGTTAGACACTGCCAACAGCAACATCTGGTTTCTATTATTTAAAGGGACAGAAATTATTGGTAACCTTTTTTGTGAATGCCAAAGAAGCCCACAGTATCCATGCCCCTTAGAGGCCCCTTTCTTCCTCAGGTCTCTTGTAACAACTCACAGAAGCTGTCAGTATCCATACTGTACCCTTGAGGGGCCTCCACTATGAGAGCACATTTTAGAAAATGTATTTGCAGCCTTTTGGTTCCTTGGTCATAAAGGGCTACCTCTCAACTATGGCATAAAACTCACATCAGTGGCTACTTCAGCAGGTGTTCCCAGTAGCTGGGGAGCATGAAACCCAAGTTGTGGTTCTTTAGAATCCTGTAGAGAACTTTTTCTTAGCTTTATTACAAAGCAAAGAGTGTGGCGTTCTAGTGCTGTACAACTTATTATTTCCTTCCAAAGAAGATGGTTGGCCATATGTCTTTTTGTGACGGCTTAAACTATATCATATGGTGGCTTCCTAGGTTAGCAAAGGGATTTTTCTCTCTGAAACTAGCTAAACATAAGGTCTGAAGAGCAGTGATTTGTAGATAGGAACCATTTTTAAAACTGCTCCCTCCGGAGTACTGTTGCAGTCTGAGTACATTGCCTGCATATATTTGCTAAGCCTCTTGACACTGAAACACACTATTCTTTCTTCACTTTTCTGTTTACTTTAGTGAAGCTCAAGCCCTGCCATAGCTAAGGTTACGCCAGGATATTCCATATAGTGAGACATTCTAAAAGTTTGCAATCATTCTTGGGCGCCATAGCCTGCTGTGGCATATATTTGGCATACATCTAGGCGGTCCCTCGGCCTCCACTTTCTGCTTGTACAATTTATGGACAGCTCCTATCATGAAGAGTTTCTGTCCGTATAGCTAATAAACTGAAGGTTTTGCTGTAACAGCACTAAATAGCTCTAATGAGACTTATTCCCACTTAATGGGTGGAATTGGCCTGGTTGCCCAGGAACAAGCTTTTGTGCTGGAGATAGCCAGGGGGAAAATTTAATGGCTAGAGTTTTGTACCCAAGCACTGGATCAGAAAGCACACAGCCTCTGAAAGGGAAGGGGGAAACAGAGCATGGAAATTGTTTCAAATTGCACAGCTAGGTAGGCGAAAAAAATGAGCAAGGTACCTACCAGTAATACCATGGACATATAATAAGAATTTGTTATGCTACCATAGAATGCTTCCAGACACATTTATTGTGAGATCAGTGCACCTCATGCATGCAAGTTTTTGTGTGTTTATTTGTTTTTGCAGTAGCCACATCATTGGCATCAAAACACCAGCCCATATTTTCCCCTCTAGATTTACTCTTCCCACAGAAAATCCAATCAAGACAAATTTGTTGCCTATTTACAACGTCTCAACAAGCCATTTGCAGATTAAGACCTATACTGGAAACATACATAGTCAATTCCCTCAGCAGAATGAGGAGGATAGTTGGTGTGCTGGACTGAGAATGGCAAAAATCCAGCAGACTGAATGCTGAGAAACAAACAATTGGGTTGACAATTATAAAGTACTCATGAGAGATCCTAGGGTTTGGGATGGCCTCTAGCAAGCAGTCCAAAAGTCTTAACTGGAGGAGATTAGACTGAAGGGCTTATCCACACTGAAGCAATATGTGGATTTGCACCAGCCTGTCTCCCCATTAATATGGGGACATTCCCCCCCCCCCAATGTTTCACCACCTTAAATGTGGTTTTTTTTTATCCTAGCCATTTCAAACTTTCCAAGTATTAAAAAACCCTGCATTTAAAGGGGGCAGAGTCCAGCCCAACACTAGGATGAGGGGTATGTCCTCATATAATAGTAAAACCCCTTAGGCCTCATCCTCTACAGGTGGGGAACCTGCAGCCCTCAAAAGGTTGCCGAACTACAACCTCTACCATTCCTGACCATTGGCTGATGGAGTCCAACAAGATCTGGAGGTCACGGGTTTTCCATTCCTGTTCCACTTAAACCAATCCTAAGTGCACATTCTTTCCCATTACCCTTGTCTCCATCTTCCTCTCCTTCCTCTGTACCCTCTGCCTGTGTCTGACTTTAAAGTCTCTTGAGCCCAAGCAAGTCCACATTGTTCAGCTGAAAATATAGTAAGTTTTCATATTAAAATCTGGTAAAATGAAGAGATTGGGAAATGCCTTGTCTTGGGGAGTCAGGATAACTGTATATACCCTACTCTAGGCTTTTCTTTCTCATCACCAGCGCTCAAAATTCACCAGGCACTAGATGCATTTTGCAGCTGGCTATCGGCTACTTGCGGCCATGTGAAGATGCCCGGGTGTCAGAATGGTGCCTGACGTCTCCACCATCTGGAGGTGCGTGCCTGGGGATCATTGGATCTTGACTGTTTTCACACACTAGCAACATATCCTGTATGTTCTATTCTGTTCTTTATATTTTATTTGCACAATCAGAATGAATGTTAGGAACCAAAAAGTAATTGAAAAAGATGACTTTTGAGCCTTCTGGCATAAAAATGGCAACTAGGCATTCCGTTTTGATGACTGTAACCCTGGTTTAAGGAGCTATTTGGTGCCTAGCTTATATATCTGAGTTTCTAACACTGCACCTCACGTGTTCTTTGTCAAACTGCTGAAATTCCCTGTGCTTTAACTTCTAAAGAACTGCTCAGTCCCCAAACAGCTGCGTCAGCATAAAAAACTATAGCGCTCATTAGTGGTTTGAGGACTGCAATCTCTATTTGTACAATGGAGATCATGCAGCTTGCTCAGGCTATTAGAGCACAGTTAGTAAGAAAATTAATGTTTGAAGTAGTACTTTCTTTAAACATTTCTGCTTCTGGTCATGGTCAAAACCAACTGTCGGCAGGAAAAAAATGGTTTAAGGATCAAATGACACCCTCAACCCCAATTAACACCTCCTTTCTTTTTTATTTTCTCTGAGCTGGTTGGGCTCATTCCTTTTTCTAATAGAAACAAGTCACTTTTCTGACATATACAGAAGAAATCTTGTAATTATTCTGAATTTAAAAACTTGACTACATGTGACAAAGCTGTGGTGTTCCTGCAGCAACTGGGAGACTTAACAGCAAAGTCTGTAGTGCCAAGGTGCATCAGTACCTTTTGCCATCCTAATAATAGCTTTAGAGGGCAATTTTGTTTGGAGTTGGGATGGCATAGTGGAGAAGGGTTAACCCTCTCCAGCCTGCTTCCCCAATCAAATCAGTAATCCACCAGCTCCGACTTGGAGCAACACACACATTTTTTGTTTTGTTTTGTGCCTTAAGGTTAATGGAAGATCCAGGTCTTATTCACACTGCAGTTTATTTTTAAAAAAAAAATATTTTTAAAGAACAGTTTTAACAACATAAATAGAAAAAGTGAAAAAAGAAAAAGGTCTACTATATTATTACAAGAGTTAACAATAATATATATACAGGGTGATTCATCATGAAGTATACAGTTTCCATTCATAGTAAAAGGAAACTGTATACTCCATTATGAATCACCCTGTATATATGCCTTAGATAAGTATATATGGGATTGTAATTGTTAACACACTGAAATTTAATGGGAATTTGAAGCTGTTTGTGTCTCTGTATTTTTGTCTGGCAAATGACATCCTCCTCATTCAAATGGTACCCTGCTCTCCTCCCTGCCCCCATTCGGATTTTCCTGATATACCAGTCATCTGACAAGGGAATAAGATCCAATATAAAATCCCATGTGACCCAACTGTGAAGGCATTGAAGCACATTGTGTACATTGCATGGGCAAGTTTGTTTACATACATGATGACATTTCACTGTGTGCCATCTATTGCCACACTTCTTCCATTTTGTTTTCATTTTGGAGAACGCACACTTTTTTTTTAATTGCCTGCTTTTTTGCGCAAATTTGGTAACTAAAAAAACCTATAATTTTATCTTAAATTAAGATAAATGATATCTGTGCACATGCCTACAGTGGACCACAGGTTTCTGGAAACGATGGTGGGTGGGGGAGTCCTAATCAAGGGGAGGAGACAGCAACACACTGCGTGAATAAATCCCATCAAACACCACCAACTGATGTGGATGGGAAACATTGAGAGAGATTTCAGAGGCTTAAAACTAAAAGCGCTCACATTTGGATGCACAGAAATATACACAGGGAAACAGTGACCCAGGTGCATATGAATGCCTAAGGTGGACACAGCCCCAATCAGACATTTCATCCATCTAAAGTAAATAAATAAATAAAAACAAAAAGAAGCATTGGACAAAGCAGTCATAGCTCCTGGGCATATTTCAGCAGGTGATGTAGGTTGTGGTGCACAGGTGGACAAGAAGCCCCTGAAACATTCCCTATGCAGCAGAATTCATCTTGGGGCCAAATTTTGTTGAGCAACATGTACAAGATTAAAGATTTGGGATGCTCTTCTTCATGCAGAAGACATCACTCAGCGAAGCTCACCTGTTTTTGTTACAATCTAGAAGACATTATTTGCCTAATTCACGGTCTGTTTTCCCAAAGTTTATATCCTGTTTTCTGGAATCAATGCAGCAAGAAAGCTTCATTCCACATACCGGTATAAAGGTATTTATGATATATAGTACCTTCACAGTTCCAGCAGTCTGTTTTGTAATAGCAATTTTTTAATTTTTCTGTAAAATATCACATTTATACTAAACTATTTAAACAAGCTGTCTTTTCTTTCACAGGAGCTCTAGGTTCCTGCAGGGGACACTGCTGCTTAAACATTGACTAATCCTGGCAAAGAGAACCAGTTAAATAAAAGACTCTAAAAAGCTTTATGCGGCGCTAGCAAATATTCCCTTAGCTAGGCATCACATGAGATTTTGCTTAATTTCTTAAAGACTTTTAAAACTATGTCATAATAAATGTTTTAACGTGCTTATTAAAGAAGAGTTTATTTTGTTAATACTCTTGTTAACTCTCATCCTTTCATCACTCAGTGACAGAAGGAAATTGCTGCTAATAAAGGTCAGCGTCTATGTTCAGAAGAACTTTATAAAACATCTCTGTGAATTAGAGCATGCTTTAATGCATTTATTCCAACTGATTTTGTTAAAGGCTTCTACTTTTTCTCTTATACGGCTTTGTCTTGTTTAAAATGAGAAGTACATTTAAGGCTAAAAGAGGCAACAAGTTGCCACTTTAAATTGCATATTCTATAGAGTTTGGGTCCTACAGAGTTGTTTTACATGAAGCAGAGTATGACTCATGCTAATGGAAAGGGCAAAGAAGACTTTTTAAAAGAAATATATCACACTTAAATTAGTTTAGACAGCATGACATCAGAGAGTAATTAAATAGGTTTTTGTTGGAATTCCGCTTCCAATTCCTGAGTTCAGGTTTGTAAAAGATTTCTGAGCACCTGCAGGTTTCTGTGTGTGAAATATTTTCACTGGAAGGGATTCAAAACTTTTTAAAAAACCTTTTAATACAGAGGCAGCATTACGCCATTCTTCCTTCTTGGAAAAAAAACCCTCTCCGATTTAAACAAGAGTCCTTCAAGTTTTTAGTCACTTTTACAGAAGAAAGGGGGGTGGTAAACTTTCTCTTTTCAAGAACAAGCTGCTAGCAGAAACCAGGAGAAGACCAAATTGACTAAATTAGCATTTCCACTATGGGACTGGATACAAATATTAAACAAGTAGATTTAAAGTGCTTTAAGCTTAAAATAAAACGCTTTCTGCTGACTTTGGTTCTTAATTTTTTTCATGTTTTCTTATGCCAAACTGGAGGAACCTTTTCTGATTTTTTCTTTGGTGGCATTCAAAGGAAGACCAGAGGATGAAAATCCTGCACTTTCTTACTCTACTGCTTTGGCACTTTAGCTGGTTTTACCTCGTTTTCATCTCCTTAGCACTGAGTCCTGCTGAAGCAAGTCAAGGCAATCCAGGATCCAAATTAGGATTGTCAAACATAGATGGA
This sequence comes from Podarcis muralis, assembly GCF_964188315.1. Taxonomy (NCBI): domain Eukaryota; kingdom Metazoa; phylum Chordata; class Lepidosauria; order Squamata; family Lacertidae; genus Podarcis; species Podarcis muralis. The sequence continues at coordinate 70,643,256 of NC_135659.1, read as the reverse complement.
AAAGAGAGAAACCCCTTGCCAAGGGCAGGTACATTTAGAACGGGGAACCATGGATATAGTGCTGGGAATTCAAAGTCTAGGGCAAAAAATAATAATGCGCAAGCCGGACTTCTCTTGGCAAAGACTGATGACTCAAAGAAGACTCTCTCTAAAGCAGGGAGCACAGACAAAAAGGTAGGAGTTCAATCTTCAAACAGACAATCGGGAATAAGGACGGTGACCCCGAAGCTACAGAACTTTGGCCCCAAGGCCCCACTGAAGAAAACTGGCACCAGCAATTCAGATGCCAGCTCCTTCAAAACCAAAAAGACTAAAGAAGCTATTGCCCAAAGGGAATCTAAGGAGGCGTTCAGGCATCCTGCGATCACCCCACATGAATACATGCTCTCCCTGTACAGGACTCTCTCTGATGCAGAACGGAAAGGTGTTAATGGAAGCGTAAAACTGGAGACTGGGCTTGCCAATACAATTACAAGCTTCATAGACAAGGGGCAAGGTAAGAAAATAGAATGTTTGCCTATCTTTCAAGTGTATGATATCCATGTCAGAAGTTAAAGGGCAGAGGGGATCTGTATTTCCAAAAATCTTGGCATTTTCATCCTTGCAATGTAGATTTAAAAAGCATTTTTCACATCAGCTTTTTGGTATGTTTACAATTACCAAACAAAACGGCCATGCTTTTATCTCAGTGATATTAGTAATTTTAGGATTATGTTGTTGTTGTTGTTTTACAGTGAAATAAAATGCTTTTATTTCCTGCAGAACAGGCTACTAAAAGTGTATGGTGGCAGTATATCTGCTGCAGCAAACAATACCCAATTAGTCCATTTCAGCTAAAATACCAATTTAAAGGGTTAGACTTGGGGAGAAGAAGACTCTCGAGTCTTTCTGATTTTCAGTCAGTCAGTCAGTCCTTTCTGATTTTGCTGTTTGTCTGTTGTTATGAATCAAACAAATTTAGATGTACCTTGTTATAAGAAATAAGCAGGAGATTTAATATTTCGGTGATGTCTCCAAGAACTCATCAGGAGTCCATCCACATTCTTCCTTAGACCCTCACAGGGCTCCACAGCAACCTGTGAATGCTGGATGGATCAAGTGTCAGTGCTGTTGGGTGCACAGGTCTCTGACACAAGCACCATTGGAATGAATGATTTGTGCAACCATGCTTAGTAAATTTAGCTTGGATCAGTCATTTTATGTTGAGAGTTTAGTCTTTATCTAGAATAAAGGAAGTGTCATGCTAATGGACAACAAAGACTCTCTCTCACACACTTTCTCTATGTATCTCAATAGATAGATAGTATATAAAAGAGAATGTATGCCTTCAAACGCTAAATCAAGTGACAGCACATAAGTGACCAAAAGTCCAATAAAACAAAATGTATTAAATTTGCCGTCTGGAATCTTAATACCAAATGCAGTCAAATGGAAACTAAGTCCTATTGATTAGCCTTAATGTACTGTTGGATTAACTTTGGGGGACAAGAACACAGACTAAAATAATGCAGAAATATTTCTATGTCTGAATTCGAAGTGTTCTTTTAGTAAGCCTCCATGGAGTATGAACTTGTAGCATTTCCATAGCATTGTTTTATAATTCCCAAGGCTGCAAACTAATAGTGAAGGTCATTGTGTATTATTAAGAGAAACTGAAATTTTGAACAAATTTCTGTTCAATATACATACATCTCTCCCTCTTTCTCTCTTTAGATGACCGTGCTCCAGCTGTTAAAAAGCAGAAATACATTTTTGATATCAGTGCATTAGAAAAAGATGGCTTACTGGGGGCAGAACTGCGTATTTTAAGGAAAAAACCTTCTGACAACTGGAAGCCTACTTCTCATGGGAAAACATGTCAAATGAAACTATTCAGTTGCTCCATAAGCAGGCAAGCATCCATCCTCTTGGACTCTCGGACAGTCAACATCTTAGATACCGCAAAATGGGAAGTCTTTGACATTTGGAAGCTTTTTAGGAATTTTAAAAACTCTGCTAACTTGTGTTTTGAACTGGAGGCTTTTGAAAGGGGAAGGCCTGTTGATTTAAGGACTGTGGGATTTAACAGAACAGGGAGGCAAGTCAATGAAAAAGCTCTCTTCTTAGTATTTGGTAGGACAAAGAAAAGAGACTTGTTCTTCAATGAAATAAAAGCCAGATCTGGCCAGGATGACAAAACTGTTTATGAATACCTATTCAATCAGAGAAGAAAGAGACGGGCTCCTCTAGCAACTCGGCAAGGAAAGAGGCCCAACAAGAATCTGAAGACAAGATGCAGCAAAAAAGCACTTCATGTGAATTTTAAGGATATGGGCTGGGATGACTGGATAATAGCCCCTCTTGAGTATGAAGCTTATCATTGTGAAGGACTTTGCGAATTTCCTCTTCGGTCCCATCTGGAACCCACCAATCATGCTGTTATCCAAACATTAATGAACTCTATGGACCCAGAGTCGACACCTCCAACTTGTTGTGTTCCGACAAGACTGAGTCCTATTAGCATCCTGTTTATTGACTCTGCTAATAATGTAGTCTACAAACAATATGAAGACATGGTAGTGGAGTCCTGCGGCTGCAGGTAGCAGCAGCGCAATCTCTCACAGTACTAACTGCAAAGCCTTTCCTAGCAGTTGACAAAAATGAACTGACACAGATCAGCACTGTGATATCACTCAGAGTGGTCGATACACGTTGTGGCATCTGTCACAAGCAATGCATTGGTTGGCAATTAACGCAAGCCTATTTTACTCTGCTGCCTCTTAGTTGCAGCACCCTAACCTCTACAAGCTACTATCAAAGTTCAGTGGCATGGGGGACTGTGTAATATTGCATACCCTATGGTGGCTGAAATTCTGTTTGTGGTGCTACATTGTTCAGTTGTTCCCTGCCATACCTCAACCATGCCTCCATCGTGCTTCTTGTCTGTCCTGTTCAACACTAATTAGCAATTGTATGCAATGCTGTTGTGCCACATTTGGAGAGGCTCACAGCTGCCAACACAGCAGCTTGAAATATGCTGAAGTAGCCATTAAAACCTTGGATCAGCTCATGGTGCCAAGCCATAGACAACGTTGTTGCATCAGTGCAGCATCTGTTGCACTGCACCTTAAATGTTTGTACTAGTGACACAACTCATAGGACCAGGCTGTATGTTTTCTAATAGCTAGAATAGATTTATAGAAGAAGTGACACGAAAAATCTACTGAAATGTAATTGTTTTTGTATCTACCTTTTGGACTCATTCCAACACTAATTTATTACTTCCAGACTCTGTTCTAGACCAAGACATTTTGCTCTCTGGAGCAGAGTGCCAAATGGTGCTCCAGATACTAGAGCCAACACTTCTGAAAGTCAGTTCCTGCCTTCATCTATCCACCTAAATTCCTCTGCCTGAAGCAGCTTGATTCACTTTGACATACAGTAGGGCAGCCTAGAGTTGCACAGATTCACCCAGAGTAACAACTTTCCTATGAAAACCTTCTTCAAAGGACATTTAATTTTCACATGATACAGATTTTTGAATTTCTAAGGACACTGGCAAATTCAGTGCAAGTTGCTTCTGTACATTTTCGTTTTCTCCTTCTGGCACTGAACAATAATAATCCATCTTTGCAGGATTAATCCTCTGTTTTCATCATCATATACAGTATATAACTTTCATATGTGCTTTAGGATATCTCTACAAAACAGCGGACAAGATTCACATAACAAACCCCATTAGCCGCATTTGTGGAATGGAGCATTGCCTCATCTCCTACTCCCATGATCCAAAAAACTGACTGGGGAAGGGGGTGTCAGAAGAACCCCCAGAACAGCACATGGAGAAAGGGGGAGGGGTATCATTCCATCTGGTAGCCAGAAGGCTTGTACAGATGGAATGACTGGAAGAGCATGTTTAATTCTACCCACAGTGTTTAAACTAACTAGTTTAACACAAATAGTTATGAGCAACATTTCATAATTCTTAAAACTGTATATTTACCAATAAATAAATAAATGTTGAATTTGTTTTAAATTGTACGCATTATACATGGATTTAGAGAACTGCAGACAAACCTATTTCTTTCAATGTATATTTTATTTCAGCTTCATATCTTTATTAAATATCCATCTTTTTCATGTTAACGTTCAAACTGTTGTATTATTCTGCTTCTAATTCACACTGTTCTCTATTGCTCGTAGTAAAATAACAGCTTAAGATGTACTAAATTATTGACAGTGTTAAGTGTATCTAGGTGCCATAGCTACCATAAATATAATTTTATTTTAAAAAGCTATTTGTTTTGAATGTTTTGTTCAATTAATGAAAACAAAACAAGAGAACCTAGGATTGAGGTGGGCTCTGTTTCTGAGCTATTATGGTTTTGCGCAAATGTTTGATTGCCAGCAGTTGTATCTTCTCTAGAGGGTTTGTGGGTGAGGAAATTGCTATGGCTGTACTTGCAATTTATACCCTTGGAGCGGCCTATAGGAAGGTTCTCTTGCCAGTCTACCTCAGGCAACGCCCATCTTCCAGCCAGAATCTGTTATTGGCTCCCACCAGTGGGCTGACACATTGAGAATCCTATTGGCTCCTTCCCACACCCTGTGCTAGCAGACAAGACAGCCCACTGCAAAGAGTGGCAAGTGAGGGTTTATGGATTACTAATGCATCTGGTATACTAGTACCAGAAGTCTGGTTGCTTCTTTCACTTGAACTCAACTGGGTAGAAAAGGGAGGAAGAATAACCAGTTACAGTGGTACCTTGTTTCCCGAATGGCTTGGCTCCCGAACAAATCGGCTCCTAAATGCCGCAAACCCGGAAGTAAGTGTTCCAGTTTGTGAACGTTTTTTGAAAGCCGAACATCCAACACTTCTTCCACAGCTTCCAATTGAGTGCAGGAAGCTCCTGCAGCCAATTGGAAGCCATGCCTTGGTATTCGAACAGTTTCAGGAGTCAAATGGACTCCTGGAACGGATTAAGTTCGAGAACCAAGGTACCACTGTTTTAACAGCTGTCAAAGGACTAGTATGGGCTGTTCTAACAATTTATGGTGGCTACAAGACAATTTGCTGAGGAGGCTTCACCTTGCTTCTCTAGCAACAAAACATCAAAGTATGCATGAGAAAAGAGTAGCAGTTGATTCTCAGATGTTTCATTGCTTGCTGCTCTAGTACTTTGTAACAAGCTGTTTGTGAAGTCTAGAATGATTAATACATGCAGAACTGAGCATGTGATGAAATCTAGGAGAACCTAAGGCCTCTGCATAGCAGCAGCCAATGATTTCAATGATGTGTGGATGATCGAGACAACCCCTAAAGGGAGGAGGTAGACATCGCCCAATAACAGAGGACATGGATAGCATATAGTAAAAACCTAAGCATCCCCTGGCATTTTGCGTTAAAAGATTTCAAGCAACATTGCTGGAAAGGTTTATGCTGAAGACCATAGAAGGTTATTGCCAGTCAGAGTATTCAGCAGTGGATTAAATGGACCTTAAAAGGTAAAGGTAAAGGGACCCCTGACCATTAGGTCCAGTTGTGACTGACTCTGGGGTTGCAGCGCTCATCTCGCTTTATTGGCCGAGGGAGCCAGTGTACAGCTTCCGGGTCATGTGGCCAGCATGACTAAGCCGCTTCTGGCGAACCAGAGCAGCGCACAGAAACTTCTGATCGACAAGTCCTAGGCTCTGTGGTTTAACCCACAGTGCCACCCGCGTCCCTAAATGGACCTTAGATCGGGTGGAATAAGACAGTTTGCCAGTTTCATATATTCGTATTTACCTACATTTCTGTGGGTGTTACCTTCATTTCAGTAAATAGTTATTGAGTGACTCAGGGCCCCTAGCTCTGGCCTTTGTCTGAGTCAATATCTGAATAAGTAGTTTGGGAGATAAAAATATAAATAAAAAATGTAGCCTCAGTCCACCTTTCTTCCCCATACTTTATGACTGCCCTTGAGGGACTGTAGAGAAATTGTCTTTGGTGCAGAACTGAATATAGGTTTAATTTCCCTCAAAAAGGTGAATATTGCAGTCATGGTGTTCGTGAAAACCTGTTTATTTTTATTTTTGCTACTTACACGCTGTGACAAAATAAGTGGTAGGGATCACTGGATGCATTCAAACACACATACAAGCTTCATCTGCCTTGCTCCTCAAAAGACATACTTGCCTCTGAATGCAAAGCGGATTTTCTCTTCCCTTCCCTTGTACAATTTTTGATCAAAGGCTTGTATTGTGCCTATTTGAAAATCGGGTTTTTTAAAAAATAAAAAGCTTGGAAAAACTTTCTGAAGAGAGGAAGAGGAGGGGCTTAATGCTGCCACAAAGGCTATCCCATCAGCACTGTGCACAACTGGCTACTAGCAAAATACAGACATACCTCATTTTATTGATCTTTGCTTTATTGCTCTTCACAGATATTGCTCCTTACAAGGATGTGGGTGCAGCTGCAGGCAGGTCGGCCACTTTCAGGGGAAGGAAGCCCTCTGCCACTGCCACCCCCCTTCTGGCCCAGGGAGTGGAGCTGGCTAGAGCTGGTGCTGGGCTTCCCCCCCCCCTCCTGCCCCTGCAGCCAGTGGCGGGTGCTGGCTTACTAGACTACAGCAGAGGCTTACAAGCTTTTTGAGTCCATGGCTCCCTTGGCTATATTCTTTCTGCAGCTCTCCTGTGTGATACCTGGGATAAACCTGACCATCACTCAAGGCACCCAGGGTGCTGTGGCGCATCGGTTGAAAACCACTGGATTATAGTATAGTGTAAACATAACTTTTATGTGCACTGGGAAACAGGGGGAAAATGTGTGGTTCACTTTATTGCGGTATTTGCTTTATCATGGTGGTCTGGAACCAAACCCACAATATGTCCAAGGTGTGCCTATACTATCCTGTAGAGAAGAGATTGTATGCTTGACTAAACTAGAGTGTGAATGGATGGCTTGACAGCAGCCTTTTCCTGCCTGGTGCTCTCCAGCTGTTTGGGACTGCAGCTCCCATCCTTGTCAGTCAGCCATGCATCCATGCTGGCTGGGTCTGGTGAGAGCTGTAGTCCAAAGCATCTGGATGGCACAGTGACCTGAGCACTTTCATCATGTCAGAATACACCCAGCCAGTATACCTTCTAAGCCTCCAAGGCTAGTTCAGTGCTGGCCCAATAATTAATTTGTTGAAGCACTTCAGCTGCATTACTCCCAAAGGATGGAGTCCGTCCCTAAGATACGCTTCCCAAGTGTTTGTAGTATATGCACATTGACCCATTCACAATCACAGGACTGATCTTCACATGTATCTCCACAAAACACATGGAACGTTCTGGTCATAGCCAGGAGAAAGTGGTCATGTCAATCCATTCATAAATAGCTATTGTACCCTTAGCTATAATCCATTAATACTACACTAAAACCCCAAAGAGAACGGTGAAGGCTTGCTTTATGTCTAGACAGGACACGTCTAAGCCACTAGGGTTTCTTTTTGATATAACAGAACATCTGGATTTCAGCAGCAGGTAAAGGATGGGAGCAAGATCATATGGCCCCACAGAAGTCTTTACAGCACCTGGGAGAAGAGGCTCGTGAAACAATTTGGAACACAAACTGGCTGTGAAAACTAAAATGTTGCCCCATTATGCCTGATAACATTCAGGATAAGGGTGAAACAAAAGGGTGTGTTGCACTAACTGGTAGTTGCTGGCGGACTCCAGGATCTATCTAGTGCTGGCCCTACTAGGCAGAAGGAGGTAGCCACTGGAGGCAACCCCAACACCACCATTCCCCCCAAGTCCCCCAAAAAGCTATCCTGCTATGGCAATGTACAGTGGAGGATGCTGCCCCAGGACCCATGTTGAGATTCAACTGCCAATTATATAAATATTTAAAATATCATCCTGCTCTTAAGCCAAAAAAGGATCCCAGAGAAGTTTACAGATTGCTAAAAAATAAAAGACCCTTCCATCAGGCTTACAATCGAAAAAGACACAACATAAGAGGTAAATGAACCGGGAGGAGAATAGTCTTGTCCTTTGCTTTAAACAGCCCTGAGTCCCTATCTGGGGAAATCAAGAGAGAGCTTCGGGGAAATTCTTTGGCTTTTAAAATTTAATTATTTATTGTTTCTAAATTAGCGTAGCTATACTGTTGCTTGTGAAATGCTTTTTCCTTGAACAGCTGGGTACACGTATCCAAATACATATACTGCCCAAATAAATAAAATGGCAAAATGGCCATACCTTCCTGAGAAGTTGTGCTTCATGCTTTCGAAATCCATAAGTGTTGTGACACCTGTAGTACACCTCACAGTAATATCAGGATTAGGTTTAGGTTGACAGGCCCCAACGCAGGAGGAGGAAGAAACGACCAACCAGTGGGGCAGGGGGAGCTGACTGGTGAGAGCAAGGATTTGGGAAGGGGACTCAACTTCAACCACTTTGGAAGTGGGTGCAAGGATGCCAGCTCCATGCTCTGATCTCCTGGCTGAGTGGAGAGCCTTACTGGAGGCTGGGCTGGGCTGTGGGCAGCTGAGGGGGATGGCAATTCAGGAGGCAGCAGTATCTGATCAGAACAGGAGAGTGCAGTATTTCCCCCTAGAACCAAGCACCAATCCTGCAGACCTGAGCAGACCCACCCTCCCCAGAGGAGTGTGCATCTGCAAACCCGCAAAGCAAGCGAATCTCATGAGTGAGAGCATAACACTCCGTTTTTAAAAAGCTTGACAGGCAGGATGTGGAAATATCTAAGTTTGTCTGGCAGGGCAAAAAGCCTCGAATAAAGTTTAAAATACTAACTGACTCGAAAGAAAGAGGAGGGTTTGCCCTGCCGGACTTGAGGTTATATTATGAAGCTGCAGCCTTCTGCTGGTTGAAGGATTGGTTCTTGCTAGAAAACACTGATGTCCTAGATCTGGAAGGTTTTGATAATGCTTTTGGTTGGCATGCATATTTATGGTATGACAAGGTTAAAGTTCACAAATTGTTCAAAAACCATATTGTCAGAAAAGCAATTTTTGCAGTCTGGATGAAATATAAAGACTTATTAGAGAGTAAAACCCCGAGGTGGCTATCACCGATGGAGGCCAAGGCTCGAAAAAGGCCCAATATGGAGGCCCATTGGCCGAAATATTGGGAAATAATTGAAAAAATTGGAGACAATTGGAAGCTGCAGAGCCAGGACAAACTAAAAAATAAGGTGCGAGACTGGTTACATTATGCTCAAATTCAAGAGGTTTTTAAAATGGATAAAAAAGTTGGCTTCCAAGTGGAAAAATCGAATTTGGAGACAGAACTACTAGAACCAAAAACTAAGATATTATCGAGAATGTATAACTTGCTGCTTAAATGGAATACACAGGATGAGACAGTTAAATCTGCCATGATAAAATGGGCACAGGATGTTGGACATAACATTATGTTTGAAGACTGGGAAAGGTTATGGAACACCGGAATAAAATTCACGGCATGTAGTGCCCTGAAAGAAAATATTATTAAAATGATATACCGGTGGTACATGACCCCAGTCAAGCTAGCTAAGATATATCACCTGTCTGATAATAAATGTTGGAAATGTAAGGAGGCAGAAGGGACATTCTTTCATCTCTGGTGGACCTGCCCAAAAGTGAAGGCTTTCTGGGAAATGATTTATAATGAATTGAAAAAGGTATTTAGGTATACCTTCCCTAAGAAACCAGAGGCCTTCCTGCTGGGCATGGTGGACCAGAAAGTGTCAAAGAAAGACAGAACGTTGTTTATGTATGCCAGCACAGCAGCAAGAATACTCATCGCAAAGAACTGGAAGACACAAGATTTACCCACGTTGGAGGAATGGCAGACGCAGTTGATGGACTACATGGAGTTAGCTGAAATGACCGGCAGAATCCGAGATTTGGATGAGGAATCGGTTGAGGCGGACTGGAAAAAATTTAAAGACTACTTGCAAAAATATTATAAGTTGTATGAACCCTAGGATAGTGCATGTTAATGGAAATGTTATGCTTTAGCAAATATGATTAAGCAAATGGCAAAATAAGTGATAAAAGAGAAAAGAGGACAAAGTGAACCAAACATATTATGTTTATTTTAAAGGTATCAAATTTGGGATACAATATATTGAATACGGATACATAATAATTGAAAGTTGTAACAAGGTTTGAAATAAGGTAACAAATTGCTGACATAGATATTACAAAGAATGCAGATTTGGAAGGTGTGGGGAAGTACAATGGTTTTTTTTCTTTTTCTTTTGTTAAAAAAATCAAAAAATTGTTTCTTGTATTTGATTTATTCTGTATTGTTTGGAATGCACAAAATTATGAAAAGAAACACAATAAAAAATATTTTTTTTTTAAAAAAAAGGATGTGGAAACTCTTGGGACATCTTCGTTGCCTCTGACCAGTTCTGAACTTCTTGTCCTGCTCCTGTACTCCTGAAATTGTGATTCCTGGATTCTGTGTCTGCTGCTAAGCCCGTACTGTTAGTCGGCCTGCGGAAATATCTCTTTCTTACTTCCTTTTAAGAACCTCTTCCCTGTGAGTATTGAGCATGAGGCAGGAAATTATTGCCATAATGAGCCTCTCCAAAGTAAGGAAGACATAGTTTGATCTTTCCCACATGTAATGAAGAAAAAAACAAAGCAAAGATGACTTGGTGGGCAGAGTTCGTTTTCAACCCATGCGTGGTAGTGATCAATGGAAAAGGAAATGAGTCTGGAGAGCCCCACCCAAAGAAGAAAAACTTTCCAAAAATAATAGGAAATAGTTCTACAAAAAAGAAAAGAAAAGTGAGTAAGAAAGACTGGTGGTGGGGAGGACACGATGTGGCATACATTGCTACATAGCACCAATGTATGGATGCTGACCACTTAAAAAAAACACCTTTCAGGATTGTATACTAGATCTTTTTAAGCTTAGTGTTGTAAGTTTTTTTTCAGAACTGCTAATTAAAACATGAAATTTGTTCCTATTGGACCTAAAAGAGAGAGAAAAATTAAAAAGTGCTAATGGAATGCCCCTATCTTTAGTAAGTCCCACTATGTTTGAGGCTGGGAATGGGGTGGGGAAGAAGATTGGATAACTGGGATCATAAGTCTACAAGTGAGTCCATGCAACAAAGTGTTGCAGTGCTGGGTAGTTCTGTTCAGGGTTCCATCCACTCCATTTCCCTTCCTCCCTAGCCAGCATAACAGTTGGCAAACATATAATGTCTACTGAACATGCCTAGTCCTTTGTGGACTTTTTTTGGTAGGGGTAGGTCGCCATTTTGTTTTGTTTTTCTGGGGGTGGAGATGGGCTGGACAGACTTGTGCCTAATCCCAGGTAGAGTAAAACATTTAATTTTCCCATTGATATTTATGATCAGCTCTGTCTTCTACTGTGAAGAACATTTTATAGTAGCTTCTCCGTTTGAAGCAGGAATTTTCTACACATTCTATACTTTTGCCATCTATGTATCCCTGCTTCCTTCCTTCCCAGCCACTCCATTCTTTTCTCCCTTCTACCCAGTTCCTCCCTCAGTCAGCATTCAGTGTCATTGCATCTTTTGGGGCTGTTCATTGTTTGCGCCCCACAATTTGTTCTAATTTGGGGGCATGTTACAGAGGCCTCATTGGCCTCAACTTGAAGTTGGAGATTGAGTGTCAGTCCCATGCTATGGAATCCTCTTCCAGCAGGAATTTGTCAGGCATCCTTGCTATTAACTTTGAGGCATCTCTTGAAGACTCTTCTTTATGCCAATAGGCCAATGCAGGGGTTTACATTTTCTTGTTTAGCCAGTCATTTTAATGGTGGTTTTGTACTATTTTATAGTGTTTTATGTTTTCTTGTACATGAGTTGGTGGTATATAAAAGCAAGCGAAAGAAAGAAAGAAAGAAAGAAAGAAAGAAAGAAAGAAAGAAAGAAAGAAAGAAAGAGATCTTACCAAGCTACATTGTTTGCAAGAGCAGTGGAGAGAATCTATGTGGATTTTTTCAATAAAGTGTAATTGGACTGTAAAAGTGATTCATGAATTTGAACAACCTAAGAAATGGAAACCTTCAGAAGGTATTGTTAAGGATTTATTTTAGCTAAACTCTGTATGTTAAATAAGAACTAGGAAGCTTCATTGCTCGTGTATGTTTGTGTTTTACACATTTTCTTCTTTTTTTTTGCAATGGCTATGGCTATGAGCAATAAATATTTATTGTTCTAGCAAACCAGAAAAGAAAGAATGATAAAATGGGATCTTGTATAAAGAGACTGAGCAAAGAAATAATTCACTCTTAATTAGTCAGGGCCCCTTATTAAACTGATTTCACATAATTAACAGCAGAAACCTATACATGTGCCCCCATTGTAAGACACATTTAATTTAATGAGACTTCATCCCAGGTAAGTCTTTATAGGACTGCAGCCTAAAGTACTTCTCATAACCCATAAACTACATTATAGAATTCACATTATGTTAGCCAATAGCACAAATGGCTTAAGAAACTCCCAGAGACGTTTACTGAATATATTTATTGGTGGTACCACTTCCATCTAATGGATTTTGGAAGCAAACAAGAAATGGATATCAACAACTCACCCTCCTTGTGAACTTCCTTGGGGAAGTTTGGCAGTTCGAAAGACACAGCACTGGTCTACAGTGAATCATTGGTCTGATCCAACATGTCACTTGTCCAAGTTCAAGTTCCCACATTGAACAAACTTTAATTGTTAACTCTGAGCTTTCATGATGCTTTGTGGCTGCAGCCATGAGCACGTTCTCCTGTAAGTATGTCCTATTTAATGACAATATATACATTTATATATGTTGCATGTGCAGCCCATATCTAGAAGCATAAAAAGCTATACCAAAATATGCCAAAGGCTTACAACCCCACAGCTATTACTCTCTTATCAGCTGTTGGATTCTGATACAGAGTGTGAAGACTGGCGTCCCATATTATTGTTATTGCCAAGTGCCCTGCTGTCCACTGGGGAATTGGCATTAGCCAAATGGTAAAAATGAGAAGAAACATGAGTGGTAAAATAATACAGGTTAAAAGTTCAGCTTTCCACCTTTATGATGGCAGGTTTCTCTCCTCTCGCTCCCTCTTACTGAAAATGTCTCATTTGTATTTACTTTCTAGGGTCATTATCTGTCCCTAGTGAGTCTTTGTAAAGGTCCAAATTTCAAATAAACAGTACACTATGAGACAGGTATGTGTCAGTAATTTTTGTTGCATTTGGCTAAAATATGAACACTAAGCTGAATAGGTAAACATAAAAGTATGCCATTTAAAACAATGCATTCCCATTAGTGTTTGAATATGCGCCTAAACTCCATGTACACTTTTACATGGTTATGTCATTTCCTGTATAAAATGTGCTTGTTTATACAGCAGCCATATGAAAGATGCAGTAACCCAGTATGTGGGCTATTTGAAGCTGCTTTTAAGAAACATAAAACCCCCTTGGCCCTTGTATAATAAAAGGTGTTAAAAGATACTGCTTTTACAACATCTTAACCAAGCCTGATAAGATTTTTTTCTTTTTCTTTTGCTGTTAAAAACTTTTACTCGGTGGTTTTGGTTAATCTTATTTTAGGAATTGTTATTCTTGTTGCATAGTGTAGGGGTATTTTTTTTACAAGTTTGACATAAAGTTACATATCAGGTGACGATGGTTTTCAACAATTGTTAAATAATTGTCAAGCATGAACAGTCAAATTAGATGACAGGCCACCTAATCCTCAGGGACTGCAAAGGTGCAGAAGCGAAGAAACAGCTTTGTGCCACTAAAATTCATAAGACTGTGTGGACAGCAAGTTTTTAGAGACTTGGATGTGGTGTAACAGAGCCATCATTGCTTCAATCCCTATTCGTGTGTTTTTTTAAAACTGTCCCACCACAGCTCCTGGCACAAACCAACTTTGCAGATTTCTGTAACTCTGCAAGCAGTACCTGAGGAAACACTAAACTAGTTCCCAGCTATGAGGCCAGTTTTGCGGTACATTGGTACCTTAGATTAAGTACCTAATTCGTTCCAGAGGTCCGTTCTTAACCTGAAACTGTTCTTAACCTGAAGCACCACTTTAGCTATTGGGGCGTCCCGCTGCCACTGCGCTGCCGGAGCCCGATTTCTGTTCTTATCCTGTAGCAAAGTTCTTAACCTGAAGCACTATTTCTGGGTTAGCAGAGTATGTAACCTGAAGAGTATGTAACCCGAGGTACCACTGTACTAGATGTTGGTGCCCATGATATCATGGGCAATGGGTACCCCCTCCACCCGGTTTTCTTTCTCTCTCCAGAAAATAACATGTAAAGAACATGTGTTTATCCAATGCTGAGCAGAGAATATCTGCTCATCTGCAGTAGCGGCTGGAACATACTATCCTTGATCTTGTGATATTGTTATTATAAATGTGTAGTTTTCTGTTAGTTGTTTTTAAAAAGTGCCTTGGCTCCAAAGGAAAGTTACCTCAGGAAGTACTCAGCAGGCAACCTTCCCCACTCAGCAACCACATGCACCCCTCTCTGGGGTCTGGGAACCCCTCCTGAGCAATGAGAGACAGAGTATTAATGACTGCTGAGTGAGGGAGAAGATGCTTTGCTTGAGTCCTGGCAGTACCTGCATCCTTCCTATGCCCAAGGTAAGTTACTGAGATTTGGGGACATGGGAAGGGGTGTGTGGCACTCGCTTTCAAGGTGAGCAGGGTCCACTTTGCCATGCCTTACTTGGAAACATCTGGATGGGGTTGCCTGCTTTTTCAAGTTCCCTATTTGAATATTTGTTCTGTCTAGGGGCAAAGTAGGATTTATTTCACCCTGGTCAAAGACCCAGTTTAGCACACACAAACCCCATTTACATACACACACAGGTTGGGAGCCTCAATGTCACCCCTCTGGAGACCTCACCCAGGGCAAAACAAAAACAAAACAACCCAGCTAACCCCACCCCCTAGCTATGGCACTTGTGCTGTCCCTAATGAGTTATACCTTTATACACATTTCAGTGGGGTTGGCTATAGCTCAGTGATAGAGCAGCTCCTTTGCATGCAGATGACCTAGGGTTCTGGCTTCTCCAGGTAGGATTGGAAAAGACTTCTGTCTGAAACACTGGACAGCTGCTGCCTGTCAGTGTAGAAAATACACTGAGCTAAATGAGCCAGTGGTCTGATTCTGAATCAGACAGTTTCGTGTGTTCCTATGCTAGCTTCATGTTCCTTTGACATCAGACACACATTCTGAAGAGCATACTGTTCAGTTACAAGCCCTCAGGTTTACACAGAATGACTTTATGACTAGCCTACAGTAAGAAATGTAGGGTGCAATGGGACTCCTCTAAAACATTAATTATCCTACCAGCAGTACTGTGATGCATTTTGGATGCTGTGTCATACAAAATCTGGATCCCCATAGATGTTTTTAAAAAGAAGTGATGGTGACTCCAACTGCCATTGAATAAGGCAGTGTATTTATGAGAGCAAACTTTTCAAGCTCCATTATAGAAGTAATAAATATGGCTTTGAAATCAAAACCAATCTTGACATCACTTATTAAAATGCAATTAACTTATAATATTGTTTAGACGTATGCTATGCATGAGCTCTGCTCACCAAGTTTTTTAGACCACTCGCTTAGAACAGGCAGCAAATACTGTAAAATCTTTTACTATCTGGATATAGTTGGTTCAGTTTTACTGGAACATGCTCTCCTCTCTGTTGTAAGACTCCCCTGTCTGAACACCGCAACTTGGAATAATGAAACCAAATGTATCAGGGCAGAGGTCACTAATGCGCACTCCACTACATGATTCTGAGAGGATCCGTCTTCAGATTTCAGTCCCAGGAGTGGACTTTTTAAAATAAAAGGATGGAGGCAAAAATCATAGGAAGCGAATGGAAAACTTTACCCAACTTTAAGGCTAGTGGTTCCTGCTACTCCTGTTAGAATGGCACATTTATTTACTTTAGCTGATCATCTGTGGGGGCTCTGTTTGCGACTACCTGCCCAGCAGGATGCTCCTGGCATTTCATCCCTCCCTGTCAATTTCTGAATATGTTTTGGCCCAGTGCCCAACTGGAAGGTTTGATGACTCCAGCAGACATTGTTACAGCAACAGAACAGAACAGTGATTAAGCTGCCCTCTACTTTGTCAGATTTTTCTTCTCATTTGTGTGCTGTTTAAAGAAGAGAACCTTTGCTGGTCAGACAGGTTTTTCACTCCTGCCTGCTTTAGCTTTCCATTACCAATAAGAGGTTATACAGCGTACAGGGCTGCACACTGTACCACACTATATGTAGAGGAGGTGTTCAGACTTAATTTATTCCCTGCCCCTGGATAAAGATTATTGCAGCTGTGTGTTTTGGAAAACTATCAATGAAGGGAGTTCAGCTCATACAACAAGCTTTGAATAGGCTACTGTACTCTGTATTTCCAGGTTCTGTTTTAATTGCACTTGCATATTACCTTAGAGAAAGCCAAAATCTGGAAAATGTTTTCTCATAGATGGTACCTCAGCCTTCTTGACCTTCTTTTTCACACCAAATGCATTCATGCATATGATCAAAACAATCTAATATGAACAGGGCTTGTCTATAGAACAAGCTTGCATTTGCCAAAATCCAGGTTTGCTTGGCCATGGGTAATGTTCTGCGGACACTGGTCTCCAATGACCCTGCTCTGGACATTCGTTGAGTTATTGTCAGGAGATGCAGATTAAATGGGAAAATGGGGGGGGGGGGACCAGACAGGTATTTTGTTGCCAACAATGTTGTGTGGATGCTGGGGGGAAATGCAAGCACACATGAGTAGCACCAATTCCAGAACAAACTTTAATCTGGAAGTGTCCCATGACATGGGGGATATTATGATCCCTGGGTGTTATTTCATGCTCCAATATATAACAATATCATAAGATACTGAATACAGTGGTACCTTGGGTTACATATGCTTCAGGTTACATACGCTTCAGGTTACAGACTCCGCTAACCCAGAAATAGTACCTTGGGTTAAGAACTTTCCTTCAGGTTGAGAACAGAAATCGTGCAGCGGCGGCGCGGCAGCAGCAGGAGGCCCCATTAGCTAAAGTGGTGCTTCAGGTTAAGAACAGTTTCAGGTTAAGCACGGACCTCCAGAACGAATTAAGTACTTAAACTGAGGTACCACTGTACCCACTAATCTGCAGTTGATATGTGTGGGAGAAAAGTTGGAGGCACGCAGTGGCAGCTTGGCTTCATGTCGTTGTCTGTCAACTTCCCTGCCAACCTCTGCTGCCTTGAGATAGTTTAGGAACATGGGGATTGGGTTTGTGTGTATGGCTTTGCAGGCAGGATTAGAGCCCTAAATATATTTTAAGATTACCAAGGGCTGCCAAAAAAGGCCTTGCGGCCCACACATTGGACCACCCTGCTCTTTGCCATTTCACACTAAAGGATAGAACTAGAACATTGAATTGGACCTAGAAGCAAATGGGAAGCTGATGAAGTTGATGTAAAATCAGTTCAGTGCTCCAGCCTAAGAGTACCAGACAAGTCTGGCTGCCATATTTTGTGCTAATTGGCACCATACCCTAAATGTCACCATCCCACTTTTGCAACAACAAAGCCACTCTTCCCTCCGAGCTATTCTTTCCACTTGCTTTACTTGCTCCGCCATTTTTGTACTGTCATCCACTGCAGCTTCAATCTTGAAGATCACTAACTGTTCCAAGCACCAATACGATTGCAAAACCTTGCCTTCTGTGTTTGATAGGTCTAGTTTTTGTCACCTATTGATTCCCAACCCCCAAAGTTTTCCTGATACCTGAAAGGTCCAAATTATTTTCTTATTGAAGGTAAGCAAATTACAAATTAGAGGACTTGTGAGGAATCTGCTTTAATTTTAACCGCATACCCCCTGGCCATGAGGCAAAGGAAGGATAAACCTAGGCATGAAAAACACAAACAAAAATGCCAACCTATTTTGTTATTACCCTGAATCCATGGGCTGGAAAAGGGAAGGAAAAATCTTGGCATGATTGATAGAAAACGGATGGTGACAACAAGCAGTACGGAAGTAAAGAAACTTGTGCTGCGGGTTGATTTTGGCTTCAGAACTGTGAAAGAAAAGTCCCAACAGGATAAAAACAGATTGGAACTGGCAGAAAGT
Organism: Podarcis muralis; assembly: GCF_964188315.1. NCBI lineage: Eukaryota > Metazoa > Chordata > Lepidosauria > Squamata > Lacertidae > Podarcis > Podarcis muralis. The sequence continues at coordinate 70,625,177 of NC_135659.1, read as the reverse complement.
ACAGAGTCTAGTCCAGAGTAGCAACTGAATGATCAATGACTAATTTGTGGGGAATCTACTGAGCAAGACCTGAGATCACAGAACATGAGACAAGGCACAACTACATAGTGGAAAGCATTACAGCAAATAAAAACAAAACAAACCTCAATTAAATTAGCTCAGTCCTGAAAAACACTCCGCAACTTCCTTGATATGTACTTGTCCTCAAGGAAGTGCAGACCACAAGTGAAAATGGAGGTTCCAGAAGCATTACTACCGTATTTTTCACTCCATAAGAGCACCTGACCATAAGACACGCCTAGTTTTTAGAGGAGGAAAACAAGAAAAAAAATATTGTGAACGAAACAGTGGATGTATGATTTTTGTGGTTCATGCTGTGGCCACAGACATGATATGTGATTTGACGGTGAGTTTCGGGTAGCCCAGTGCAAAAATCCTGAGAAACCATGTGGATCCGTGCTTTGTAACCATGTTTTTGCACCATTGCGGCCCCACGAAACAGTGGATGTGTGAATTTTTTTTGGTGCAGGCTGTAGCCATGGACATGCTATGTGATCTGAAGATGAATTTGGGGTGACCCAATGCAAAAATCCTGAGGATCCATGTGCTTTTACCTCCCCCCTCCCAGGCAGCCTCCTTTAGAGTCCCTTATCTCCCTCCCGATCCCTTGCTGATCAGCTGCTCGGCGGCTTTGTTTCAACACCCCCTTCCCTATTGTTTGCCTTCGTGTCTTTTCCTTAGCTGGAGCAATTTTTTGCTCCTCCTTTTCTTCTAATTTCTCTCCTCATTGCTTTAATCTTCCTGTCTCCTCTCCTTGCAAGTTCGCTGTCTTTACCTCCCACCTCCCAGGCAGCCTCCTTTATCACTAGAGTCCCTTATCTCCCCTCTATCGCTTGCCAATCAGCTGCTCAGCGGCTTTGTTTAAACACCCCCTTCCCTCTTTCTAAAAAAAAAAAGAAAGCACAATCTGCTTTTTGCCCCTGGGCAATTCGGCCCCAGGGACCACACATTCGCTCCTTAAGACGCACAGACATTCCCCCTTACTTTTTAGGAGCAAAAAAATGTGTCTTATGGAGCGAAAAATACGGTAATTATTAAACTGCTTTTGGTGTCAAATACATTAATTCCAAAATTCCATTAACGCCAAAGAATAAACGGACATAAATCTGACATCAAGAATCACAAGACAGAGAAACCAGTAGGAGAACACTTCAATCTCCCAGGACATTCTATACAAGATCTCAAAGTAGCTGTTTTACTACAAAGGAATTTCAGAAATAGACTGGAAAGAGAAGCTGCTGAATTGCAACTCATTACCAAACTTAAAACCATGGAGAGACCTGGTCTGAACAAAGACATTGGATTCTTATCTCATTATACATGACAAAGCCATTTTTCACCTTCTCACCCCTTGCTTTTTCCTGTAAGACCTATTGCAGTCGTTAAGAGTCGTCAACAGGCTCATCACAGCTATCTGCCAATCACCCATTCCCACCACCCTTCTGAGTAATACCCCTCCCCACCTTCTCACTATATAGAAGGATCTGGCAACTTCTGTTTCAGTGTATCTGAAGAAGTGTGCATGCACACGAAAGCTCATACCAAGAACTAACTTAGTTGGTCTTTAAGGTGCTACTGGAAGGAATTTTTTTTTGTTTTGACTATGGCAGACCAACACGGCTACCTATCTGTAACATTAATTCCACTAACTGTTAAATTTGTTGGTTTCAAGAATTTTATATTGTAATACCCTAAAGAATTTTGTGGTGGTGAAACCTCTGGCAGTGATTGAGCTGATGAAATGTCATGGAATGTTCACAACAGAACATTCTCAGTCTTTTACAATTTCATACAGGCGCTTGGGACAGGGGGGTTGTTACATTGGCAATAGAGGTAGGCTGCTCTAATGCCCAAGGTAGCTTTAACAAGTCAAATTGGATAATGGATTCTAGCTTTCTATGGTAACCACATCTTCAAGTTCGGATGTGTTCCATCTAGCATATGGCAATCCTCAATATTTTTTTAAAACACTTTTATTTCTAAATGCCAAACATATGTTTCTCTGGAGAGGACAAGTCTGGAAAGACCTCGGTGTTAATGAATATTAGAGCTTAAACTTCACCTCAATTCCAGATTAATCTTTGTACAGCTATTTCTATGCATTTGCTTAACATCTGGGGGTCATGTTTATTAAGATGGTATCAATGATTATTCTTGCATTTGAAGTGCCAGGAGCAGTTGATTTGTTTAAAATCAAAGCTGGACTATACAGTGGTACCTCAGGTTAAGTACTTAATTTGTTCTGGAGGTCCGTTCTTAGTTTGAAACTGTTCTTAACCTGAAGCATCACTTTAGCTAATGGGGCCTCCTGCTGCCGCCGTGCCGCCAGAGCACGATGTCTGTTCGCATCCTGAAGCAAAGTTCTTAACCCGAGGTAATATTTCTGGGTTAGCGGAGTCTATAACCTGAAGCATATGTAACCTGAAGCATATGTAACCCGAGGTACCACTGTACCTGGTTTTGTCTTGCAGAAGAGAGCTTCCAGGTGTGGTGTACCTGAGTTGGACATTTTATTTCTTTATTTCATTTATAAAAGTATTAATAGGCCACAATTTATCTACTGCAACACCAGAGCAGTATACATAACCAAAACATAAACCTAATTTTAAGGAATGCAAGACGCATACACATACACACAAATATATTGCAACATGCATTAAGGGTACTTTCAAATGCGTCATTTAGATTTGATTTTAGTGTCTGTCTGCCTGCACATTAGCTCCAAACACAATTTTTTTCGAGTCATGAATTTTCATTGCTATGCTGATCTTATTCAGAAGCTTCAATTGCTCCTTCAATTGCTCCTTCCCCTTTCCACAACCCTTTTCTGTTCTGGACATACACACAGATAGATAATTTTCAGGAAGTGTGCAAGAGCAAATGTTACAAGACCTACTAATTATCATGTTTCCTAATGGGTAAAATGAAGGTTTGTGCCGTATTTTTATATGTGCATGTGTGAATTTTCATTTAAAAATATGTTACTTAATACCAAAATAGGCTAAGTTACATTTATCTGGGTTAGGCTTGCACCCCAACTGATAAAGAGGTATTGTTGAAGACCCTTGTGTTGTTGTTGCTGTTGAAGTATCTTGAGAATACAGCTTCCCCCTTAACAGCTTGCTGTGATCTGAACATGTCTTCAACATTGCCAGCTGGTGGAAACAGGCATGCTAATATGGGGGGGGGGGGTGTACTTGAAACAAAATGGCCATCTTGTGCTCAGGTAAGGAGCAAATGGAAACAGGGTTTTGGTGGTGTCAAAGAGAGAACCGGCAGTAAATCACACTGTTTGAAGTTGGAGTTTACTTTATTACAAGTAAAAAGAAAAAAGACTCAGACTTAGCTGAGTGTCTTATCCCATGAATCAGCTGCCGAGGCTGAAAGTCCTCGCCTCCCACAGCTGTCTAAGTCTCCCCCTCTCCAGAGCTTTTCCCAAGCAATCAGACACCATGTCTGTGTGTAGCCTGCCATAGCTCTGCCAGTTTCAGACCTCTTCAAGTTCTAGGAGATGGAGAGGAGAGAGCAGCAGAAGAGGGAAACAACCCGGGAGTCTTCACCAGCCTGACTCATCTCTGCCTCTTAGCTTCCCTCCTCCAACTCACACAGCTTCCTTCTCTGATTCTGGACTTCTCTCTGACACAGACTCTCCCAGCTCACTAAGTCCTGTTACCCCTTCAGCTTCTGACACCTCCTCTTCCCAGTCTTTTTACTGTGATCACTCATCGTTGTCCCACCACCAATCCTCGGACACTGAGTCTTACTCCTTTGGGGATTTCTCAGTTGGTTCCTCCCACCGTTCCTCTGCATCCAACCAGTCAATGACAGGTGGGATTAGATGTCACAAAGAGAAATGTCACCATAGATGACAAGTTACCCAGACACAAAAATGTGCTTCAATGAACTTTGCTCTCAGTGACAAAAACTATTGTATAATGTTATTTATACCCCCTGTTGTCACAAGTCAACACATCCTTGAGAGGCACTACAAAATTAGGGGAGGGGGAATTCAATACAGATTTCAATACATGATCTAGTTCTCTTTTATATATATATATATATTATTTTTATTAAATTTTCAAATACAAAAACAAATTTATACATTCCATACATCTTAATTACATCTTACTTCTCTTTTTTGACTTCCCTCAATTTGTCTGCCATTCCTTACCTTTATTACCTTTTACACATTTCTGCCCTTTTAACCATTTCCCCTCACAGAGCTTCCTTAAAACTTACAAACGTAATTTTATTATTATACATGATCTAGTTCTCAAATCTTATATTGCCATACCAGCCCTTTATTTAGTACAGTGGTACCTTGGGTTACATATGCTTCAGGTTACATACGCTTCAGGTTACACACTCCGCTAACCCAGAAATGGTGCTTCAGGTTAAGAACTTTGCTTCAGGATGAGAACAGAAATTGTGCTCCAGCAGCACAGCAGCAGTGGGAGGTTAAAGTGGTACTTCAGGTTAAGAACAGTTTCAGGTTAAGTACGGACCTCCGGAACGAATTAAGTACTTAACCTAAGGTACCACTGTACAGCATTTGTCAACCTGGTATTCTCCAGATGTCTTCTGCTACAAATCCTGTCACCCTCAGCCAGTGCTTTGTTTCTAAAAATAATGTTTAGGAGTACTCTCATTTTCCTACTCATATTGAAATATTGCTCCTCAATGAGGCCAAACTTAGATTCACAAAATGTTTAGGAGTGTGTGTACCCCTGCGTCCCCTCGGAAAATAAGCACCGCCCTCAGCCATCACAGCTTTGATAATTGGCTGAAGGGAGTTGTAATTCAAAACATCTGGAGGGTACCATGCCACAAAAGAATTGTAGCATCATCATAATGCCTGGCAACTGTTTAGAACCAATGTGCCATTAGCATCTAGTTAAATATTGTGTCTAGGTTCAGGCAATGACTTTAAGAAACAAGTGGATAATTTAAAAGAAAGCAGGAATATATTGGATTTAAAATGTAATATATATGAAGGCAACTTTTAAACTTATTTACCTATTTTATTAAACTATTCCCCATCTGGGTCTCAAAGTGGCTTACAAAATGGAAACATAAAATATACAAAAATTCAAAACAATAATTAAACATGAGAGATTTAAAACATCAGACATTAACACATCAAAACAGCATTCACTCTGCAAAGGCCTCCTGGAATAAAATAGTTTTAACCAGGCATCTGAGAGCTGGTTAAGTTGAAGCTGAAGGCACTGAAAATATTTATCAAGGAGAAAACAACAGAAGTTCCAGTCTTGAAAGAGCCTATGCTATCAGAAAGCTGGCAACTCTTTTCAAATACATATCTAAACAGCTGCTATAAGATTGATGGAGATCAATTGTTCTCCATAGCAACTGAAGGTAAGGGAGGAAGCAATGGTTTTTGAGTTACAAGAACATTTTCAGCTTAAATATTACAAAAAGAATTGTAAATATGAAAATTGTTGGAGAGTGGAATAAGTTAATAGTGGTGATTATGGAATCCCTTTCATTGGAAATTTTAAAATAGGCCAGGGAAAAGCATCTGCCAATATGATTTGGCAGTGTGCCTATCTGGGAACTTGCCAATACACTACCGGAAATGGTCTGGGTATTTGGAGTATAGAACTTCAGAAGCCTAAACAGTTTAAGAATGGAGCTTGTTCACAACACAAATATTTTATGGCTAAAGAAAGTCTTTCCCTCCTACTGTTCCATGTTCATCATGACTCCATTCTTGCCAGCTCCTCTTTCACAAATGGGCCTTTTACCACAGAAGGCCAAGACTGACACAATGAATGGCTCCTCACAGCTCCTTTCAGAGGCAGAACTTGCAGAAGTAGCCTTAAGGAAACTTACAAGGCCTGGGCATCTGACTGATAGCATCCTGCATCTTTGGCATTCAGAGTTGAAAGTTATGATAATTAATAATGCCATCATTCAAAAGATGGAAAAGTGATTTATAGCTGGGTTGCAAATGAGTTTAGGGCTGCTTCACACATTATGCCAAATATGAATCTGCACTTGTTCATTGCATGGTTCATGTATTATGTGGGAGACACATATATGAAAAGGATCACTGGTCATTCACAGCCTCAGAGCACGTTTACTACATGTTAACATCTCACCTCCAATCATTATAGGTTCCAATCTTTCCTTTAAGGCCAGAGCTCCTCATACTTTTTAGCATGTTCTGGTAAACCAGAAAAGCAACAGAGTGTGTTTCCAAATACTTATATAGTATTTGTTTTGTAGCCCTATCTAGAGGTGGGGTGGGGGATAAGAGAGAGAGAACAGTGGACACTGTGTGTCTCTATATCTATCAATTTTGTATTTATTTTTGTGAATTCGATTGGAGGAGAAATGGTTGCTGGCTTATGTAGCAACAACGTCTGTATTAACCATTTCCCTGCATTCACTCATTAAAAGCTACTGCAGCATCAGCTGTTTAGTAAGGAAAGACTGCTTGATTGCAGATGTCAAAGAGTTAAACAACTGTAAAAATTTTCATAGACATCTGAAGGCAACCCTGTTTTAGGAAGCTTTTAATGTTTTATGTTGGTTTTCCCCTTGTATTTTTATTGGAAGCCTCCCAGAATGGCTGGGGCAACCAAGTCAGGTGAGCAAGGTTTAATAAATAATTGTTATCGTATTTCCAGAAAAAGTGTATCTGCTTCCAACATGCCCCTCTCATAGCAAAGTTCAAAATATATTGAATGCAGCATGGAGGAAATGCTGTTGCTCCCTTATACAGAACCTCTTCCCCTGTCCATAAAAGTGCAGAGAATAATTGATGGAGGTTGTTTTTTTAGTGAGACAGTGTACATGTGAAATGGTACACTTTCCAAAATGAGTGCTATACTAGTCTTATTGTGAAAAAAACCACAAGGTTCAAAATCACAGCCCTGCCTAGACAAAATCTTACCAGCTGCCACTGATTTTTAAAGCTTTTCTTATGTAATTATAAATCTGTGGTTCTAATTTAAACATACATTGGCAGCAGTTGACATGGGTCTCGCACCAAATGTATGGTTTGCACCAGGCGCAGTTATGGCTAGTTATGGCACTGGTTAAGCGCACAAGAAGAGGGTGAGAACAGAGAACAGAGAACAACGTGCCCAGAATTAGGTCCTGCCACCTCATCCTTGATATGTGTGTTGGGGGAGCCGGTTGTGGCTACTAACTGGTGGGAGAAAATCACACTCTGCACATTCCTGAAAGCAGGGCCGGATTTTGGTTTGATGAGGCCCTAAGCTACTGAAGGTAATGGGGCCCTTTATATGTCCAGCTGTCCTTTGTCAACAACAAATTGTCGCTGTCTTTTGCGTTGAATATATGCTATATGGTAATTTATGTACCGAATAGGTATCTAAAGCCATTTGCACATTACAAAATATGTATTTTATCAAAGTAATTGTTGAACTGAAATAAGTATATTAATAGTGAAATAATTATTAAGCTCTAACTTAAAATGATTTTTTATTCATAACAAACTTAATAATGCAAACACATTGGCATTTGGCAATAACAAAAGTTCCTTTAGAAACACAATTTACAAAGCCTCATAATCTTTATTTTGTTTTATTTGGTTTTTATCTTATATTTTGGAAATGTACATCCAGTTGTTGTTTTTCCTTTATAACTTTTTTGGGGCCCCCAAAAGAGTGGGGCCCTAAGCTATAGCTTGTTTAGCTTATACGTATATCCGGCACTGCTAGAGAAAGCACCTTCCTCGCCATTAAAAATACATCAAGTTTCCGACGCTTTACGGGGAACAGATTTCGAAGAGGATAAAATTAAAAGAAACCTTCACGGCGTTTCCCAACAGCCAGCCCCCCTTACCCCCTACGGAAAGTCTCCTGGCTTCCCCATAATAAATACGAGCTGCCCCACAGGCACAGGTCGCCCCTATGGCAGCTCCCGCAAATAGAGCTCCGTTATTACGCCCCTGGCGCAAAACTACCATCGAGGCTACGAAGGAGCTTCTTCAGGCGCATGCCCCGCCGCCCCCGGCCAGACACGCTCCGCAAGAGCATCCCGGGGGGACTAGGTGGCGGCGCCGGCTTCGGATGAAGGAGCGGAAGCACTTTGAAGTTTGGCGGAAGCGGAAGCTCGCCCTTGAAGGATTATGGCGGCGCTGGTGAGGGTTGTGGTGAGTGAGGTTGGCGACTGCCTTTGCGCGCTGCCTTCGTGAGCTCGGCGTGCCGGCACCATTCTCTCGGCCTGCAGGGCCCGAGGAATAGGGCTGGGGAGGCCGGCTTCGGGCAGCCTCTCCGGCGCCGTGGGCTTGAGCCAGCCAAGGGGCGCGGGGTGGGCGTGTTTTGGGGGGGTGGAGAAAAGGGTCCGCAGGGGGCTGTCGGTGAGCAGCCCCACAAGCTGCGACCCGTTTGGCCGTGGGAAGGCTGAGGAAATCGGGAGCGAGGGTTCCTGCTCGCCATGGAAGGCTTTGCCCTTGGAGGCTTCGGCGAGGTGACAGGCGTTGCTGTGGGAAGGACGAAAGCGCCGTAGCTGCTTCTGTTGGGACCCGTCGTAGAAAGGCCAAAGCATCACCGGCCTTCCCAAAATTAGGCATAAAATTATTAGTTGCATTTATAGCCCACCTTTTTCTCCAGAGAGCTCAAGGTGGCATACATAGCCCCCCCCCTCAGTTAATCCCCACAACAACCCTGTGAGGTAGGTTAGGTTGAGAGATGGTGACTGGCCCAAGATCACCCAGTGAGCTTCATGGCTCAGCGGGGAATTTGAACCCTGGTCTCCCAGATCCTAGTCCAACACTAACCATTACAATGCTTGTAAAGTAACTTCAGCGGCTGAGGCAGAAACTCTGGTTGTATAACCAGGATCTTCAGCTCTTAATTTAATAGTCTGGTTCATGCTCTGTCATAATTAGTAGTACAGTAGTGCTGTTTTTTAAATATTTGTAATGGCAATGGAGGTGGGCTCTTTGCAGAGATGGTCTTGACTTAAGCGCCACATTTTTCAGCTCTGTTTTCACTGCACCATTTCATGCCTGGTTCTCTGTGTCTGTATGGCTTAAATCAGAAATGGGGCATACGTGTCAGCTGGAGAGCTGTATATCCTTCTGGGAGCTGTGTGCCAGTGGTGGAAAGGGCCAGAGGCAAATGTGGGGAGAGCAACACATAGAAAGTTTATATTTGTGAACACACACACACACCCATCCATTCAGGGAAGCAAGAAGCATTATCAGAGTTCAAACACACATTCCAGCCAAGCAAAGACATTTGGGGTATGAAACAGGGCTGGTGAGGTGTGAGTCTGGGGAGACTCATATTTACGGCCAAGGCTCCCCACTTCTGGCTTAAACCTAAAGAATAGGAAGCTAAACCTCTTTTTGGCTTTCCTGCTTGCTTACTAGCGGCAGTCCTTTAAGTCTCATTGTCTGTTATAACATTCTTCTTATGGGCTATGTAGTCAGCAAAAGGGCTGGAACTGGAAGGGACATGTGGGTTGATTTATCCAATCTTCTTTGGCCAGGCAGGATCTTTTAGAAGTTAAGCCATGTTACCCTGATTATATAATCTAGGATATAATCGTTATGTAAGAGAATAGCAGTGAGCAAGGTGTGGTAAGACACACAATGTCTTGAGGCAGGAAATAATTTAGACACATGGAGCCAGTTATAATTTCCTGACTTTTGCTTGTATCAGTCATGTAGAATGATTGTGGGTCCTTTTACACTGGGAACCTTTAGTTGTTTTTCTTCATATCTTTGTTATTTTAGTTAAGACTTCATAGTTCTTAGTAGAGAATGTATCAGTTTGCCTTAGCAGATACTTCTGCATGCCCATTACATATTTGAACTTCTAGCAGTATTTTACTTTGAACTATAATTGTTCATACTGAATCGTGCTGAGGAGATACAGAATCTTCAGATGAGCAGCACTTGTGTTTTTACAGTATTATTCAAACATGGGGTTATAGGAAGGTGGGTGTTTGATAATAATCATTGCTGATTAGTGGCTATTATTTTATAGACTCATCGAGCTGGAGTACCACAATGGATTGCATTATGCAGTGGATTGATACAAACGACATTAGCTCAGCAACAATGGGGCAGGATGCTCCATGGCACTCTCCAGGTACGATTTTTTTTAAAATTGCAAGAATGAGAACTTTGCTAGATCTTATCATGGAATTAATAACTGTTCAGTTGTTGTTTTCAGAGCCCTAAGAGAAATGCTTTGCAAATCTGTAGTGGTTCAATGGTTAGTATTTCATAATGGCTATATATTGCTGCCTCTGAATAAAACTTCTGGAGAACATGAGTGTGAGTGTGTTCATACCCTCATGTCCTGCTTGTGAGCTTCCCACAGGTATTTGGTTGGCCACTGTGGGAACAGAATGCTGGGCTAGATAGGTCTGAGAGCTGATCCAGCAAGTCTACTCTCTAACATTCCAATATTAACTTTCCATGGCTTGTATTTACTCTTATTTCAGGGAACTGAATAGTTTGAGCCAGGTGTGACTTGCCATGCTAGTATTTACCCTTTCTCGAGGCCCAGCATGATATATACAATATGGAACATTATTCCTCGCAAAACAGATGAAATATTGAGTGTAATTCTTTAGGCTTACAGCTCTCCTCAGTGGTTTTATGGGTGCACTAACTGGAAATGGTATCAGCCTTGTGTCAGAAAGACAGTCTAAAGGAAAGCTGTGTGCTCATCATTTGCTTTAGCCTATGAGTGCCTCAAGGATATGGGACAGTTATCAATATTTTAAATGGTCTGAAATAGGTATTTGCTATTTGAATGTTGATGAAAATAGGAAGCAAATAATAAATACCATAAGCTCTATACCACATCCAAGCATATACAAAAAGTATTTTGGTTCAAAAGATAATGAAGAATGCAGACTTTTCAGTTTCATTGGGATAACTTTTACTGTAATTGTTCCCAGTTGCTGGGAATCACAAGAAGGCAGAGCGCTGTTGTGTGAAGATTCTGCTTGCAGATTTCCTATGGGTATCTGGTTGGCCACTGTAAAAACAGGATGTTGGAAAAGATGGGCCTTTGGCCTGATCCAGCAGGCTCTTCTTATGTTTTCAAGAAATTCCTGATAGTTGCAATAATTCTTAGGTCGAAGGTGTGTGGTGTCTTCATGACCTTTTCATCTTTTCTGGTGTATGAAGCTGGTAAGTTTAGAAGGCCAAGGCAATGTAAGTCTTTCCTTATGTATTTGCTACTTTCCTTCATCAAAGTTGTGCTGTGCTCATGTGTATAATAAGCCTGATAACTTTGCAAGTCTCTGATCTGAAATTCTTCCACAGGGAAACACTAATGTGTAATTTGTGTGCCTAACTGTATGATCCATTGTTGCCCTTCCATACTACTATTTTTTACGCTTGGTTATTTCTCTTTGTTGTTTTACCAGAGACGCAAGAATGGCCAGTCACAACTAACCCAAGTTTGCTGTGGATTAATACAAACCATTGGTACAGTAAAGCAGCCAAACAGAACACTTCATCACACAAACAAGGTCAGACCAAAGTGAAGTCTTGTATTTCAAAAATGCTGTCTGCCCCTATTGAACTAGGATTGTGGTTCTATTGGGGGTTGGGATTTTTTGAGTTAACAGGTTTCAAGCAAAACTTTAAATGCACAGTCTTTGTTGTCTTATTATGCAGGAGAAGCATTAAATCCCAGAGTAATCTGAGGAAGTGACACCTGCTGAAACTAGCAGAATACTTTCAACGGTTCGGACAAATTCATGGAAGATCTTAAATGGCTATAAATCAGAATGTTAAGGGGTGAGATGGCACAAATAGGGTACTATGTTATTCTGACTACTAAGATCCACAAGGAAGAAAAATGAGATTGCTTTTTATACTACAATTTTTTATGGATTCAAAATCAGAGTGTGCAAATGACCTCTGACAACTGTTTTTAGTTGCATCTTGCATTGCATTTTGTCTGATTCAGCTAATAGCTCCCCAAAGCAATTCTTATGTCAACGTATCTTTATTGTGCCTGATGGTGTTGGTGATTTATTTGACTTTTATCTGCCCTCTTACCAAAGGGGCCCAGGGTGGCAGGCGTAGCAATGATAAAACATTTTTTTTAAAAAACAACTAAAACCATTTTTAAATGTTACAGGGAAAAAAAATATATAACAAAAAACTCTTATCTGCTGATCTCATGGCTACCAGGGTGACATGTTAAGCATTTTTTAAAAAAAAAAATTCTTGTAGATTTGCAATCATCAAAACCAGTCACACACACCATGGCAAAAACTATTTTTGCACTTTGATAAATTTGCGGGGAGATAAAAGGCTAAGAATCTTGTCACTAGGGTTCTACTGCTCCTTTTTCTAGATTTGGAGGTGTGCAGTGGAAATGACTTGGCTTGTAGTCTGTTGAAGCCAGCCATATGGCATTGCCCACATGTATCCCAAATTCCTTTGGTGTGTGAAAGTCCGTATGCTTTTTATGTCATACTCTGTGAGGAGGGTTAACAGATTGGGAGAATAAAGCAAAAGGGGGAAGGAGACTGAATGACGAAAAAGTTGTGAGCATTGGTGTAGAGCAGGGGAAACACTGACATGGAAGTGCTAAATTGCAGTTATCAACTAAGCCAGCTTTGCAAAAAAAAAAAAAAAATGTGTTTTTTAAAAAAGACACAAAAATGGTTTCTAGCTTGTCAGCCCACATGTACCTGTGCTAATAATTTGCGGCACTTGGGCTTGAAACAACAAACCCCAGACACTCTTTAACAATGGGCACAACTTGCTGTTGTCAAGTTGCCTGAAGCGAATAGTGAATTCTTCCTCTCCATACTGGGTGAGTGGTTTCTCAACAACCTGGAATAAGCATAGCCAGTACTTTTTTAAAAATTAAAAAAAATCATCTGACTAAACCTAATCTGGAAAGTAGTTTAGGAAGTGCTTGAGATGCAGTTACAACATTTTGGTCCTGTGTATGTCCATTTTCACTCAGCTGCCTCTGAGACATTAATTGTGAGTTAGGTTATGTCACATGCTAAGGGCCCTGCATAGTAATTCAGATACATAAGCTGTTAAATATTGCAGCAGTTTCACAGCTAAATGCACACTGTATTTCACTTGTTCATCTGGTGGAATACTTTTTTAAAACGCCAAGTTGGCAAGCTTCACAGCTGGAACAGGCCCATATATTTCTCTATCCCCACCCCCTCACCTTTCCTCTTTCCAGAATGTAAAGAAAATGTCAGATTGGGTTTTCTCTTAACTTCTTACTCTTTATGAAAATATGAAAAGTGTTTTCTATCTTGGTGACAGGGATGGGTGATGTTTTTCAAGCCAAGGACTGCATTCCCTTGTAGATAACTTTCTGGGGGCTGGTGTCAAAAGTAGGTGAGGCTACAGCCATTCAGTTCATTTATTTTCTCACACACCTATACACAGGCACGCATTACATTCTCTCTCCCCCCCCCCTCTCTCACCCCCCCAAACCCTTCACAATCACATGCCCTAGTTATTCTCTCACACACCTATCCCCACACAAGCATTTGTTCTTTTCATATTGTCTCACATCATTAATCATCCCAGATCTACTGCCTTCAGTTAATCTATTCCCCCATCCATATTGTAAACATAAGGGTGGGCATATTGTCAGCCACTTCATAGGTAAGCTGTGGGGTGCAGGAGGGGACAAAGTGGGGCTGGTAAGGGTAAAGGGCCAAGGAGATGTGTCTCTCAAGGAGAGTCAAAGTCCTAATAGAGAGGCCCTGAGGGCCACATCTGCCCTGTGAATCATAGGTTCTGCCCCCGATTTATGATTTGTTCAACTTGGGGGGCACTACAATAATTGTCTGAAGAGGCTCATATCTACAGTAAGAAACCAACAAGGGGAACTAAGAAATGAGGTGTATGCCTAATTGTAGAGCCTACTGCTGTGATTTATTTTCATAGTTTTGTTGTTGTTATTGGATCTTCATTAGGAAACCCTCTAGTGTGAGGGCCATCCATCCAGTGTCCTTGATGCCTGTCGAAGACTACTTGGCTCAAAGAGATGCACCCATGGAGTATCTTCACAGAAAAAGGGAGCAGTATGGGCAGGGACAGGGCACTTCATATGTACACTTTGTAAGTGGCTCAAACAGCAGTTGCTCCAGGCAATGATAGTGCTACTAGAAAGTGCTAGCTGTTGAAGACACTTTAGTCAGTATGTCCACTAACTTGTATGACAAGGTAATATCAGGATACTTTAGTTTATTGTTCATTTTAATTACTTTTTATTATTTATATATATATATATATATTTAACTCTCTTCTATCAATCATTTTAATTTAATATTTTATTTTATTTTGAGCCGTTTTGAGATTTTATTACAATCAAATAATATAAGCATTTTGTTAAATAAAATAAATAATTGTTTAGGTGTACCATTTCTAGAGGATAGATATGGGCAATGTCTGCTTTCCTTACCCTGGAATTGCAGATCACATGTGACTATTCATCAGAAACACTTGTATTTCGGACCATCACACGGCTTCACATACTGCCATATCCTCTTAGAAAACAAATAAATGGTCTTGTGTGCTATGCTTACATGCCAAAGGGAATCTTTGCTGCTTACAAAAAAGTCACCACGCTGTGTTGTTCTTGTTTTTATTACAAGAGATGAAAGCAGATAAAATGTATCTCAGAGTAGATACATTTGAACTTATGAATATTTTTATACAGTGGTGCCTCGCAAGACGAAATTAATTCGTTCCGCAAGTTTTGTCGTCTTGCGATTTTTCCGTCTTGCGAAGCACAGTTTCCCATAGGAATGCATTGAAAATCAATTAATGCGTTCCTATGGAAACCGACTTCAGACCAGGTCTGGGGACAGTCTGTCCCCCGACCTCTTCTGAAGGCTGGGGGGGGGGGGGACCAAGGGCTTTTCTTCCCACCCCCAGCATTTTAAAAAACCCCGGGACAGCGGGGGACTTCTCCGCTGTCCGGGGCGATCTTAAAATGCTGGCGGGCGGGAGCGAAGCCTCCGCTGCCGCCCGCCAGCATTTTAAAAAGCCCCGGGACAGCGGGGGACTTCTCCGCTGTCCCGGGGCGATTTAAAAGCCCCCGGGAAGGCAGGCAGGGGGGACAAAGACTTTTGCCCCCCGCCAGCCTTCAGAAGAGGTCCAGGACCTCTTCTGAAGGCGGGCGGGGGGCAAAAGTCTTTGCTCCCCCCCCCCCGCCTTCAAAAGCCGTCCGGGACAGCGGAGAAACACGCTGTGTTTCTCCGCTCTCCCGGGAAGGCAGGCAGGGGGGAGCAAAGACTTTCGCCCCCCGCCGGCCTTCAGAAGAGGTCCTGACGAAAGTCTATGCTCCCCCCCCCCCCCGCCTTCAAAAGCCGTCCGGGACAGCGGAGAAACGAAGGCTGGCGGCGGGAGGAGGTCTCTCCGCCCGCCGCCAGCCTTCGGAGGAGGTCCGAGGACAGTGGGGAAGACGCTTCCCCGCTGTCCCGGAGATTTCCCTATGGGCTTTCGTCTTGCGAAGTAAGCCCATAGGGAAATTCGTTTTGCGAAGCGCCTCCAAAACGGAAAACCCTTTCGTCTAGCGGGTTTTCCGTCTTGCAAGGCGTTCGTCTTGCGGGGCACCACTGTACCATATTCTTTCATGCCTTTCTTCTGAAATGGCGCCCATGAAACTACTCGAAAGACTCGAAGTCCATTATGGTATTTAGACTGATTAAAAGAGAGCTCAAGAGTCTGGGTAGATAATTTGAAAATGTAGTGAACTGAATATTCTTAAAAGAGGAGTCTATTCCAGAATGCATTATCACATGCGCTTAGTGGACCTGCTTAGTGGCAAACAATTTGCTTCACCTTTTTTCAGGTCTGAATTGAACCTAAGGTATTCTCATTTTCACTTGTGATAGTTTAAGGCTTATAAAATTAACAACTGTACAGTTCTTAACAGTCTTCTAGAAAGAAGAACATATACAATGTATAGTATGTGAACTACATTTCAGAGCCCAGTTCCTTTTACACACACGTTAGAAGGATTTTTAATGAAGTTCTTGTATGCTGCTATTAGTAGGCAATATAATGCTAGTTTTAAAGGGACAAATACGCATTTAACAGTAAAAGTTGTTAAGATAAAACTTAACTGTGCAGGAATAAGCTATTTTGTGAGATCTTCCATCTCCGATTGTCCATTTCAGGGTTGTGAAAGTAGATTTAGACAGCGATCAGCAACTTCTCATCCTGACTTATAGCTATAGGTATATCCATGAATTTGTCAAATCTTGTTTTTCATGTTGCATATAGTGCTTTTGGTCATGTATTTTGGTCATGGATTTCTCTATTTCTTTAAAGCGCCAGCCTCACATTGGCTTCTTCAAGTTCATGTAGGCATAAATTACCTGGTTAATTAGAACAGGAAGGCCAAATGTGTTGCCAATAATATATTATCTCATAGGGCTGGACATCTTATTTCTCATAGGCAACCATGTGGCCACATAGGCAACCATGTGGCCTTCATTCCTAACTCTCTTCAACTAGTCCAGCCGCCAGTTGGAACACAGAGTTACTGTTACTGTTGCAGACCATGCTCTGGTTTTTATGTGTTCCCATGTTAGGAACAATGGTGTTTTTTTAAGGCTTAAGAATATTATTGAAGTGACAAAGGTAATCAGAAACATTCTTTTTATTGTCATGTAATGGCTTTGATTTCTTCCCAAAAATGTGGAAAGATCATGTTTTCCCACCTCGTGGGAGACACTTATCCCATCTTCAGGACTACTGGAGGTCCACAAACGTGTATAACATGTAAATGTGATATAGAAGCATAAAGTCTAACACAGATGAGCCCACATTGCACAGTCACTTACACTGCCAAGGTTACACAGACACCGGAATTCACATTTGTGTGGCCTGGTCAAATAGGACCATGCATGTGGCAGATAGACATGACAGCCTCCACCTCCTACTCCAGATTGGCCTGGCCTGGATGATACCCTTCCTCCAATGTGTGAAGCATTCCTTTTGGCTTAATGTAGCTTTAATTTGCAGACAATGCTTTGGTGATTAAGATGTGACTCCTGTTAACACATTTCTTTGCTTTTATTATAGGTTTTTACAGCCAAAGACTCCCCTCAGCCATCTGAAGAGAAAGTAGGTGCTTTCACGAAGATAATAGAAGCAATGGGTTTCACAGGACCACTAAAATATAACAAATGGGTAAAAAATTCATCTTGTTTTCAGTGGCTCTAAATCAGGAAGGACTACCAGAATAAAGTAGTTCAAACTTCTGCTTATAAGCACATGTCTGAATGTCTGTTATGGTGCAATCCTAAGTATGTCTGTTTGGAAGGAAGTCCCACTGAGTACTGTGGGGGCTCACTCTCAGGTACACATCTGTAGGATTGCAGTGCTACTTCATATTTGTATCTGAATGGTTAAAAGCTTGTGTATGTGTGGATTTCAGCCATTTATAGTGGACTGGCTGGACATTTGTGCCACATTTTCTGGTGGAACTACCATCTGATTTATTTATTGATATTCCACTTAATCGCAGAGTCTTACAGCAGCTTTTTCTTATTATCAATATGTCTGACCCCCAGGGGCTCAAAGGCACTAAAATTCTTGGGTGAAAAAAGGCCAAATGAAGTAAAAATACATTATAAACATAAAATATGTCTAAAACAACAGCAGAGCTCATATCTCACCTTGAATGACCTGTCTAAAAATACATTGAAAGGATGGGGTGGGGGTGTACACAGTGACTTGCTAAATTTGTTAAAGAGGCTGGGAAAGGGGCAGTTCCGGGTGTGGTGGTGATGGTATCTCTTGAGCTTTGTCTAGGAGATAGATTGATCTTCATCCCCAGCCCCTGGAATGCTCCTCTTCCAGCAGCAAATGCAGCAGCTGCTTTTGTTTAGAAGCTTTATTTTTAATTTCAGTTCCTTTTAGTCTTCTCCTGTGTGTGTATTTTATTTTATTAAAAGATTTATAGACCTCCTTTCAGGGCAGTTGCCATGACAAGGCAGTGTACAGTGAAATAACACAATAAATATAATATAAAAAGCACTGCAGTAAAATTTTATCCAGATACAACAATGAATCAAAATTAGATTAGATGAAAACATCTCAAGAGCATATACTGATGTTACACAACAAAATAACTGTCTGCCAACCCATCTCTACAATCATTGATTTGATAAGCCTGTTGATCTTTTAATATGTTATTACTTGAAGATAAGCATAATGCCACTGGCATTATTGGACCACTTCTGCTGCTGGCCTGGCACCTTAGTAACATGGAGAGTTCTCAGAGAGCCCATTTCTAGTAATGATCCCATATACCATCATGGGCTGGTATGAAGCTCCATCCTGGGCCCTGTGAAATTTTGATCTGGCTGGCTTGGATTGCATTGTGATTTTATGTTGTATAGACATGGATGAATCTATAAAAACTGCTGAATCTATAAAAACTGACTGACTGAGCAGAAGGTTTGGCTAGCATACATGGGATTCCTTGACTCTCACAAACATTGCATTCCATAGTAAGCACCAACAATAGTGTTCACAAGCAAGCCTGCGGTCACCTAGTCTGAGGTCTGGAAATGATTATTCCATCACCTCTCTTGGATTCATTTCATCCACTAACTATCCTCACTACTTAAAAAAAATATCTGCCTCCTTTCTGAGCCCTCCAGATACCAATTTCCTGGGATTTCAGCTATGTTTTTAAAGAGAACTAGAAAGTTGTACCTACCTATGTCTAGTGTTATATCAATCAAAAGTACGGTTTATGTTACAGTGCTTCTCTTCAGTACCACAATTGACCCTCCTGCCCATGCTGTCAAGTTGGAATTGGATGTGGTATACCATCAAACTGCCTATGGCATTGGGATGTGAAAATGGGAGTTTTCACTAAATTAAGCATTTCTATAACTGTCATAATTTTCCATGTAGTCAAAATACTGTAAACATTCCTGTAATATGGAGTTGTTCAATCTGTAAAATTAAATACTATTTCTTTAAAGGAAGGTTCTTAAAAATAAGTGGTAGATACTTATTTGAGCTGGTCTTCTTGAAAGAACTAAGAATCTTATGAGAACTTAAAGCTTAGCTTCTACGCTTGCACCAACTATCAGAAATTTTACAAAGGAAGATGGATGCAAAATCTAGATGTTTGTTGTTCTAATAACTGTACTTGAGGGAAAACTTGGTGGAAGATAGTTGGAATGTTAGTACGGTGTCAGAGTGCAACAATACTTTGAGAGGTTATTCGAAAGAAAGTGCACTGAAGTTACTTGTCAGTTATTACAGTTCCATTTGGGATTAATTTTTCCAGTTCCATAACTCTACTACTGAACTTAGTAGTAGAGCAAGAAGGCCCTATACAGTGGTACCTCGGTTTATGAACATAATCCGTTCCGGAAGTCCGTTCTTAAACTGAGGCATGCTTTCCCTAATGAGGCCTCCCACCGCCGGTGCCCTTCCACCATTTGGCTTCCGTTCTTAGACCGAGGTCAAGTTCACTAACCAGAACACCACTTCCGGTTTTGCAGAGTTCTTATACAGTTCTTATACAGTCTTATATAGTTCGTAAACAGGGCTGTTCTTAAATTGAGGTACCACTGTACTACTAGCCTGCTGGCGGTTACTGTGACACAGATCACAGTACAGGTAATGAGTATAGGCATTCTTTTCAAGATCATTCAGGACTTAAAATGTAAGAACCAGAACCTTGGATTGGGCCTGGAAATGAACTGGCAACCAGTGCAACTGATACAATATCAGTGTAGTATGTTCTGACTATACTCACCTGTAACCGGTTGGTTACACTTTGTTCCAGCTGAGGCTTCCCACCCATCTTCAAAGGCAGCCCCATGTAGAACATTACAGTAGTCCAATCTGGATGTGACAAATGCATGAATGACTGAGGTGAGATCTGACCTCTCTTTACATAGGGTTGCAGTTGGAGTACCAGCCTAAGCTACCATCACCACCAGAGCTTTCCCAGACAGCAATAATTCCGGAAATACCAACTAACTGCCAACTGATCCTTTAGGTTTAGTGCAACAGGCTGAAAAGCTCTATACAAAGGTGTCTACTGTCCCACCCACAGTACCTATGTCATATCTGGATTAAGTTTCTCCCTCATTCTCCCCAAATGGTTTAGGAGCTCCACAGTCTCCTCAGGATAAGCTTGCAGAAGAGAAAAATGACTTCTCCCTGCGGCTTCATATAGATAATTTGCATAGCAATATGGTTAGCAATATGTTTTAGATACAACTTGAGTTATATTAGTTCTTCAGGTCTTGAGAGCCAGTGTGGTGTAGTGGTTAAGAGCGGTAGTCTCGTAATCTGGGGAACCGGGTTCGCGTCTCTGCTCCTCCACATGCAGCTGCTGGGTGACCTTGGGCCAGTCACACTTCTCTGAAGTCTCTCAGCCCCACTCACCTCACAGAGTGTTTGTTGTGGGGGAGGAAGGGAAAGGAGAATGTTAGCCGCTTTGAGACTCCTGAAGGGGAGTGAAAGGCGGGATATCAAATCCAAACTCTTCTTATTATTATTATTCTGCCTGCCTATCAGCTACCTTGATTCCATTGTGGTGTCCGGTGACTTAGTGCACATGGATTCTTTTTTTCCTTCCTTTGCAAGTGCAGCTTAAATTCAGGGTTCATCTGGAAAGGAAGATTTTTTCCTTAATGGAGCCAATCCCAGCAATTACTGAATTTGGAACCAAATTAAAAATGTGCCAAATACAAGTCCCATTTGC
Organism: Podarcis muralis; assembly: GCF_964188315.1. NCBI lineage: Eukaryota > Metazoa > Chordata > Lepidosauria > Squamata > Lacertidae > Podarcis > Podarcis muralis. The sequence goes on along the minus strand of NC_135659.1, from coordinate 70,604,406 downwards.
AGAAGAATGATCAGGAGTGCACTCCAACACTCCTTTTTGTTCTTTGTAGCCACAGCTTTACCTTGATGTCAGATGCATGTAACTGAGGAGAAATGGATTTACATACCAAATGAGGACCCCTGGCAGTTCCCTATGCTTGCCCTATAGGAAGCTGCCTTATACCAGATCAGACATTTTTGGCCCATATAGTCTTGCATTGCCTCATCTGACTTATATTGGCTCTCTAGGGATGTTGGCCAGGGTCTTTTACATTACACACAACCTGACACTTTTAGCTGGCGATGGCAGGGATTACATTTGGGTTCTTGTTTCATACTAAGCATGTGTGCTTCCACTTTTACTGCCAACAACACGGGGGAAAAAATAAGAATGTCAACTAGTTCACTAAACAGCACCTGGATTTCTGGGTGCTTCTGCGACCTTGTGAGATGCAGTTTAAATAAATACTTGGCCAATCAAATTGGAACTAAAGAGCCCAATCTAGATTCTGGAATATAGCATTAGGCTCTGGGCTTCTAGCAGCAGCACAAAGGGACTCCTTGTGCTTTTGAATCCTTTGGCTCTGGTTCTCAAAAAAAAAAGGAAAAAAAAGTTCTACATAGCACAGGAATGCCAACACAAGGGGCTTAAAAAAATCTGGAGTGGGTGGAGCCTGAGCTAATGCCAGAGCACACTTTTGCTGTAGTGAAGAAGTGAGTTTTGTATTTCAGCAACTGAGTCAGAGGTTTTCCCATCTGCTTCTCTTGCACATCTTGTGCTTGCACTACAACAAGTTTAATAGGGAATAGAACGGGGCTGTAACTTGTGGGGTGATTTGCCTAGGGGGAAGATCCTCAGTCCATCTTTTGTATACGTGCATTCATTGAGCCTAGTACTCAAAACTGCACAGATCATGTGCTCCTTCACATGTGCCATATATTCTCTGATATGTTGTCACTGTGGGCTCATTCAGCTTATTTTCCAGATGATCTTTGTTTTCATTATAATTTCCTTTATGGGCCCTTTGAGGGTCTTTTTCTCTTGCTGCTCTTGCTTTTTCCCAGATCTGAGATGGAGGAGTATTGAGCGTCCTGCTCTTTCTTTGTCTTTATTTTAACTTTGCAAAGGCTCACCAGAAACCTGTCTGGAAATTGGCTTGCAGTCTCCTACACTGTTGTTGGTTTAAAAAAACACAAAAAACCCTGGTCTAGACAAGTTGGAGTTCTTAGAAAGGGGAAGGGTTAGGATTAGAGGACCTGAAGAACTAATTAATCAATTGCTATAATTTTTACTGCCCAAGAAATTGTTAGTGTAAATAATAAATTGGTTAGTCATAATTTCCTGGACTGAAAAGAGATGGTGGCTACTAGCCAGTATAAGTTTAAGAATATTGCCAGCCCAACAAAATATCATTCTGTGGCAGGAAAATCCAGTAAACATAATGTGTTTCTTGACTTAAGAACATGGAACTGTGTCAAATCTTATTGGCGGAGTAGAAAAGAATATTGGCTGGAATATTGACTAATGTGTCAATGTATAAATGGTATACATGAAACGAGACCTTGGAAGGGCTAGTCTTAGAAGTGAGTACAGTATGCAAATATTTTTTCATTTATGAACTTACTCATCAGATATCCATATAATGGAATGAAACAGCAAACACATTGGGAAACAGTATTGCTCATGACTGTCATTAACAGGAATTTAGATGGCCTAAATGTGTGAAGAGCTGAAATGCATGCAAAAAACCTTGACAGATGTTGATAAAAATTGTGCACTGCTGACTAGACAGTTTGAGCATTTGGAGTCATCGATATGATAACTCAAAAGTTAACTTAGTATTTTGGTTTGTTTTCAGTATGGGAGAGTGCTTCACACAGTTAAATAGCAACAAACATAGCACAATAATATAAGTATCTCAGAAGACTGAAGGCCATCTCCACAATTATTTATGCAAATGTTTTAAGATTTTATTACAGACCCTAAACAAATGTATAGTTTTGATAGCAGAAGAAGTGTATTTGGAGTGATTAATGAAAACTCTCACATTATGCATGTTGTGAGTATTAAAAGCAATTGTTTTTCTTCTCCAGAAAATCAAAATAGCAGCCCTGCGAATGTACACATGCTGTGTGGAGAAAACAGACTATGAGGAATTCTTTAACAGTAAGTTTTCCATCTCTCATATCTTATTCACTTCTATTACATCCCCACCCTTAGGTTATGAAGGAAGTAGGACAGCCTGCAGCGTGGGTTTAATGCTCAAATCTTGCCTATTTCCTTATAAGTGTGTACGCCTACACTTATTTCTGCCTGTTATAAGGAACAGTTCTTATGAAACAAAGCCCGCTATACAGCCAACATATTGCATATTTAAAGGGAAAAGAAAGAGGTCATTCATATCCAACCTACTTTTTTAAAAAAACCAAATCTTACGAATATGAAAACACTAGTCTTCACTGTCACTGCAGGTAACCTAGGCACTGAGTTTCCTGCCCTGTTGCCACTCCTGTATGCTCAACTTGTTTTTCAACCATCCTATGATCCTTTAATTATTCAAGCACAGAATGGAATGTGAAGCCCATGTTTGGAAGAGAGTTATCATTAATATGGTCCTGCAATAATAATTAATGACTTGGCTGTTAAACAAGAGAGTGGTTTTCAACTAATAGATCAGTGTATAATGAGCAATTGAGTGGACAACCAGAAATCATTAATCCATTTTTCCTCACCTTTCTAGTTTATAACAGAATCAATAAAACCACAAAAACTAAAGAAGTAAACACGTAAAATTAGCCAAGTTGCAGACAGAAGGCTTGCCTAATGAATAAAAAATTTCAGAAAGTGGTGAGATGTCACCAGAGAAGGTGCCATATGAATCTCTGAAGATGCAGAGTTCTAGAACAGTTGCCGTAACAGAGTTTTCCCACATGTTCCCACTAATCATGCTCAAATGGGGTTGGGAGATGTAGGAAGACCTCTCCCAGTGATTTGGGTGGATTGGCAAGATTGGCAAGGAATTGATCCTTTAAGTATCCTTGATGTAGGCTGTTTAGGAAATCTACTAGGTCAGCTTCTCCACCCCATCTTAAGCCATGAAGAACAAGGATCAAACACACAAGTGGACTACACCAGTTGGGTTCATCATAAGTCTTTGCTTGCTCCCACTCTCATCCCTGTAGTTTTTTAATTAATTGAAGCTCCCAGAAACTAGAGAGCCAATCTGGTTCTCACTCGTAAGAGTGGATATTTGGGAGTGATAATTTTGGGAGTGCTAATCATTTCTCCATTCCAGAGGTCAGCTACAGCTTGAAGGGAGGGGGCCATAGTTCAGTGTTAGAGTACATGCATCCCAGTTTTAGTCCTTGCCATCTTCAGGTAGGCCTGTTTCCTGTCTGAAACCCTGAAGATCTGCTGTCAGTCAGCATGCAGACAATTTTGAGCTATATGGACCAATTGTCTGAGGCTGTAAAGGGAGCATTCTTTGACAGAACCACCACTAGTCACAGCTGAGAAAATCCCCCAGAGCCATAGGGATACAGAGGTGAGAAGTCTCAGGACACATTTTAAGGCAAGTATATTAATGATGATAGTTCATGATCTTGGTATTACATTCTTATGTTAACACTTTGCTCACTCAAAATACAGCATTTGTTGTTTATTTAAAATGTTTATATGCTTAGCTGTGATTCCTGCATTTAGCTATGACTCCTGCATTGCAGGGGTTTGGACTAGATGACCCTTGAGGTCCCTCTCAGCTCCACAATTCTGTGATTCTATGATTCTCCAGTTTAAGAAAAACCAAAGTTGACTCCGACAATAAAATAGCAAATAAAATTAAACTTAAAATGCACATGAAGCAATAGAAGCACAGGAGAGTATTAAGTCTAGCAGAACCATTGGTTTAAAACAGCTTTGGTAACATGCTGAAAAGCCTGGGCAAATGTGCTGGAAAAGACATGAGACTTGGTAGCAGGCAAAAGTCCTTCAAGAGGGCATTCTACATAATGGGTGATAAAACTGCCTCTGCCTGGTAATCACCTAATTTCAGGAGACAGGAACTTAGAGAAGGGCTTTCATAATAATGTAAAATTTGGGCAGGCTTGTGTGGTCAAGTATCTTGAGTCCTAAGCCATTAAATGCCCTTGAACTGTTCCTGGAAATATACTGCAGCCACTACAGTTATTTAAGAAGTGATCCTAGTTAGTAGCCTAGTTCTTCAATTGTCCAGTAACAAAAGTTTCCAAAAAGTTTTAAAAAACACTACAGCACATTGCAATAATATAGATGAGAAGTTACTAGGGTGTGGATAGCTGCTGCCCCCCCCCCCTTTTTTTAAGACAGGCTGTAGCCATGGGCATAGCCAGGATTTATTTTAAGGGGGAGGCAGGCTTTATGCTGGGGGGGCAGGGCAAAATCAAAATACCTGCAATACAATCAGGCAGCTAGTTCAGCATTTCTGTTTATTTACTTAATGGGGGGCAGCTGCACCCCTGTGGCTACGCCCATGGCTGCAGCTGGTGTATCAGGCTTAACCATTTGAAGGTGCTGCATGCCGTGGGTGGCCCATGAATCCCCACTGTATCCAGCCCCATCCAGAACAGTTTGGACATCTCCCTGTTCTATGAATTGCACACCAACAGTGAAACAGAAACTAGGTCAGTCTAAAACCTGATAAGGAGCAATAAGCTGAAGCTCAATCCAGATAAGATGGAGGTTTTGTTGGTGGGCAATTTATTTTCCTTGCGGTATTAACTGCATAGCAAATTATCATTCATTTTTAAACTTTGCATAGGAAAACATTTGATTTTGTTACAATATTTATTATTGTATTTTATTTTGTTATTATTATTTATACCCTGCCCATCTGGCTGGGTTTCCCCTGCCACTCTGGGTGGCTTCCAATACATATAAAAACATAATAAAGCGTCAAACATTAAAAAATACATTTGTGTAAATTCATTTACTTTTTTTAAAAAAGATTAAAGTAATGGATTTTTAAAATAATTATATGTATTTTTTAAGAATTTCAGATGCCTGACACGTTGAACTCATGGTTTTTAGTAGCACAGCTTCACGTCTGGTAAGCAAAACTTTAAAGCTATATTTTCTGCCCCTCAAAAGCTGTATTTTCTGAATTCTGCAAAATCTATACCAACTACAGAAGTCTGTCACTGCTAGTGACAAAAATATTGGACTTGTGGGCAGTGTTTTAAAAAACAAAGGTCAAAGAAGCCTAATATTTGTCGTTATTTCTAAAGTCTAGTAGGGGGAAGGATATGGCTAGGAATAACTTTAAAATAAATAAATATATAAAGGTTTCATTCACCTTGAATGGAAAGGTCTCTTATTTAGCTGTTATAGGAAAATCTCACATTTACGTAAAAGTGGTTTGAATTGTGAGAACCTGTGGTGATTTTACTTTCTGGTTGTCAGAAGCCTTTAACAAATTATACCATTGACATTTACATTTGCACCTCTAAAATGTACCTACAGATTAAGTGAATGCCAGGTTGGTTGCATGTAGAATATTTAACACCTCAGAAAGTGAGTTTTCCCTTCATTTGTTAAATAACTGGCCAAGAAAAATAATTAGGCAAAATATAGTTTTCATCTAAAGTTACGTGTTTGAAAAGGTCAAAGTGATATAGCAATGATGCAGAAGGAAGGAAATTATTTTTCCAATTGCTTGCCTCTCTGAAAGTTAATAGCACTAGATTTGAGTCTACCAATATAGACGCTCAAAAGGTGTCACCGAACAAAGTGTAACCACATGACCCAGATAGCATGTGTACTTTTTTTTCATCTCTCCTTTTCCAAGCTTTCTCAATTACTTCAGGGTTCCAAATGATATTATGAACTTTATTCCAGTGGTGTGTGGTGTTAGCTTACAACAGGCATTCAGAAAATGAGACACCTGAAAGATTAAAGTATGTACGCATCTGATGAGTGCATTTAAGAAAGCTCTTTTTTAGAGCACATTAATCACTGGGTTGGGGAAATAAAGATGTGACGCAGACACATGAATCCTGAGCTAATATAGGGTGCTTTGGGGGGATTTTGGTTATGTCCCAAGGCGAACTGGGGATCTGACCAGGTACCTGAAGTAAAGTGAGGTCCTGTGGTGCCTCAGTGATTAAGATGTCTAAAAATGTTGCAGAAAAGTTTCTGCTAACAGCAAAACTAATGTATTTAAGCTTACATTGAAAGGGAAATACTAGGTAGGCTGTGAGGGAAGGGAGAGTAGACACCAGGATGGGAAGCTAAGGGGGGAAATGCTCTCTTGTGATTGACAGGTCAAGCTTGTAATCAAATGGAATTGTTTTACTTTGACTCTCCAATCTGTGTTCTTGAGGAGGAATGTTGAAGAAAAATAACCTTTGCCGTATATGAGCAAAAGCGTGGAAGCATATATCTATCTATCTTGTTTTTTAAATTATTTTACAAACTTATATTCCACTTGATTAGAAATAGACTCTCTAAGCGGTTTACAAGAAACAAGCATTAACATTTTAATAAAAGACAAAGTATTTAAAGAATTCAAATACAGTGGAACCTCAGTTTTCGAGCATCTCGAAAGCCGAAGGCCAAATGCCAAAAACCTAGAAGTAATTGCTTCCGTTTTCAAACATGCCTTGGAAGCCAAACAGCTTCCGAGGCACATTTCTCCATTTTTTCAATGGATTTTGCCGACCGCCCATTGATCCTCAGTTTTTGAATGTTTCGGAAGTGAAATGGTCTTCCAGAACAGATTATGTTCAAAAACCGAGGTTCCACTGTATAATTAAAATCAACAGTTAAGATGAAACAGCTTAAATCATATGCATTCATCACATGCATGTCTGGAAAGACTTGCATGAACAAAAACATGTTAATAAGGTGCTGAAAAGAATACAGCAATGGTACCTGCCTGGTGTCAATAGGCAGGGAATTCAGAAGTGTAAGTGCTGCAAAAATAAAAGATTGTTCCCCACCCCACCCCCGGTACCTATTTGTTTGTTTGTTCCATACAATTTATATACCACCTGTAGGGAAAAAAAATCAAAGCAGTTTACAAAAATGATAAAACAATGGAATTATCACTAAAAATTTACAGCCATAATTTAAAACATAGAGAAAGTAAAAATCACAATAGACTAAAACAAATAAAAACTCATACTAAATTTAAGTAACTTAAGTGATTCCTTTTTTATCTCTCCTCTCCGCCCAACTGCAATGGCTACCCTTGCTGGAAAACCACAGCTTGTACCCTTCTGAAATTTGTCAGAATTCGCTCCCTAATAAGGATATACCATTTCCTTAAATTACATACACACACACACACACACACACACCCAAATAAAAGTTACAGATATTTCATTTTGAGTGCAACACAAAAAGCCCCGGAGCGAGTTGCCTGCACTGTGACAGGCTTTATTTATCCACCCTGGAGCAGGGGCAAGGGGAGCCTTGCTTTTTCTGAAGTGGACTGTGCCTTGGACCCTGCGCCAAATTTAAGTTGAAACTGAATCTTGTGGCCAGAAACCAATTTTGCAAGTTGCTTTGGGTTACATTTTGTAAATAAAATTGACTAATAAGTGCAATAAATAATAATAAAAGTAATGATCTTATCCTCTGAATGTTCATTCTTCATTGCTGCTGTTAGACTCACAGAATCGCTAGTAACTAGCTCAGTAGATGGGCATCACAGCAGCCGAAAGCAGCCATGCTAATTGCTGTACTTGTATTTTCAAAAGTACGTGTTGAATGTATTCCAAATATTTCTGGTACCCTTGCAGCTAATTACATCTCAATGATACTTTAATCATTCAAGCTATTATGTGTTGCCTGCATTCACAACTCAGATTACATTTGCCCTAAGGCTGAAGATGCCATGTTGAGGCAGCCCTGTGCTCGTCAAGTTCATTGTGCAAGCCTCCTTTGTTTACCTCTTTCTAAAATGCTGAACAGGAGAGTAGGAAACTGTGATGTTTTATTAGAGAGCTCTAGCTGCTTAATGGTGACTAAAATAAAAAACCCCAAACAAAACTGAGGATGGCTGTCGCAGGAGATGGATAGTACTCAGAAGCCGTCTTCAGTGGGCAAGTACAAGCCGTGCATTTTGGACACACATCCTACAACTTGCACACCAACTTGCTCCAGGCTGAGGTGTTGGAAACCAAAGATATCTGAGGTCCAAGCTAGTCATTAAATGGATCTTTGCATTTAATTAGCAGGTTTAAAAAAAATGCAAATGGCATCAGCTGAAGCATGATAATTATTAGGATTGCAGCAGGTAAGGAGAGGAACCTGAAAGGTTGCTTTTTCCTGTTGATACCTGCCTGTAGGTCTGTGAACCACCTTGAGACCTCCGGGTATAGGGGGTATACAAGTTCAATCAATCAATCAATCAATCACTCAATCAATCTATATCCTCTTGTGGCCCTGTTATATGTTCCCCAGATATATGCCCATAGCATAGAATAAACTTGCCCTGTTCATATTTCTAAGGTAATTATCTTTTTAAAATAACATGGATAGTCTTTTTAAAAATCCCAGATACTGTATTAATACATCACTAAAGCAAAACTTCCCTATACTCAAAATATGGTTTGGTTGTTGAATAATTGAATATATTACAAAACATGACCTTATGGTAAAACAATAAAAAGTTTTGCAGCTGTGTTGATGTAGTTAGAAAATCTAAGAACGTGTGTCATTTAACCTCAAGTGGCAGTTGTTGTAAACGAGGTACTGTTTTTTAAAAAATAAACTCTCCAGATTTCATGACCTCATTCAGGGTGCTGCAACACTGCTCTGTGACAGCACTAAACATCCAAATATACAGCATCTTTTAAAGCGTTGGGCTAAGTGTTACTTGAAAAAAACGTTTGGTTCTTGTTCCATCAGTGAGAGCTTACCGTGCTTGGTCTCTGCCACTTTTGGCTCCTATTTTTGTTGTTGTTATTATTATTAATACAGGGAACATTTGACAAAAGTTTTATAGTAAAAACGGGCATGTCCATGGTCCCACGGAGCTTATAGTGGTGCTTACGTTGTTATCAGACACACTGCTGCTGTATATTCCTGGATCATGCACCAGTTGCATCTCCTCCTTTGTCTCCCCTTTGTACTTCTCATACTCTTAAAGTCAAGATTTCCAGAATCTAATGTATTTCCTTTGCTATCCTCTAGGATGTGTTTAGTACGAATGAAGCAGGAAGGACGAACAGGAAAATACATGTGTCGCTATATAGTTCATTCTATGTGGGAAGATGTTGAGCAACGTGGGAAGGTCATGGGAGTAAGTAGTCTTTGGCACAGATTCCTTTATCACATGACTGTCATGTTGTGTCGGTGTCAGGAAGCCCGTGCTTCAGAATTCAGATTGCCTTAGCCATGTGGTCCATCTAAGATTTTACTATTTAATATATTTGGAAGAATGACTGAGCAGAACAGTGAACAGATGGTGTTTCCAATGATCTTTTCTCACATGCAAGTACAACTAGCCATAAACTTCATCTTAAGCTAAATTTAAATATCTCACACTGAGGTAACTGCAACAGCTAATATGTATTCATCCATGTGTTTTTATTTTTTGCATATATATCCCACCTGCCTTGCCTTCAAGGAGCTCAAGGTGGCATCCCCTCTCCATTTTATTTTCACCACAGCCCTGTAGGTTGTTAGGTTCGGCAGAAATCCTTAGCATAGCTGTGTGAGAGTAGCAGGCAAGTCCTCAACCATTGGAGAGTAGGCAGGCAGACCTTGGCAAAATGAGGTATAAATGCTAGGTTTGACCAACTGGCCAGTGATTTCTTGTTGCCAGCAATAATCTAATGATGGTGTCCAGTTATTGCACTGTGGATTGATTCTTTGCAAGTGTTCATCCTTGATGGAAAAAAATGGCATTCTGACTACTTATACAGAATGGACAGCAGTTGCTATGACTTCATGGGTTGCTGTAGAGAGGTGTTAGCCACTCTCTTAGACACTCCCATCATTCCGTACCTGAGAAAAAGTCAGTTTGCTGCTCCTGTGATGTACTCACAGTGGAGGTTTTCAAATCATCCTTCCAGCCTATAAAAAAGTGTGCCGCCTAATGCTGAGAACTAATTATAGTAAGCAGCAGTCAGAGCATTGGAAGGTCAAGGATATACCATCAGCTGCCCAGAGCAACAAGCTAACAATTAGCTAATCAAGCAGTATTTATTTCAGAAAGTCAAATCCAATCAAATTAAGCTTTCTGAAAATATGCTCGATTTGGTCAGTTTCACCAATGTGATTTAAAAGGCAAAGCCTGTCATGTAATAAAGGGGAAGGCAAAAAGAAGAAGAAAAAGAAAAAACCCTCCTGGCATTGCCATGGGATTTTTTTATAAGGTATTCAGTTTTACTTTCTCAGTAGTAATTCTACCAACTCATAGTTAATGATGTGAAGGCCTGGGGAAAACACGGAAATATTTTTTCAAGAACTTTAAAATAACTTTCCAGTGGGAACACTGAAAATTTTGGGGAACACTATAAGGAGAAAACTTCTCATGCAATATTTCCCCCCCTCTTTGAATGAGTGATATGGTTTTTAAGAAAAGGATGTATAATATTGTTATTTTTATATCAGATAGTCTACAGTAGAGTGCCTTATTCCTGAGTAAACTGTAGGCATATATAGCACACAAATTCCTTATGCATTTCTGAATCTAGAGAGCGCTGCCATCATGATGAAAAGACCATACATGGCCTAGCTTTCTTTGAATTGCTCCATGCTTCCTTCTGGCGATGTTTGATTTAGTTTTGAGATTCTAGAGCAATTATTCTCCATGGCTTCAAAATCTCTGGAAGTGTTGCATCTCTAAATGTAGCCAAGATTAAAGTTCAAAACACTGCTATTTCCTACCTGAGAAATAAAAATACTTGTACAAGAAAAAAATATTGCAAACCTGTGGATCATTGATGAGGAAGCTGAAGCCTTCCAGATGTTGTAGGATTCCAGCTTCCTTCCTTCCTGCTCATTGACCATTTTGGCTGGAGCTGAGGGGAGTTGGACTCCCAACAACATTTGAAAACTCTCTGGTTCCCCAGCCCTGCTAATAGGGATTTTGCAAACTATTATACTTGCTTTATTAATTAATTTAGAGGATCATTTAACTATAATGAGACTTTGTGTGGTTGAAACTACTGCAAGCTTTATTTCAGTTATGGGTTAGTAATAAAGAAGAAAATAGAGTGGTATTGAAAGAGTGTAGATTGAATAACATTTGTAAAGCCCTAAGTTCTTGTCCTTTTTGTAGATAGATATCTGGCACTGGCTTCTTAAGCTGTATATGAAGGCCAGAATAAAACATATGAAGTCATTGTTTGCTTTATACATATTTTTCTGAACTTTCACACACAGAAAAGTGCAATTATTATTAATTATATTAATTATATTAATATTACCTGATAATTTTTGTTATTGTTAGCTTGTAAGGAAGTCTGATTCCATAGTTTTCTTGTTCTGCTGACCCAAACAATGATGTTCCTTAAAACAGAAGAACTCACTTTTATGTTAAGAATTCATGGCAGAGAAAGTAAACTAGCTCAAAGCAACGAGTGCTCATTCCAGAACATTGATGATACCTTTCTAGGCCAAAAGGGGAATTTCAGCCTATGAAACTTGTTTACTCAAAGTTAGAAGGACTTTCGACTTTCAGAATTTTGATTTGAGATCTATCTGTTTTGAGTTCTATACAAAAGCATAAATCGGTAATTTCATACTAACATAGCATATAGATATAGCACTATAAGTAAAAGGCACAAGGAAGGTCAGCTATACTTTTACAAAGAAACCCCATTTAGGGGAAAGCTTTATGGAGAAATTATAAAAAGGTCTGTAGTTAATTGAAATACTTTTGAAAGATAACTATGCTGAAGAAAATAAAACTTAGATAATATTTTGGCAAGGCAAATGAAACATTGCTTTCCTAGCTGGCAATGTGTAGAGAAAATGGATGTTAAAATTATATATTTCAGATCTGGTGGCTTTGTTTGGTTTTAGAACATGCCATCTGGTATTACAGATGTAAGGATATCATGGTTTGAACCAATGCAATCCATTGCATTTTCACTTCAAATTTATGCTTATCCCTGTTTTAAATGGTGTATTAATTCATAGACTAGTTGTTAAAATTGTTGCAATCTGAATCTCAGCTGCAAAGTTTTGGGACCCTTTAACCTGGGCTCCTTCAGCACTCTTGATTGTTGGCAAGAGTTGAGACCCAAAACTTGACACAGCTGTAAAAACAGAAAGAAAGCCTTTGGCCTCAGCAATTCTACTGGTGCAGGCAGATTTCATATATAAATTTTACTCTCCTGCCCCTAGAACTAATGAAGTCAGTTTCTTTTGGTGGATATGCAGCCAGGTGTGTCCAGTTTTGTGGCTAACCAGTGTTCTTTACTTAATTTTTCCACTTGTGACTTTTCTACCAAACTTAAAAACAAGCATGAAAATTGGCTTGATGCAGTGATTCAAAGTATTACTAGTAACATTAGGCTCGATAAAAGATTTCCTTTTGATCCTGCTCTGCTCTTGTGTCTGTCTTGTATTTTATAGGCATGAACTGTCTTAATCTGTCAGCTGCTCAGTAGTTTTCATAGGTGAGAGCCAGGGACGGAACCTGAAAACACAAATTAATGCTCTACCTAAACAAATAAATAAATCTGCTAAGATGCTTCTAGAAAAAGAAAAACCCTGAATCATCTTTTCATTTTCAAAACAACTGAACTGGGGATGGGTGGGATTAAAATAAATGGTAGATGTTCGTATATGTCGCTCAGTGAGTTATAGGCCTGGTTTGGATTGTCACATCTTTGCTTATTAAGATGATATGTTCACATTGTAACTGAATATCCTGTCTTGTTCCAAAAGATTGTAAATACAGTTTCCCAGTTCAGACAAAATGGGAAACCATGTTTAATTAGAGTCTTCTTGGTTCAGTCTCTGTTTGCTCTGAAGGAGTTCTTGCATGGGCAAAAGGTTTTGTATATCTCAGCTTACTAAATGGAGAAATGTTCATTTGAATGCACCTATAGGCTACTCACTGATGTAAATTTTTAACTAGGATTTTGGAAGTCTGCTATGCAATTGTGCATGCTCTGCATACACACACCCCGCTTGATTCCCCCCCCCCCAAATATATCAAGTGAGTCTCTTGAATTCACTGACCCCCATCAAGCTGATCCCCACAATGCTTCTGAACACATACGGAGAATCTTGGTGCATCTGTAGATTGATGGCTATAGCATGCAATACCAAACTAGAGAGAAGTAGGAAGCACAGAATCCCACAACCTGTTCCTGATCCCTAAGCCCTAGTTATTTTTTATATCTGCCCCCAGTCCTTAGAAATGTTATCTTCTGCTTAAAATTTCAAAGCTCTCACTTTCTATACAGAAACTTAAAAACTGTGGAAAACATGACTTAAAATCACATCTGAAATAAGCATTCCTAATGGCAAACATCTTTCTAACAAAAACCTTGCCTTCAAGTTGGAGTGCTGCTCTTATCCCACAACGTACAAGACTTGTTTGTTCAGTGTAAAATCCTGATTTGTAGCTGAGCCTGTTTTAAAAGCTGTACAAGATGATAGGAGCAGGAAGAGGCCGTCCAGCCCAACATGCCAACCGCATTTTAATTTAACTTAATCCCACCTTCCTGCTTTCCCACCAGACCACTCAGGCCCCTCCTTTTCCAGAAACACATCTAAGTGTCTCTTGAATTCATTTATTGGCCCTGCACTGTGGAGTACAATGAAGTCTTTGTTATGTTTTTAGGTAGAGCTATTTATACACAGTAGCCCCTATTCTATATTCAGTTACTCTGGAGTGGTTCAGATGAAGTTTACTGGGATTACTTCATATTACACCAGAGCGGCTAAAAGGAGAGTCTTGTCTGATGTTCTGCAATTAATTGAAATAAAACTCATGCTTCTTTCTTTCTTTCTTTCTTTCTCCCCCCCCCCCACCCCCAGTACATTGAGGATTAATTTATAGTAACACTAGACTATAATGGCACTAGAGGTTAGTATACAAATCACAGTCTTAATCTATTTCATAGATGCCACACTTCCAATACAGAAGGATCTCTCCTGGTTACAAACAGATCCAATGATAGCAAGGAAAGGAATCAGTAAAATTAGTCTGAGTGGATAATTATCACAGGACCAAACAAATGGTTCATGTAACCCAGAACCACTTAATTGATAGTACTGTTGCTTTTCTCTATATGAGCAGGAGAGTAAAAACTGCCTAATTCACATGTCACAGTAAGCCAGTATTGCTGGCTTGTGGTTCGAGGACCCGATCCCCGCTTTGTGGAATGAAGACACACGGACACAGAATATAAGGTTAATGGGCAAAGAAGGGCCACAACTTTATTGATTACAGCAAGTGAGAAGGTATTGGCTTAGGCATTGGACCACGACAAATTGACTCCACCCACTCGGAGAGGGGTGAGCCTAAAAGGGGGGTTTATTCACCAGTAGGTGGAGCCTGTTGATGCTAATACAACTATAAGCTCTCCCCTGATGTCACAGGCATCAGACAGGATCCACGACTGCCGGATTCCTTTAACGGAATACCCAAAATTGAAGGCGTAGGTGATGGCCACACCTAGCCCTTTCACACACCACAAACACATTCCAATGCCTAACCTACCCACCAATACCAAAAAAGTTGTGACGATTGCTACGAGGTAGGCGAAAAAACCACAAGGCCTAATGCCAGGAATTTTTCCATAATTCCTACCAGGCCCCCTGGACAATCTGGGCGACCAGCCTAAGGTCCATAGCAAGGCCAAGAGAAAATTAAAAAACCCTGAGCTCTAAGGGAGTGGAGGGTGGGAGACTCGCGACGGGAAGGCGGACAATGAGGCCGCATGGCTGGTGCAGCAGCAAGTTAAGCTGCAAACCACGCCCCCTCCAAGCCGCCCGGTTGGGCGCTTACCTGTGGGCATGGTGCGCCAGCCAGGTGAGTGGAGGCAGGGGGCATAACGCCCCCTGCATGAGGCAGACATTGCGTCCCGCCCACAACCCCTCCCCTCTTGCAAGAGGAGAGGCTTTATCAGAAACAGGCAGTGTGCTAGTGCATGCTTTCCAGTTGCTCTCACTTGCTCAGGCTAAGGGAAGAGCAAAACAACAGGAAGCCGCAATTAAGCTTGGCTTCCCATTACATCCAACCAGGATCCTAGTTTGTTGCTCTCTACCATGCCATTTTTAAAAAACTTGAAATTGCTGACTTCTTAAAGAGCAACAGACTAGGGTCCAGAGTTTGGACAGCATAGGAAGCCATGTTTAATTGAGGCTTCTAGTTTCTGCTGCTCGTGCTGCATAGGAGTGAAATAGGAACAGTTGGGCAGCATGCAGGAACACACTGCTCATTTCTGGTAAACTATGATAGGCCAGCAATCTTTACATATGGTGACAGGAAAACATGGTCACTGTGTTCCCTCATGTTCGATCCCAGTGAAAGGCCAGACTAATGCACAGAAACAATGGGATAACGGTGACTTTAAACTCCAGCTAAATTTATGGAAACCCTTCCATGTGGTAAGTTAGCAATATATATCTGGAGAGTTTTCAGCCTCCAAAATAAAAGGAGGGTAAGTTTAACAAGGGAAACATTTGGACCCATGCAGTGAGTCACTGCATATGAACGATAGAGTGCATAAAAAACTTCTACGTAGTTTCAATTAAAACCGAGGCAGGGTGAATGCTTGTGTGAATTTGGCCATTTGCGGTGCTTGGAATGAACTAGTTTGGTTTAACCAAGTTCACAAAATTCATTTTAAAATCTCAGAACTACATCTGAAAGCAGTTCCCATAATTGCAGGTGAACTGAAAAGCGAATTAAGTCCATTTTGGGGTAGAACTTTGAGGTGTGTCTCTGTCTCTCCATCACTAATTTTTAGAAGGAATTTGAAAACTTTCTTGTTTACCCAGGCATTTGGTGAATACTAAAGAATACTGTTTGCAACAACCCTGAGATCATTGGATGGAATAATATTTTTAACTGTAGCTGTTTTTAGAATACTTTAACTGTTTTAGAATTCTTTTTTGAAATGTGGGTATATTTGCCACCCTGCGTTTTCAGGAGGAGAGGTGAGGTATGAATTCAATAAACAAATCTTCACTATTGAAGATACAGTATTTGAGTTGTTCTCTCAACTTGACAAAGTATGGAAACTATTTCTCATTCGTAGGTTTTCTTCTTTGAATTAGCCCCAAGCTCTTACCTTATTCTTCATGCCTTTACTAAAACCCTGGAGGGAAATCAGGATCACCCTAGCTGGCTCTGAGCTCTGCACATTTACTGTTCTTTCCCACAACCTTCATACATTGGGTGAGAGATGAGAACAGGTCCTGCATACACAATTTTACAGATGTAGGGCCTGTATGAGTGGTGTGAAACCATGTCCACACATACCTGTTCTCACATTGTACCCAATACGTGGAGGTTGTGGGACAAACAGCCACAGTGCCACTTCTCTCAACATATAGCTTAAGGAGAGCTCATGTCTATTATTCTTAGTCCCTCCTGGTCTGCATCCCAATGAAGGTGCATGTCCAGTGTTAGATTTTGCATGTAAAAGGTAAAGGTAAAGGTCCCCTGGATGCAAAATGCTTCCATCAGTCTCTTCTATTCAGCCCGAACAGCCTTGGTTTTTTATTTTTTATACCAAAAATGCCAGTCAAAGCCCAAAGATCTGCCCTCACTTCACTGCAGATTTCTGTTGGGTATATTTACTATGGGAATGGCAATTCCAACTCCAAAATTGCAGCTAATGAGCACATACAGGAGATAGTAGACCAAGCAAAGGGGGAGGGGGACTGTGAGAGTTGTAGGCTCATAGACTATATTCCAAACATCCACTTCTTACAGTTCTGTCTTTTGTGCTACTCTTCTCTTACTTGTGGTCAGAGGCTATAATGTTCATTAGGAGTGCCAATACATCTCAATCATTAAGTCAGTATAGCGAGGGTGGCTTATATAGATTTCTTGGAATTGCCTCCACCCAAAGCCACATATTTGTATGAAACAGATTCCATGCTTCAAAAGGTCAGTTCCTAGTGGTGAGAAGATGGACTGGTATAAACAGTAGTGGGTAGCTCATTGGTTACTGTGAAAGGGCTTTTCATTGGTAACTTGTCTATGAAAGGTCAAATAGAATTTACATCATTGAAAATTATGGGAAACTATGACAGAGGTATAGCCACATGAGAAGGTGCTATGAGGTGATGTTCCACATACTGCTTCTGATCACCCTGGGTTCTCCTGATTTAGCATCAGGGTATCATGACTGAGCCCTCAGATTCATTTTTTTTAAAGTGCCATGACCCTCCCTCTTGTGAACTGTTGTAGAATCATAGAATTTAAGAGTTGGAAGGGGCCAGCCCCCTGCAATGCAGGAATCTTCTTGCTCAACGCAGGGCTTGAACCCTCAACCCGTGAGATTAAGAGTCTCATACTGTATTGACTGAGCTATCCCAGAGAAGATCTTGCTCCTAGAGCTCAACCATACTGTCATTCAATGTTGATAGTACTCTTCTTGTGCCTCCATCAATCTGCTGTCCATATGATGCTCTTCATATCTCTGCCTTTCCTCCCTTGTTGCTACTTCTTTTTCCTTTCTAAAGTTTCTAAACCCATTCTTTCTTAAGGTCTCGCATTTCTCCAGTGATTCTCCAGTTGTGCTCTCAACTTCTTTTGATATCCAAATGTATTGTTCCTCGTGTGTGTGTGTGTGTGTGTGTATGTGTGTCTGCATGTCTTGAATCCGCCCTTTCCTGACTGCACTGTTTCCCACTTTCTGTTACTTATCATTAAATTACCTCCCAGCATCCATCCCACTACTTCTGTTGGTACATTTAAATTCCTAACATAGCTGCCCCTTCATTTGTATAGCTAACCAGACTCCAATATCTCACCACTCTTTTTCTGCAGGATGTGTTCTAGATAGTAGATTTTCAGCTGATGGGTTGGGACCTGCTGCAATGTTATATCTCTAATTCCGCTCTTCAGATTTTGAAAATGGTTTTTGAATTTTAGGTTGAGATCTGAAATTTAGCCTGTGTTCTGATGCTTTTCATTTGTTAGCTTCTTGATTTCATTTTTGAAATGGACAGGCCAGCTTTACAAGGGAACAGGAAGGAAACTTCTGTCCTCCCTTGTCCACTGAAAGTGGCCCAGGAATGAGCCAGTAGGAGGAGCTGAGTGATTCTCAAGCTGCTGCAGGCCAGATGTTACCTGCAAGCCACTATTTACCCACCTCTTGCTTATACGTATTTTATCCACACTATTAAAAACCAGTAAATACAACATGGGGGACGCGGGTGGCGCTGTGGGTAAAAGCCTCAGCGCCTAGGGCTTGCCGATCGAAAGGTCGGCGGTTCGAATCCCCGCGGCGGGGTGCGCTCCCGTTGTTCGGTCCCAGCGCCTGCCAACCTAGCAGTTCGAAAGCACTCCCGGGTGCAAGTAGATAAATAGGGACCGCTTACTAGCGGGAAGGTAAACGGCGTTTCCGTGTGCGGCTCTGGCTCGCCAGAGCAGCGATGTCACGCTGGCCACGTGACCCGGAAGTGTCTCCGGACAGCGCTGGCCCCTGGCCTCTTGAGTGAGATGGGCGCACAACCCTAGAGTCTGTCAAGACTGGCCCGTACGGGCAGGGGTACCTTTACCTTTACCTTAAATACAACATGACATAGAAATCTCAACTGTTAAATAAAACATTTGTCAGCAAATACCATGATGTACAGATAACATATGGTAAATTATACAGCAGAGTATTTTAAGAGAGAGAGAGAGAGAACAAACTTGCAAATTGTAGCTGTATTCTGAACCACTTGAGCTCAATTATGTTATTGCTTAAGAAAACTAGCTGGGGAAGATGATCCTTCTCTCTGGGATTGTGGTGGTGGTGGTATCAGTCAGCTGCCTAAAAGTATATCATATCATTAAATGAGATCCAGATAACATGCAAAAGACTACATGTCAGTGTTATGTGCTAATCACTTATATCCTCCATCTATAAACTGAGGACATAAAGTAATTTAGCTATAACATCTTAAAGCAAAGCTTTAAGTAAGCAGTTAGTTCTGCAAGTGAATCAATGAATGATGACCAATTTATCATAAATGTTATCTCATTTGTTTCCCCCGATAATGATGATATACTTTCCTAGCTTAGCCATGTGTACTCTTATCTTACCTTTCCCTCAAAGATGTTATGAATTGTCACACTGTGTTTCTCACTGCCAGTCCCATTCATTTAAATGGGAAAGTTAAGCATGTGCTTAACTCTGTCACCAAACTCTGCAGTGCTTTAAGGTGCTTAAACTTGGCTAGATTTAACCACAAATGTGCAAGTTTGAGGCCTGTTAAGAAAGCCTAGCAAATAAAACACACTTGGTATTTTGGCACTGGCAATCTTTCATAGAATCATAGAGTTGGAATAGACCACAAGGGCCATCGAGTCCAACCCCCTGCCAAGCAGGAAACACCATCAGAGCACTCCTGACATATGGTTGTCAAGCCTCTGCTTAAAGACCTCCAAAGAAGGAGACTCCACCACACTCCTTGGCAGCAAATTCCACTGTCGAACAGCTCTTACTGTCAGGAAGTTCTTCCCAATGTTTAATGTTACTGTCTCTTACTGTCAGGAAGTTCTTCCTAATGTCACAACGGTTGGGAGGAATCTTTATTTTGTTGTGGCAATTTTTGCTACAAATTAAGAATCACATACCGCCAAAAGATGAACACAGCTAAAGAGCAGATGAACACTTTATCATAAAGGGTCCTTTGCACATAATTTTTTTCAATGAAATTGAACAAACATTTTGGAGATTTGCAGAAACTGTTGCATTGGTGGGACATAAGTTTTGCAACAAGGGTACAATGTGTTTACATAACGTATAAACAAATATTTAAAACTTAAGAATCCTCCAGGATTCTCGACATCTTACTGTGTAACTTTTTTGTGGTTCACTTTCCTTCTTTTCCTTTTAGTTGAGGGCAGAAGTAGGGCAGAGAAGTAATTTTTATTCACTTCAGAAAGGTTATAGTAATAAAGGAACTCTTGTTAACATCAGAGAGCATGGCAGCCAGGAGTTTTCACAGTCTGGCATTGTTTATTTTACCAGCAATTTGGAACCTTCTGCACTCTTAAAATATTGGCAAGAAAATATTTAACTGTTAACTGTTTTGTGGCAAGCATGAATATGATGCCTTGGGTAGGAGGAGCGCTTAAGGGGAGCTAAGCTTTATTTGATCTAGAAATCCCTCTACATTTGAGAGAGGAGGGGGAAATCCTGCAGTGTATATGACAATATTTCAAGGCTACATATGAAACTTTCACTTTTACAAATGCAATGTTCAAATATAACCAACGTTGTGGGCAAACATTGTAATGTGACTGGAGATTGAAAATGTTTAAGACAAATGTATGACACTAGAAGACATTAGGTGAAAACTTTGATAAAACTCTGTATTCAGATGTATCAATAAACTATTCTTTATTACAGTTACAGATAGGTAGCCATGTTGGTCTGCCATAGTCAAAACAAAAAAAATTCCTTCCAGTAGCACCTTAAAGACCAACTAAGTTAGTTCTTGGTATGAGCTTTCGTGTGCATGCACACTTTTGACTATTCTTTATTGTTACAGGAACAATCCATAACAGTCCTTGGGCTCCCAGGCTTGCCCCTCCCACCTCTTCTTATGGTATTACAACCACGAGGAAGCTATAGGAAACTTTTGTTTCTATTTTTGATTAACAGCAGTTTAGCATTGCACCAGAACCCTACACTGTGGTTAAACTTCGCTATGGTGTATTAAAAGAAACCAGCTTCGTAGCTCAAGGTTTGAAGGTGGCTTATTTCAATAAACCATAGTTAAAGTTAACTATACTTTGTTCACATTTAGTTGTAAAGGAAAAACACAGTTAATACAAAATGGAAGGAAAAGCTTCCAGTCTCCTTACAGCCATGCCTGAGGAAGACAATGGAGGGGGAAGCATGAGAGCTTGAGATCTTGCTATGCCTGAATGCAGCTAAGGTGTCCCTCTATATTGTCCTTGATAGATACCATACTGTTAAGAAACAAAAATATTAAATGAGTGCCATTGAAATCCTTAGGCTGAGAGACTGGGAATAGTTCTTAAGCCCTGGAGCTCAACACATTTACCTAGGAGTAAGTCCAGGTGAATTAGTGGAACTTACTTCTGAGTGACTTGCTTAAGACTGAATGGCTTCTTTCAAAACTAAATAGATCTCAGTGGTCTTATATGCAGGTATACTCCAAAATTGCTGTGGGATTCTTGGATATAACTTTTAATATACACCCTTTGGTGAAATTCTGAAGATTCCATACACCTAGTACAGTGGTAAAAAGGTAAAGGTAAAGGTACCCCTCCCCGTACGGGCCAGTCGTGTCCGACTCTGGGGTTGCGTGTTCAACTCACTTAAGAGGCCGGGAGCCAGCGCTGTCCGGAGACAGCGTGGCCAGTGTGACAAAGCTGCTCTGGCGAGCCAGCACCAGCACAGTGCACAGAAACGCCGTTACCTTCCTGCTATAAAACGGTCCCTATTTATCTACTTTCACTTGGGGGTGCTTTCGAACTGCTAGGTGGGCAGGAGCTGGGACCGAACAACGGGAGCTCACCCCGCCGTGGGGATTCGAACCGACCATGCGATCGGCAAGTCCTAGGCGCTGAGGTTTTACCCACAGTGCCACCCGCGTCCCAGTACAGTGGTACCTCGGGTTAAGTACTTAATTCGTTCCGGAGGTCTGTTCTTAACCTGAACTGTTCTTAACCTGAAGCACCATTTTAGCTAATGGAGCCTCCTGCTGCCACTGTGCCACCGCTGCACGATTTCTGTTCTCATCCTGAAGCAAAGTTCTTAACCCGAGGTAATATTTCTGGGTTAGCGGAGTCTGTAACCTGAAGCGTATGTAACCTGAAGCGTATGTAACCCGAGGTACCACTGTATTTGTTGTTCATCGCTCCTAAGAATCCTTGTCTATTTTGAACCAAAGCAGGTACTGGAGTCCAAGGTCTGTTTTTTGACAAAGTGTGAAGGAGCTTAAATTTACAGGAGAAATCCAGTGGCTATTAGCAGCATTAGCATTGAGTAGCAGTTTAAACTTTTCTAGTGCCCTTGACACTTGAGACAAGCTTGTAGTCAGTGAAGTCATTTCTATTGAAAGCCAGGTGTTGAGAATTGCCAGGGCTGGGAAGACGGGATTGAGAAAAGAATGTTTCTAAAGAACCCTTCTTTAAGTTTATTTACTTATTTTAATGAGATGGTGTTTCTCTAGTATTAACCAGTTTCCTCCAAATACTGCGATAGCCCTCTTAAAAAACGTGATGTTATCCAGGATACTGCCCCCCCTCCAATGTAAGAGTCATATTTTTATTTATTGCCATGTTTATTTAGCTTTGTTATCTCCTTATTAATCTCTTTCTTAAAGCTGCTGCTTTTTGCTTTTATATAGTGAGCTGCTCCCCTAGGGATACAAAGTCCAGGACCTGTCCCTGTAATGGTGCTGTTTATTTTCTTTGCCCCCTTGCAATTGCCTGCTGTAACATTTGTAGTATGTGTTAAGTAATCCTCAAGGTAACATTTTTATTATGTCATAAAAAGTGCATGGCAAATATATTATAACTCATGGAATTTGTTTGTTTTAAAAATGGAAGGATAATTTATTGAGTGTGTTACATGAGAGCTGCTCCCCCTTATTAGAGTATAGAAATGCTGCTTATTTAGGAGTATGTTCTATTGAGAAAAGCCATGGTCTCTGACATGCCTAGAAAGTACAAGCCTGGTTGGCTAAAAGTGACATCATAGTTTATGTACTCAATAAAAATTTAATTAAGTCATTACAGAGGTTGCAGTCATCATTTAACCCTGTGATTTCTTCTATTTAGCGCTTTTTTCATTAAACATTCAGTAATAGCTCAGTGACCAAATCTTGATGGCCTATAAAATATATGCATGAATTTTCATAGTTTATATAAATGGAAAAATATGAGTAACTGACATAAAAGAACTTTTTCCTTGTGGTTCCACTGTATGCGTGTATTATAAAAATAATGTTATGAAGGATAA
Source organism: Podarcis muralis (assembly GCF_964188315.1). Lineage (NCBI taxonomy): Eukaryota > Metazoa > Chordata > Lepidosauria > Squamata > Lacertidae > Podarcis > Podarcis muralis. The sequence goes on along the minus strand of NC_135659.1, from coordinate 70,581,310 downwards.
CAGTTTAATGGAGAACTATATATAAGCCATAGGTTTGATAGTATGACATGAACTAATTAGCTGTTGGAGGGGGAAATTATTACAAGGCAGTAACCGCAGGGCTATATGCATATTAATAGGGCTTTGATGACATCATTGATGAAGCAGTACTGGTTTCTTTTATCAAAGTGTTGAGATTTGTGTATGGTGTTATTCATAGCTTTCTTTTGTGTGTCAGATTCAGCAACTGATGGTCCAGCATGATCTTTGGGGGCTAGACATTCAAATTCTACTCGGTCTTCCTTTTACTTATAGTAAAACGTAGCCCAACCGTAATCTGCTGCCCTTCAAACATTGCTGCGTTCCATCTCTTGTCAGGCCCAGCCACCATGACCAATAGACAGCAATGGTGGGAGTTGTAGCGTAGCAAAATCTGAACTACCACAGGTATCCCACCCTGTCAATGTTGAGTTCTCCGTGTGGCTTCATGTAGTTTACTTGCCATATTAGGAGCCATATTTGGAAGATACTCTTCCTGCCTTAGTTTTGTTTAGTAGTATATTGCCCATGCTGACGCGGGTGGTGCTGTGGGTAAAACCTCAGCGCCTAGGACTTGCCGATCGCATGGTCGGCGGTTCGAATCCCTGCGGCGGGGTGCGCTCCCGCCGTTCGGTCCCAGCCCCTGCCAACCTAGCAGTTCGAAAGCACCTCTGGGTGCAAGTAGATAAATAGGGACCGCTTACTGGCGGGAAGGTAAACAGCGTTCCGTGTGCTGCGCTGGCTCGCCAGATGCAGCTTTGTCACGCTGGCCACGTGACCCGGAAGTGTCTGCGGACAGCACTGGCTCCTGGCCTATAGAGTGAGATGGGTGCACAACCCTAGAGTCTGGCAAGACTGGCCCGTACGGGCAGGGGTACCTTTACCTTTTTATATTGCCCATGCATTGCAAATACATGCAGAATGTGGTGCTGAACATGCACCTTCCTTATGTATTCCAAGGCTCTTCTGTGAAATTCGTTTATCCAGACATGTTTCCACCAAACCCTGGCCAACAAGGGTGCTTGTTCTGTTCTATCTAGATGTGGGTTGGATAAGCAAGAAACTGCTCACTTCTGATTTCCCCAATACTACTACTGACTGCTGTTTTATTTTTCAGATTGATTCTGTTGCCCTGAAAACGAGTATGAGAAGCATGACAGAAAATTTCTATGCAGCTATTTTTGGATATGATGAGGTAATACTAATGTATGTAGACAAGATAAATGGCAGGTGCATATTATGCACTACAAAAAAGATGCATTATTTCTGTGCTGAATATACTGTGTTTTCCAGACCATAGAGATTATTCCAATGGAAGTGTGTTTGTGCATACTTGCTTGTCTTGGCTAATTTGTTCTGCTTCTGCTAATGATGCTCATTGACTAAAGCTAGGGAGTGTGATGTGGTCATAAGGGAGCTGTCTTTTGCACATATCGTGCTGGATGTTAGTGGGGAATGTGCTGTTCATAGGTAGCATGAATCCGGGTAAAGATTTTGTGCCTCATGCAGACTTTTGTACAACTTGTTTATTTATTTTTTTGAAATATAGAGTATCAGCACCTGATCCCTGAGGCTACTGAATCTGCTTCTCAGAACTGTGCCCAAGTTTTCATTGGTTTCATCACTATATTTGCTGCTTGTTTTCCCTCTGCTAATAAGATCTCTGATGCTTTGTCTTCTCCTACCAATAAAGAAATGCAATGTACACACCATAAAAAAGCAGTAATAGTAGTAGTATTCATATGCCACTTACAAGCCAAAACGGCTTCCGATCTGTTTACAAGTATAAAATCAATTATAAAATATCTACACACAATTAAACTACACAATAAAAAGCTAGTTTAAAAGCATAACATTTAAACTGTTATTATTGGAAAGTTTGAAGCTGTATTCATAGATTGCTACACTTTAGAGACTAGAGGGAATGTCCAGCTAAATAGCCATTTGTAAGGTCTGAAACTACTTCCTATTTAGTGTTTACATTTTCCAATTTGCTGTTTTTCTTTCATTTTAGGGAATTTTATCAGATGATCATGTGCTTGCAGCAGCCATCTGGAGAAATCTGTTCAACAAGCATTGTGAAGACCCAAGGCAGCTGGAAATAATGGTGGAATATATACGCAAGCAGGTGGGCAACTATTTATAATGTGGATGTTCTCACTACATTTCAAACAATATGCATGCTTGGTGTACTTGCAACTGTGGAATAATGGCCTTTCTTCACCCCCCCCAATTCCTTAACCATTGTTAATCCTTTGAAATCTGCTTCAAACATTAGTTTACAGGAACTTATTTTCAAACATGGTTATGGGCAGCATTGACACAATCCTTAACCAGGGGAAAGCATGTAGAAATACCATATTTTTTCATGTATAACACAGCCCCATGTATAAGACGACCCCTACTTAAGGGAGCCCAAAATTTAGAAATCATTATTTTAAAGTTGTTCAGTTTTGGGGGAAATCACCCCAAAAGCTGTTGAGCATTTTTTGACCCACCGCACCTCGGAACAGCCTTGTTTCTCCAGTCAGCTCACCCAGTAATTATTGTATAAATCTGTGTATAAGATGACCTCCAATTTTTGACTAAAGGGATATTGTCTTGTACACAGAAAAATACGGTACATGGTTCCAATTCCTTAACTGTGGTTAAGGGATCAAGTTTTTCTCAACCTACATAGGCTCATGTAAGGGCAATTATAGAACAAACAAAGATTCAAAGCCATATGGAAATTGTCCAGTCACACCTAGCAATAATTTTACCATCCTACTAACCATATATTTCAGTACCCTAATACCCAGTAGAAATGCTTTTCTAAATGTAAAGCGTTTTTGCAGGGGTGGGGGGTTGCAAACATCATTAAAGCAAAATGAGATATACTCCTTTTAATGAGATAGTTAGTGTTTTTGCTTTGTAGAAAGAAAAACCACCCATAGAGGCAAAAAGGAAATGGCATTTGAATGATCCCTACCACTATAAATGAAAACTGATATATAAAGAATAAGATCTGTGGTTTTGGTTACTCTAGATGCCAATCACTTGCACACCGGCAATTGGCATAATGGTTAGAGTGTAGGACCTGGACCAGGGAGGCAAATTGGATAAATCATCATCATCATTTTATTTGTATGCCGCCTTTCCATAGTTAAAACAATGCTCAAGGCGGCTTACAACATGACAAGATTTACATAATTACCAACATAACAAAAGTCAGAAACAATAAATAGAACACATCAAAAGTACACAACCAAATGGAAAACAATTTTCACATAAATCATAAAATCTAAAACTAAGAATACAATATTAATATCAATCGCAATTTAAAATGATATAGATAAAAAATAATAGCAATTAAAAAACACACACACAAAAACAAAACAGAGGCCTTTCTGCCCAGCAGCAGCAGTAGTCCTTTATGGAGCCTGTCAGGCCCCACCCCAAACCAGGTGGAAAGAAGCAGGTCAGTCCTTAGACTTTTGATCATCAGGCCAGTCATTCTCCACCTAACCTAGTTTGTGGAACACTTAGGCTAAAATATGGTAATTTCATGAGCTTCTTGGAGGTAGAATGTGAGATAAAATGCATTTGTTTATCACATTTATCAGATGGATTACTCTAGCAAGCAGTATGTAGGGGCCATCTGCTCATTGGAAGCCAATATTTTCTATTTGTCTTCAGATTAGAGAACAGCTCAGATACATGTTGTACAATTGCCTTTTATATGGCATTAGTATATGGCAATATTTATCTTACAAGGGTGGTGCTGTGGTCTAAACCACTGAGCCTCTTGGGCTTGCCAATCAGAAGGTTACCAGTTTGAATCCTCGCGATGGGTGAGCTCCCATTGCTCTGTCCCAACTCCTGTCAACCTAGCAGTTCGAAAGCATGCTAGTGCAAGTACCTAAATAGGTAGGGCTGCAGCGGGAAGGTAAACGACATTTCTGTGTGCTCTGGTTTCCGTCACAGTGTCCCGTTGCACCAGAAGCAGTTTAGTCATGCTGGTCACATGTCCCAGAAAGCTGTCTGGATAAATGCTGACTCCCTTGGCCTGAAGAGAGAAGAGTGCCGCACCCCATTGTCGCATTTGACTGGACTTAACTGTCCAGGGGTCCTTTACCTTTACCTATTTATCTTACAAATGTCTGGTTTACTTACTAACACCTGGTGGCACTGTGGTCTAAACCACTGAGCCTAGGGCTTGCCGATCGGAAGGTTAACGGTTCAAAACCCCGCGACAGCGGGGTGAGCTCCTGTTGCTTAGTCCCAGTTCCTGCCAACCTAGCAGTTCAAAAGCTCATCAAAGTACAAACAGATAAATACCGTATTTTTCGCCCTATAGGACGCACTTTTTCCCCTCCAAAAATGAAGGGGAAATGTGTGTGCGTCCTATGGGACGAATGCAGGCTTTCGCTGAAGCCTGGAGAGCGAGAGAGGTCGGTGCGCACCGACCCCTCTCACTCTCCAGGCTTCAGGAAGCTATCCGCAAGCAGCGCCCCCCAGGCATCGGGCTTCACGCAGCTCTCCGCTAGCCGTGGGAGAGCTGTGCGAAGTCGCGCAGCTCTCCCACGGCTGGCGGACAGCTGCCTGCACCCAGAAGCCTGGGGCGCGCTAAGCTCAGCACGCCCCACGCTTCGGGCTTCACGCAGCTCTCCGCTAGCAACTCTCTCTGGCGCAGCTCTCCCACGGCTGGCGGAGAGCTGCCTGTTCTGGGGTCGGAGGAAGCTCGGGCTTCCCCCGCCCCAGCCCTGTGCCTGGGGGGGGGAATATATTTTTTTTCTTTATTCCCCCCCCCCAAAAAAAATACGGTAGGTACTGCTCCGGCGGGAAGATAAACGGCGTTTCCGTGTGCTGCTCTGGTTTCGCCAGAAGCAGCTTAATCATGCTGGCCACATGACCCAGAAAAACTGCCAGTGGACAAACGTTGGCTCCCTTGGCCTGTAAAGTGAGATCAGCGCCGCAACCCCAGAGTCGTTCACAACTGGACTTAACTTGTCAGGGGTCCTTTACCTTTTTTTTAACCTGAAATACCATGAGATCCCAAATTCCCTCTCTTTACTTCCTTAGTGGTTACACAGGTAGACTTCTGATGAGAGGTATCATATTTAGAATCTCTCTCTTGGGTGACTTGCATTATTTTGTTGTGATTGTCAGGTGCAGCACCTGGATGCTATTCCTGGAGAAGACCTGTTGCTGTCTGGTGAAGTGACCTGGCGCCCCCTTGTGGAAACAAATGCTCAAAGCATCGTGAAACCTGCTTTACCCACATATAATGATGAAGGACTCTGAAATCTTCATCACCCTGCTTGAAAACGTTTGCTGCTGACTGTGTTTAATTCTATATGTGGAACAATTCCTGGAAGTGAGACTTGATTTATACTGTGGGGATTTCCAGGAAAGAAAGGAATAAATGCTGTATTTGCTGTTTGAAAGAGTGATTAGAACTCCTCTTTTTGTAATTATTTTCCCCTTAGAAAGATTAACATGCTACTTTTATAGTATTATATCTGTGGTTAAATGCTGCTAGTTCATTTCAGGAATCCCTCTCAGTTCCATTATCTGGTTGTTCCAACACACAGGTTCTTGAATGGAGCTTCCTTTTCTTGAGAGCAAGATAGTTTACCAAAGTGACAGGCAATATGCTTTTCGTCTAGTAAGAGGGGATCAGCTGTCTAAACATACCATAATTCTGTCTTCCATAAAACTGGTAAGCACAAGCATGGATATGAAAGACGTTCTTCGGTACAAGTATTGTGCGTCTTGGGACAAATGAGGAACTAGAATTCCAAAACTTGAAAAAACGCGGAAGTTTTTGAAAGGATTGCCTGCCCTTTCCCAACTAAGGTTAGTATGAAGCTAAAATAGTGAGGGACAGTTTCCTTCCCTGCCTCTGTAATAGTTTTTATGACCCAATAGATGAAAGAGTTTTTGTTTCTTTTTTAATGACCCCATGGGAGGCAGAGAGCCAAACTAGGCATGATATTAATGTGCAGGTTTTAAAAAATGCAGAACATCAGCTGGCATTAATTGGGAATTTCTTTCCACTGAATGTTCCATCTGCATTTGAGAAATTTACCTGAGGATTACAGCATGGGAGGAAGGTGTTACATTTCTCCTCCATGCCTGATGCAATCTTGATTATTGTCAGCCCCACCCTAGCTGATGCTATTTGCATTTTTTAAAGCTGCACATTATGCTTGTCATGTCAGGCTGGTTTGGGCCTGAGACTTGTGACTAAAAAACACTTCAGGGTTCAGTGTCTCCAAACTCTGTTCTGAAGGTTTTTGCAGTATGAGCAACATTTCCTATTCTTGGGTTTGTTTTGCTCAGGTCACCTCTTTATAAAATAGTGGCTCAGGATCCTACGTGACTAACAAGAGTTCATTCGCTTCAAAACAGCCCTTGTATGTGCTGCATTAAGGAGGTTAGCGCATTATTCCATTCTAGAGGCACAACCTATTTTGTTTCTCTTATGGTACAACATGTAACCCGAGAAACAATTCTCATGTTTTTCCTTACCATGTAATGTCTTTGCTGAAAACCTGGAGAATAGTTCTCCACACACATTTTAAAATTTGATCCAAATAAATGTACTGAAAACAATATAGAAATAAGTCTTTCATTTTGTACAGCATGCGCATTCACAGAAGTTGGCTTTTGATGCTTAACCAGGTCTATGCATGTGTCTGTGCTCTTCCTCATACCTTCCAAAGGGCTGTCAAGTGTTAATCCTCTTGGGGAGACTCAAATATGACCCCCAGCACACAAACCTGCTCTTCAGTGGGTGAATCCAGGCAAGCAGTCTTATGTTCTGTATTTGCTACTGGCAGATAATTATGTGATGGGGTGGACTAGAAAATGCATTATTTAGTGCTATTATTCCTGGGGAGGTGGTTGCATGAAAGAAGCTTGTACTTCTTTTAAGTAAAGGCAGACGTCTTTCAACGACTGGCTTTCACAGAAGTTTCACCCTAGCTGCCTTCCTGGTAATTGTCCTGCTCCTCTCCTCATTCATTATTGTAGGGATGGGGAACCTTCAACCCTCCCAGCAACCCCAGCCAGCATTGCCCAATATCAGGGATGATGGGAGTCTAAGAACATTTGTCACAGGTTACCAACCCAATCCCTGCATTTTTTGGGAAAAGTGTTGAATTAAATCTGTTGCACCTGTGTACCTATTAATGGAAATTAGCTTCTTTTAAAAGCTTACAACACCACTATCCCTTGCTGAGACACACTGAATCAATTCTGTTGGGGGAGGGGGGGGTCTGGGTACACTGGTAACTCTACAAATTCAGTGTGTTGGGGGGAAATGAAAACCGAAGCCCCAGCTCCAGGCTCAGGAAACAGGCATGCATGGGAGATGTGTGCAAATTAGTATGAAGACGAGAAAGAACAAAACTACAATGAAATGAAGTGCAACAAGCTGGCTGCTCTGAATGTAGCCTTAGGCCTCTGCTCCAGCAACAGCTACCAATTTTCTTTGTACAAAAAAAAGTCAATTTGTTATTTTTTCCCCCAAAGCAAACTTCCTCAGTTTAACTTGTTATAAAATGAGTCATATAAAGAAACTTTATATGTGTGAGGTATATTCCACTTCTGTGAAAACATTACAAACCAAACATTTTTTTCTCAGTTTATTTAAGATGCTTTTGTTGCAAACTGAGCTAAGGAGAGAAAACCTCTTATGTGTGAAGTATTATGCAGTGTGTGAGAGAGAGATAATAACACCTTGTAATTCATTACAGCTGTGTTGTATTTACATAAAAGAAGGCTTAGCTGTGTAGGAATTTGCTGATTAATTTATTTTTAATGGGAGTGAAGTATACCTAGGACCAAAATAAACTTTACTGTGTGTATCTTGCTGCTCCTGGAATAGATGGAAAAAGTAATGGTAGATATTTTGGCACAAAGCTACATACATTAATTCATATTCAAAATACTCACTTAAACATTAACCCCCACTCCTGAACCCAGGACTGTCTTGTCATCCAGCAATGCCTCGGGAGTACAATACTGCCAGCCAACCTTAGTGGAGGCCTGGGATGCACAAAGCTGTCATGCATCAGATATGCAGTTTACAGTCTAGAATTGTTGAAATCTCACTTCTAAGCCATGGGACCATGTGGAGCCCAGGGGACCCCGACCTCAGCATCTTTAAATACTATTGGTTTTGTTATTGGCTACTCAAATATTGGCACCTCTCAGTGAATTGAGTGTCAAGTTCTAGATCCATATTAATATTCTGTGGCCCCAGAAAATGCCGCATGGCTGTTGAGCTGCAAATGGAGGCAAAAGAGAAATGAACCATGAGAGTGATATCTTGACTGTCGGTGTACAGTTGCAGTCAACAGAGGAAGGTAAGATACTGGTGGCGTGGACTGGTTGTACACAGATGAGTGGCAGGAGGAACCAGCTGAGGAAAGACCAAGGGAAGAAGGCTTAGAGCCTGGGGAATGGTGGTGGGACAATGATGAGTGGTCAGAGGGAGACTAATGGGAAGAGGAGGGGTTGGAAGCTGAAGAGGTAAACAGGGCTTAGTGAGCAGGGAGGGTTTGTGGCAGAGAGGAGTCTAGAATCAGAGGCAGAGGCTGGAGCAGGAGGAGGAAAGCCAAGAGGCAAAGATGAGCCAGGCTGGTGAAGAGTCATGGGTGTCTCCCCCTCCTGCTGTGACAAGCTCCCCTCTTTTCTCCCAGAACCAGAAGAGGCATGAAAAGGGCAGAGGAAAGGTTGGCTGCCTGCAGGCGCAGTCTCTGATTGCTTGGGGAAATCCCTTGAGAGAAGGAGACTTAAGATGGCTGTGAGGAGGTGGGGACTTTTAGTCTCAGCAACTAATTTTCATTAATTTACTCCATAATTTTCATGGAGCAAGACCACTGGGAATGCCTGCTCTGCTCATTATTCCTGACACTCAACCAAATCTGATCATGTATTTGCTAACAACAACAATTTATATGTCACCCATCTGACAGTTGCCCCAGCCAAAAAAGAGTTACCGTAACTCCAACTTTAAACAGTGTGATTACTGATTGGTAGGCTCCTGTGACAATTGGGTTGCAAGAAGCACTGCACAGATTGTTAATTTGTCTCACATATTTACAGTGGGCCCAACACAGCACACAGTCCTACAGTGAGCCATCTAATATTTGGAACCCTACAGCTACCAATAATTTCGGGGTTGACAGAGATAGGTCTTTCAGCCATCAAATGCCTGAGTAAACTGAAATGCTTCACAATTCTTCCTAAAGTTAATGAGGGAAATTGATAGATCTCACTAGGGAAGACATTCTACAAATGGGGAGCTGCCACCAAAAAGGCCCTCTCACAGGTAATCACCCACAGGGTCTCCCCTGCTAAGTATAGGAGCCAAGATGGCTGGTGTTGGGTCCCAAGCCATTTAGGGCTTTATCTGCTCATACTAACACCTTGAATAGGGCACGGTAGCTCATTGGTAGTCAGTGCACTGCTCTAAAGACAATGGTCCCATTGGGCTGTCCCAACCTGGCAGCCACATTCTGCACTAGCTGAAACCTCCATACTGTCTTCAGGGGTAGCCCCATGTAGAGCACATTACAGTAGTCCAGGTGGGAGGTCACCAAAGCCTGGACCACTGAAGCCAGGCTAACACAATCCAGGACTGGCCATAGCTGATGAACCAATCTAAGCTGGGCTAGGACTCCTAGCCACAGAAGCCACTTGAGACTCTTGTGACAGGTTGGAATCCAGAAGTAGTCATGGACTACAAACCTGTTCTTTCAGGGGGAGTGCAGTGCCTAATTCCTTGACCCACAGACCTCATTGTCAGGATTCAGCCTCAGTTTATTGACCCCCATCCAGCCATCACAGCCTCTCCTGCTTGTCATGGAATGGGGGAGAGGAGAGAGAGAACTGCATGTCATCAGCATACTGATGACACCAGGCTCCAAATCCCTGGGAGACAGTTCTCAACATTTTCATATACATAATGGACATAATGGACCCTTGCAGGACCCCACAGCTCAAAAGCCATGGGGCCAAGCAACAGTAGGCAGCAACTCAGCAGGTAGGAGTAAAACTACTATAATGTTGTGCTTCCAGTTTCCACCTCCCTGAGTCCCTCCAGAAGGTCACCATGGTCAATAATGTCAAAAGGTTCCTGAGTGGTCAAGAAGGGTCATAGTCCCCTTTTCTCCCAATAAAGGTCATCAGTCAGGGCAACCAAGGCTGCATTGGTGGCAAAATCAGGCCTGAAAGTTGAATATATCTAGATAACCTATTTTCTCCAGGTGTACCTGCTTCTGTCAGCCACCACCCACTGGATCCAGAAGGGAATATTAGAGACAGGCTAGATCCAGGGAGGACCACATTTTTGATGCAAATGCATGTTGTCCTTCTCCCTTACACCAAGAGTGCTTTAGCACAAGGCTCTGATGGCCTGGGCAGGGGTTTGGGGTTGAAAAGGCTGGGCCCTTCATAACCAAGTGGGGGATTTGAACTTTAGTCTTTCCAGCTTGAGTCCAACACACTGACCGCAGGTGGTTCTGCAACACCTGGGGGCAAATCCTAGCAGTCATGAATTTGCATAGATATCTAGATAAGGCTCTATGATTTAATCTCATTAGAATAGAGGAAGAGGAAGAGGTTCACTGTGAAAGCATGTAAAATGGAGATCATGAAACAGTTGGCACATTAAGAGCGCTATATGCATCATACCTCCTCCTGTGCAAACAATTGCAATCTATAACTGAAAGGTGTCTGTTGCAACATGTCTTTGAAGCAAGCCTGTTCCATTTCCTACAGCAGTCAGTGGACAGTACACTCAACTGTGCTCCTATGTCTGTTCACTTTAGACGAATGTTTCCTTTTAAGTTTACGGTTCCGATATGTGAATATGTAGTTATGTTTTTCCTCAAGTGTTTATTGTTATTTAGAAGATTTCTATCCCACTGTTTGGCTACAAAAATGTTTTCTCTTGTGATAAAATAGCCTCAAAGCTTCCTGGAACGGGAATTTGTTGGGGGGGAAAGTTGATGTTGCAATTACTACCGAGAAGGTAGTTGAAAAATAAATAGTCACTGCATGCTTGCCAAGATGACAGGCAGATACTAATTTCACACAGCAGCACTTTTCAAAATGAATCAGAGGGTGTGACTAAGTTTTTGTTTAGAAAGTTCCAGTAGAAAGGGCTTTATCATAACCGGAAACCATATCAATAGATTAATTTCTTTGGGCGTTTTTTGTACTTTTAATTTGATGGTGCTGTACAGTCTTTCTGTGCATGGTTTCAACAACCCTGCAAAGTAGGCTATTGTAGGGATTTGATATAGGTCCAACGTTAGAAAAGACATCCCATGGAGTTAGCCACCATGTACTTCCTCCTAATTTTTATCACAGAATTTTTATCACATAGAATCATAGGGACTAAGGGTCATCTAGTCCAAACCCCTACAATGCAGGAATCATAGCTAAACTTGGTCAAGACCACCCAAAGAGTATCACTGCAGAGCAGTGACTGCAGGGCAGTAGATAATACTGCCTATTATTGCTAATTACTATTATTATCCTCATTAATACTGTTTTCAAATGTGCCACCAGGGCTGTAACTATACACACCCAAATGTTTGCAAAAATGTCTAACAACAATATGTTGTCAACAGTGCGTGTCTCCTTCACGGCTGGGACTCTCTTCCTTTCATTAGGGATTTTGCAATATTTTAATATTGCAACTCACAACTGCATGCACATCTATTTATCTAGCATCAATTCAATGGGGAAGCTCCAAGCTGCTACATTGGTGTATGCTTGCTTGCTTTCTCTTTCTCTCTGCCTTCATCTCTTCTTATACCTGCCAGACTCACAAGCAAAGCCAAGATCTACTTACTCTCCAAGCCTGCTTCCATCAATTGCTCAATTACCTTCATTAGGGCAGTGTTCTTAAACTTTGGGTCCTTGGCTATTGTTGGACCACAACTCTCATAACCTCCACCCAGTTTAGCCAGTAATGGTTGATGGGAGTTGTAGTCCCAACATCATCTGGGGACCTAAGGTTGTTGAACACTGGATAGGGGGAAATGGCCCTAGGAAGAAGACAGAGTTATTGCTATGCTCTCCTGCTGTACCTTCATCCCTGACACTGTTGCTGTGTTGAAGTGAGCAGGGCTGGATCTGACCTCTCCTCTTGCTTGCAGCATGGCAACAAAGCTCTCCAGATCACCCTACCCTGCAGCTGTTCCTTCCTACTGCCTCTATCTCCCCTTGGGTGAAGAGCAAGGCTGATTCAGCTCACAAGCTTGGCCTCACGCCAAGAGCAAAATGGAAGAAAGGGTTCTCTGCTCCAGCACCACAACCCCAACAAGATTGCACCCCCATTGCCACACCAGTGTTGCTATCATCATCATAGTAATGGAGGAATCTAATCATAGATCTCCAAATTTCATGCCTTGTTTGACCATAAGCTGGGTGGACTTGGAAGGCTTAGAAATTAAAATGATGTTTCCCCTAACAAAAGCCATCCTGACTAAAGTATCACCTGGCAAACATGCCTCTAGATATGGCTTCCCTTTTTTAGGCTAGGTCACATCACCAGGACACCATTAGTAATTTTGCAGCTCCAGCCCCCTTTATGATGAGTACAGTGCCTGTGGTGGAGGAGAAAGAGGCAGAAGCTTGTGCTCAGAAGCAGTATTTAAATGTGATGGTCTTCCAAATTCATGTTGAAGAGGGCTATCAATAGTTACTAGCCATGATGGATCTGCTCTGCTTCCACAGCAATGCTTCTGTGTACCAGTTGCTGGAACCCACAAGAGGGGAGAGTGCTCTTCTGGTTGAATCCAGCTTGTGGGCTGGGCCACTAGGAGAAGAAGATCCTAGATGAGATGGCCAATTGGCTTGATCCAGCAGGCTCATCTCATGTTCTTATTAAAATGAATGCAAACTGCTAAAGCAAATCAGTGTCTGGGGTCCAAAGAGCTTATTGAGTGAAGGGAAGACACTTCAGCCCTGCCTCCCTGCTGCCCAGATTTCGACCTCCACTGAAACCATTGCATCACATCCCAGAGTGTTGTTGGCCTTTAGGAGTAGCTTTGGGGGAAAGCGGGACAAAGGACAAAGGAGGAAGCAGGAAAACAGAAAGCTTTGTAAGCCAAAGTACACCTGGGTTACTCTGATTCCAGACGTCACCGTTGAAAAATGAACATTTCTACATGTGTAACAATTGGCAATCATGCATCACCATATTTTTGTAATACCCACAGTTCAGAAACATTGATAAAAATGCAATAGTTTTAAGTAGTTATATGTCAGTTCTAACTGTCAGCAGCAAGGATTAATTGCTGCTCTCGTATCCAAAGGCAATATGCTTTGCAAACCTTAAAATTAGGTTGTTATTAATAAGAAAATCTATCCGGGATATTAGTTAAAGACTAGAAAATACTTCAAATAGGTTTTCTTCTCCAACTTGGTGCTGTCTGGATATTTTGAACTATAACTCACATCGTCTCTGACAATTAGCTATACTGGCTGGGGTTGATTGGAGATGTAGTCCAAAACGTCTGGAGGGTACCAAACTGGGGAAGGATGCAACACACACACACACACACACACACACACACGGAACTCAGCCATGGCTGATCCTTAGGAAATGATCCAGTCAAAAAAAGTATAGTAAAGTTCCATTTACTTCAATAGGAAATACGCAAGCCTACATTCAACTCTCTCACTGAAACCAATGCAACTTCACAGTATATATTCTGCCCTTCCTTTTTTGTATTTCTATTACTATTATTAAATTTTATATACCGCCATGTACCCGTAGATCTCAGGGCAGTTCACAACATAAATGTTTGTTACTAAGTAAGGAACACTGAATATCCTTGGGGGCAATGCTTGCTCTTATGGGCATTTTCATATAATGCATAATGTATGCTATTTATATATCAATATTAGCAGCCCATGAGAACAGTATGATGTAACAATGAGCAAATACAAATTGATCAAGGCTGGCCCTACCATTAGGCAGAGAGAGGCAACTGCCTCAGGCAGAAGGTGCTGCAGAGTAGCAATGGCAGCCCTCTGGCTGTTTCTCTTAAGCCCACCAAATGTTCCCTCTTCTTAGCTGGAGGATGCCACTGGGTATGACTCATGGCCTCCACTGGGACCCCTAAACTGGCCTGCTGCCTCAGATGCAGTGCAGGTGGCTATCCCATTGCCAGTGAAGAAATAAGATTCAGTTACCAGTTCAATTAGCTTCTGTACATTGAATGGGGGGCAGCACCATTTTGACCTTTGCCTCAGGCAACAAAATGTCTTGGGCTGACCCTGAAAGTGATAGCAGAAGCTACTTATGCATCCCCCCCACCACATTATCAACATTGTTTAGACATATTAGTTGCTTGTTACCTAAAATGTATTCAAGAGGCTTACATTTTTAAAAATACACATAAATTCATAATATCATTTAAACGTCATATCAAACGTCATTTTCAAGCGAACACCTACAATTCCTTTTTTAAAAAACACCACACATGCAGCCCGTAACAGCTGCAGGAAGCTTTAGCAGCACACTAGCACCAGAACAAAATCGACTCAGACCGTCAAAAGCCTAGTGGAAAAGCTAAGTCTTAACCTAACATCAAAAATATGTCAGTGAAGGAGCCAGACAGACCTCACTGGGAAGAGCATTCCAGAGACAAGGAGCCACAGCCGAAAAGGCCCTCACTCAACATCACCCTCCAAGTTTCCCTCAGAATAAGTTCCAGAGGAGAGCTTCAGATGAAATAACCTAGAAATAGTCAGAATGCTGACTACGCTTGTCCTAAATCTAAAAATCATGGTTATTAAAACATTGTGAAAAAATAAGTTTGCCTAATACTTTTCCGGTGCACTTCAAAGAAAATATGTGCTCTGGAGACCCTGAACAACCACTGTCCTGCCCTGAATTACAGCAATTTGCAGAATTTATTGCACAGGTGTGCACCCATTAACACCAAAAGAAAAAAAGAATACTAATGTACACTAAAGAATGCACTATCATCTTCCTTCCTATTTCGAGCCTGGCTCAGTGTTACTACATTCTTTTTTCATTTGTGTATAGTTATTATAGTCACATAAATCCACACTGACCTTAGAACAGGTCCCAGCATTCCTCTCGAGGCATGAGAACTGCCTGAACAGGTTTCAGGGTTTTGACTGCAACAGAGAAATTTGTTCACGGTTAGTTAGGGCGGGAACTTATTTGAGTCTCACTGCTTGAGGAAGCGTATCTAAAAGCAGCTACTGCAGAAAAGATGGGGAAATCCTTCTTGACATTTCCATGAGGAAGACAACATCGAAACAGGCCCTGGACACCAAAATTTCCAGCAACTACCTCTTCCTTCAGCAGACAAATAGGAACAACCAGAGAAGTTTCCTTCTTCCTGGAAGGAATGGATGTTTAGAAGAGGCTGAGGAGGACAAAGGATACGGATCCTCAGGAGCTAGAGAGTCGTCGTGAGCTACGTTGTCGAAAGAACCCAGCAAAAAACAGAAACAGCAAACAGGAGGACTCCTGACTGAAAAAGCGGCAGAATTTTCCTCAAGAGGGGCAACTGAGTATTATCATGTTTGGCTACCCAACAGCAGAGGCAATGAGCTGGCTCCACAGGGGCTATGGGAGCTCCCAAGGGACCACAGGGCAACTGAAAAGCCGTCTGGATGATCTGAAAAAGCCCTGGAGGGTGGAAATCACCCCTTCAATACTACAGCATAGCGAGACGGCCAGGCTGGCTGTGGACGCTTTTCTGGAACAGGGAGAAGGTGGCTACCGGCAAGCCATTACTAAGGAAAAGGAGCTGCCATTTCTTTCCACGTTAGATATGGATTACATGAGCCAACATAGTCAAAGCATCACAGGTTCTCCGATTAAAAGACGAGAGGCAGGGCTGACGAGAGAAGACAGTGGTGACGGGGCTTCCCTCCTCTCTGGAGTCACATCTGGGACATACTTCCCATTTATGTCAGACATTGATCCCCCAGATCTGGAGCTCGGTTGGCCAGAGGTTCCCACAGTCTCATCATGTGGCCAAACAGAAGTCACTTTGTATTTCCAAAGGGACAAGACACACAATGTAAAGGAATTACTTCGGTCTCTGATAGGCAAGGCCAAGACAGTAAGTAGAGCATTTGATATATAATCCAAAAGGGGAAGATGGGGCTGATCATTGGGGTTCTGGTGTTGCACTGGAATTACAGTGGTACCTCGGGTTAAGTACTTAATTTGTTCCAGAGGTCCGTTCTTAACCTGAAACTGTTCTTAACCTGAAGCACCACTTTAGCTAATGGGGCTCCTGCTGCTGCCATGCCACCGGAGCATGATTTCTGTTCTCATCCTGAAGCAAAGTTCTTAACCTGAGGTACTATTTCAGGGTTAGCGGAGCCTGTAACCTGAAGCGTATGTAATCTGAGGTACCACTGTACTTATATGTTTGCAAGGCTAGTCCTACCATTAGGAAGAGTAAGCTGACTGCCTCAAGTGAGCAGTTCCCCCTCCTGTTCCCCCTGAGCCCCATTTCTGTACTTTTCTGTTGGCAAACAAAGCTGAATGTGCCCTACAGTTTGTCCCAGGTGTGGTGGTGGACACCATCCTGTTTCTAATATTGTAGTAAAATGCAGCTGCCTTCTGCATGTGGAGTAAGAGTGGGGTGCCCTTTTGTCCTTCATCTCTGGCAGAAAACTGTTTTTGGCCAGTCCTGGTAGTTTGCTCCCATTTTTATGATATCCTACTTAAAATTTTTGGGTTATAGCCAACACCACTGCTCTGCTCACGCAGCAAATTTCAACTTCCACATATGAACTTCTCCCTCCTTTCATGTGCCCGGCAGCCTCCCACACAGTACCTCTACTCCAGATAGTTGGGATTTTGGTTTTGATTTGGACAGCATTGGATACAATTATTTATGTATTATGTCAACTCCGTGTGTGTTTGTGTGTTAGTATTTTAGCCTTGTATGAGTTTTTCATCTGAAGGGTTACATGACAGGCTTTGACGCTCGATTGCTCAGTATTGTAGTGGAAAGTATGTCATATTTAACTACTGCAGAAGTGGCCAATCTATATTTTCAACACCATTATAAAAATTCTGGGGGAAGAATAATATTTTGCCACACACCTTTAGAAATTATTAGATTCACTTATATTATTCTTTAGTATAAAGTCATCCTTGCAACCTAGGAGTGAGAACTTCACCATCGTGGAGCAGATGGGTGTATGCATGGCCCAGGTATTACGTGCAAAACTCAAAAACAGAAGCAACATTAAACTGTAAATAATCTCTCCCAGCTTCTGAAAATGTTTTCCCTAAAGCATGAAATGGTAGAGAAAATGGTTATCATACAATCATTAAATTTGGTGTGGTCTCCAAGGACCAAATAAAATGGCTTCCTGGACCATACCCTGCTCTGCAGTCTCCTTTTGGCCATCCCTAAACTGTAGCCCAGCAGAATCTCAAGACAAGAGAGTTCTTTGGGATGAGTCAGTCAAGAAATGTATGTGGAAAATGTTATACCACAGTCCATGGGGCTTTTCTAGGAAAGAACCATGAATAGGATGCCAGGTTCCTGCTATTTCCTTTTCTAGGATATCTCCTCAAAACTTGCCTCCATAGTAGTTTTTTCTCTTCTGTGTAAAATGTTTGGTGTTTATTCTCTCAAAGGAGTAATTCCAAAGTGTTTGTGCATGTGTGTGCTATGTCAAGATGTCTACAGACCTTGCTCTGGTGACTGCTGAAAGTACTTAACAGAGCTTGCAACACATCTGTGAATAGATTTGTTTCCTAAATACATTTACATGTAGATCTGTTATTCATTTGAATAGAATTAATTTCCCTTTAATCGTCTATGACATTCACGCCAAACACTACCACTTTAACAGTCATGGTTTTCCCCAAAGAATCCTAAAACTGTAGTTTGTTAAAGACACTGAGAGTTGTGAGGAGACGCTAAACAAATCACAACTCCCATGATTCTCTATAACAATCCATACAGACACAGCAGGCGCTGTAAGTCTCCAGTGCAGTTTGGCTTCACCCCCAAAGGCGCACTCCTCCATTGTCTCCCGAGACAGGCAGATGCCAACAATAATAAGAACCGACAAGAGCTGTGTGACTGTATTGCCTGAGGAAGAGGTGGCAAGGACACATGACGGGTGGAAGGATTAAGTGCACTCCCAGTTTGTACAAATACCTTAGTGCTAATCGACATTTATGGTTGAGATCAGTTAATTCAGCTGCTTACTGGAATGTTGTTGTAATATTGGTGTCATTACAAAACCCCTACAGAAATAAGAGTGTGACACTGAAATTAAGCTCATTAGTTGGCAGGGCTGCCAGATCTATGGATGCTAAAGAACTGAATAGAAGAGAGGAAATGTCACTATCATTGTGGTAGGAAAGACACACCTTGAGAAATTAATATTTCTATTCAATTCTTATATCAGCTTAGCGTATCACAGATTACGACTGTGCATGTGTTGTACACTTTTGAAGCAGCTGAGACAGGACAGTTCCGAGGGTCGCTTACAAACCCATGATTACAAATGCATGTATGCACATGCGCACACGCATGCATATATAATCCACATATCACTTGTTCTAAGCCACTCATTCATTTTATTTGTATGCCATTTTTCATACACAAAAACATGCTCAAAGCACTTACAACAAAGAAATGGGCATTTCAAACACTACAAAAACAATTTCAAAATAACATAGAGAAACAATACCATACAAGAAACACATTCCAAAACTGTAAATATAACTAAATGCAAAAAATATGTGAAGATGATCACTTGTGCTCTAGCTAGCTCAGCTGGTTAGAAAATGGTGCTGATAACATCAAGGCTGCAGGTTTGATCCCCATATGGGACAGCTGCATATTCCTGCATTACAGGGGGTTGGACTAGACTAGATGATCCTCAGGGTCCCTTCCAATATTACAATTCTAAGATTCTATGATACTTAAACAACATGCAGTAGACAAAAGCAAATATAACAAGGGAGCTAGACAATGGGCCTTTTCAGCTCATACTCCTCCTTCACGGCTGTAACTCCTGTGGCTCCGGTGTGTGCGCTATCATTGAGCTATGGCCAATCTCCTAATATTAATATTTAACTCTATTAACTTAATATTTAATACTCATGGTGAAACAGAAATACTTCATATGTAAAGTATCTTCATCTATACTGTTGCCAGGTTAAGGCATTTTTAATTCCCTCAGGCACTGTATATAAAATGGAAGGTAAAAATCTTATGGTAAAAGATGTTATATTTGAAACACTGTAATTGAGACTTCCATTATCCTCCCTGAATTTGCTTTAAAGTTGTGGTTAATTTGTGGGATGGTTTTTATTTACGGAGTTGTTGTTGGCTCCACCCCCACCCTGGTATTTCATTAAGTAATTGCGTTTTATTGTAATTTACTATTAGGAACCAGTCTGGGATATATTTGCATGAAAGGCAGCATACAAATACTTTAGATTAATCCATCTATTTGATATGAGAAGAACTTCAAAGTACAGGATTCCCTTCAGGTCCTGGCCTGCCAAACTGAGTTATGAAACTCCCTCCACAATTAAGCCTGGGGGCATTTCCAGATTGCCACCATTTTGTGGGCGGGATTCAATTGCATACTGACAAATTCAGATTGCACACCAAACCCGCTTGCAAAACAAACAAGCCCTGAACTTTCTGCTATAAGGAGTGTTGAGGAAATGCACTGAAAACTGTAGAGAAACAATTGCTTAATGTGGCTGCTATGTGGCTGCACTGTATATTGCTATGTGTTGGGGTACCAGAGTTTTGTGGGTGCAAGGCAGCCATAATTCTTATAATAAATAAAAGTTAGAATCAAGGTTTGATTAAACTGTGCCAAACATGGAAATTCCTGGGTGTGGCTTCCAACTCTACAATTCTTATTCTGTGATTCTAATGCAGCCAAGATAGCAGTAACGCTGGTTAGTAGATAAGCTGATCCGGGAACAGAAATATGACCTGTTGTGATGGGGATGACCTCTACCTGAAGCACCAGGCTTGTAGCTCCTGGCCTAGCATTATACCTGGCTATCCAGGCAGCTGCAGTGACTAGGAGTGCCTTTGCTCAAGCTGAGAAGGCAGATCTAGCCACAGTGACACATGCCTCAGTCATATCACCACAATGTGTTCTACATGGGGCTTCCCTTGAAGTGTGTCTGGAAATTACACTTAGTCAAAATGCTTTCTAATGCTCACTGTTCGGCTAATACATAAATCCCAAGATTATCTGAAAGACTGGTGCTGCAATGGTATTTATTGCAAACAACAACACTGCTAAGTCAAATCTAGAAGGGAAAAAACCACCTTGAGTGAACAGCAGAGAGAACACTAAGATGTACCTATTTGTCAGCGATATTGCATAGACTCTCCATAAAAAGTGAGTTACCAAAGGACCGATATTCCATACAAAAGAGCTAGTGTGGGAGCAGCCTAGGATAGAGGGCCAGAAGAATCTCTGTGCCAAAGTACTCTTTATCTGCAAAGTACTCTTGCTCTTCCATTTTCCCAAAGCAAACTAAATCACTTATAGAGATACTGGAACTCGTTGCTATGTTTTGAAAATAATTTTTAATAGTACAGATCTACTGCTGGTATTTTTTAACATGTCTCCTATCACTTTCACCCCCATCTGTGCAGGTGATTGCAATTATGATGGATCTCTTCACAGACATGGAGATCCTCAGTGACCTGATGGAGGCATCAAGCAGACGGCGTGTTCCGGTTTACCTGATCCTTGATGAAAAGAACTTGAGGCACTTTGCAGAAATGTGCAATAAAATGGATCTCACTATGGATGACTTCCCAGTACGTTTCTAGTTAGTTTTGCTAGTATAGTACTACTAAGTTAAAACAACCTGTGAGAAAATATATGGACATTAAAGGGGGAGGACAGTTATATGACTGTCATTATAGTGCTGTGAGAGGGGGTGGGGGCTAGAGACCTCTAACAATTCTTAGCATCCTCACCAGACCTAAACCCCAGGCTTTTTTGGAAGACATAACAGTTAAACTAGTATAACACCAATATCAGTTTGCAGTTTTCTTATACAGTCATTTAAAAAAGAAAATTGAATTTTGATCCCTGCCTCCCTACAATGTAGGTGAAGAAGTACAATGTGTTGCTGAATGTTTGTTCAGCTGGATGACAGACAGAAAAGCAAACAGGACATGTACAGTCTTTAAAGCAGAGGTTGTGCATTGGCAGAGGAGGCTTCACATGTCATTTCTACCACTCAGGAGCAGTTGAACACCCCAAGAGCAGAGAGAGTGACAATTATCAGGTCTAAGTCACAAATGCACATACCATACATCAGGCTCAGTGACACACCGTGAGGTCTTCACCCAAATATTTCCATCCATCCATTTTGGGTGAAACCAGATAGGATGGCAACAGAAACATTTGTTTATATGCCCAGGTCTGCCTTGATCACATATAAAGACGGATTTATGGAAAGCTCATGCTTGAAGCACATGGGGCCAGAGAGTGAATCACATACACACACACACAAACACACACACACACACCTTTTCTTCCATCTATGCTCATTTCTGGTATGGTAACTCAACTGAAAAGAAAACTGCCTGAGGGAGCAATACAATTTAAAATATTTTAAATACAATTGGGGAAAACATGAATTTAAACTTATGGACCTGCTGGTGTCATCTCTAATTGTGCCCTTTGTCTTCTGAAACTATGTTCTTCTTCAAAGCACTTTCTTCAGGAATTAAAATATAAGTTCTGCCTTGGTGGATCAGACCAAGTTCATCCAGTTCAACAGCATTCTATTTCCATTTTCTAATAATCAGATAGCCTGCTTGTCTACATTATTTAACCTATATTATATTTGTCAATATGAGCCTGATCCTACACTCTTAATAACCATTCTGTATCATAGAGGTTTTTCTTTTCTGCCACTTTTGGGTTACTGCAATTTTGGCTGTTTGAACGTATTGCACATTTATTGATAAAGAGTTATGTCTACAGCTACTATAGCTTTCAAATATCTAAATAGGATTTGAAAGGAGTCACATGATAGAGGCCCCACAACCGGTTTCCAGTATTTTATAATTTTAGAGTATTTTGCCTCAAAACATGAGGCAAAACAGCTCCTGGTCTTTTATATCTGCAGCTGTTATTATATTTTGAGATATATATTTAAACTGCAACTATGCATCCTCACCTGGGATTAAACCCCAATGAACCCTACTTCCAAGTTGACATTTACTGTATATAATTGTGCTGTTAATCTTAATGGGGTAAGGAAACATGTACATGGGATTTTTTAAAGAAAAATTCCCTTAAATCCAAACACACTGTTGATGTAGATATATAAATTGCAACGGCAAATTCCAAGTTTCATATTAATTTATACACACTGCATACATATTTAAGTTCAGCACAGAAAAGACGGTACATTTGTCTTTGATCTCTACTGTGCCTTGTTCCCATTTCAGAATATGCGCATACGCTGTGTGAGTGGAGACACATACTACAGCAAAGCTGGCAAGAAGCTTACAGGACAAGCACTTGAGAAATTTGTGTTGATAGATGGCGAAGAAGTCCTTGCAGGGACCTACAGGTGAGATATCATGAACAATGCATGTAAGATATGGCACCTCTTTCTTTAGGACCTGTGCTATTTTAGGCCCTGTGAATAGGATTGATATGCTTGCTACTTCATTCATGCCAGTGGGGTATATGAGAACCAAAACACAGCCAATCCTTTGAAATTCACACTTCTCAGAATTTTGCAGGGCAGTTCTTCCATGGAAACAGATTGTGTTGAGAGTATGACTGACCTAGACATTGTGGTTGAACATGGATCTCCCTAATTTTCTTCCAAGTAAATAGAGATAATATGACACTGACACAAACATTTATATAAAAGAGATAAGTTTCATAAGTTGACTGTCCACTCATTGATCTTGTCCCTTTCCTTGCTGATGCTGTAGCATCTGTATTTCATCATCAGTAAGTGCAGCTTCCTTTTTATCTGCATGCCTCAATTACTCTGCCACACATGCCAATCCCTTGGCTTTGCCTTCAGGAGGAAACAGCCCTGTCTTGTTTTAACTGCAGCCAAGAGGACTTCCTTGACTGATACAACTCACTCCTTTCCACCCAGACAGATTCATCAACACTTTAATAGCTGCCTTTCCCTTGCCCTCTCATTTTAACTTACAGGAAGCCTGGGAACCCAGTGGAATGTTGCCATATCATGAAGCCATCTCAAAGAACTACAATGCATGCATTCCAAAATGGCATTTTTTTTCTTAATGGCTTTTAATAGGAAGGGATACTTGGGTGTGGAAGTTTATAATAACTTGGCAGTCAGACTTGTTAATTGTCAAGGCCATTTAGGAACAGGGTAACTTATTGCACCAGCCCAAGACACCACTGATGCAGTATTAAAACCCCACCCACTGGATTCTTGAGTTGCTGGGATTAGTTGCACTTCAACTATTCTACTCAGAATCCATTTACCCATTTCCACATTTCAAATAAACCAGACAAAACGGGACAAGTCTCCTGTACCTTTAATATTTATGTAGAAGAGGATGTTTTAGCAATTGCAGCTTGTCATCCAGAGATGAAAACCTACAACTCCTGAAATCCCTTCTTCTACATCATTATTAAGGGTCCAGAAGCTCCACCCTCCAATGCCGCTCTTTTGGGGCTCTTGGTTCACTAACCCTCCTCCTAGCATTTCAATGATCCCCAGTTAGAAGAGTGAGCTACTGATGCTATTCCTGTCTCGCATCAGGTCCTGGATCCACTACCCCATGGGTAGGCAAACTAAGGCCCGGGGGCCGGATCCGGCCCAACCGTCTTCTAAATCCGGTCCAGGAATTAGCGTGTTTTTACATGAGTAGAATGTGTGCTTTTATTTAAAACACATCTCTGGGTTATTTGTGGGGCATAGGAATTTGTTCATCCACCCCCCCCCAAAAAAAAGTAGTCCAGTCCCCGCACCACAAGGCCTGAGGGACAGTGGATCGGCCCCCTGCTGAAACAGTTTGCTGACCCCTGCACTAGCCCCTCACCCCAACAATACTGGTGGGATTATTCACATATTGTCCTTCCCTTGTTTGCCCACATTGCCAGGCCAGTGGGAAATCTCTAAAAGAAACGGTTTCTGTATTTGTTTCAATATTTTTAGACCTTTCAATATAAAAAGTTCTGGAAAGTGGCTAACAAAAAAATTAAAAATGCATAATACAACAGTAAATAAGAACAAAAGTAAGAACATGATAAACAGCAGAACACTGTTAACTAATTCGATTCAGCAGCAGGAAACAACCAACGGGAACAGTGAACCAAAAAACTCAAGAGTCCCAAACTCAGAATCTGAAACATAATTAGAGCGGAGATGGAGTGAGCTTCTCTGACAGGGTGCTGCCATTGTAAGAATGCCATATCGTAAGCTGATGATTTCCACTGTAACCCCAATGGCACACAGACCTGGAGCAAACCTCTTGGAGGAAGATGGAGGTCAAGCCTCCCTAGTAACCTTGTCCTCTAAACTAAATTTTAAACCAATATATATGGTGATTAGCTCCAGTAACTCATCTTGAGCAGAAAGTGCTTTACACATGTTCAGGAACACCCATTACTTTTTTATATCCCAGAGCTGGTCCTTAATATTGAAAATAAATGCCAGGGCTAAACCCTTGTAAAGGATTATTCACATTCTGCAGCAAACACCCCATTTTTGCTTCAATTTCTATTTCTGAGCAGTCACCTCTGTAACATGTGCTGCCAACACAGCACCACCTGGAGTTGCCAAGTGGTAGGGCCAATGATATTTCCTTACACTGTAGACTGGGGAGCAAATCAAAGGCAAATCTAGGGAATACTGGTGTGGATGGAATGGCCCGCAAGGTCTTTTTCTCTAACATACTGAATTTATGACAACAAACAAACCTACCAGCTTTTCCCCCATATCTGTTACTAGGATCTTATAACAACCATGAAGTATAATAGCTTGGCATATTCAGGTAATAGCTTCAATTATTGCCCAACAAACCTAATGCTTGTGATCTCATCCTGAATCACTGCTCCTCAAACTGCTCCACCCATTATTTTCATGCAGTGAAATAAGACTGATGTGTTCAGCTAACTATCCTGTCCAATGCATTTCCATAGTATCCAAATAGATAACTATTTGAAATCAGAGTTATTTGGTATGTTGATGATTCACAGGGTCTCTGAATCCTTTCTTTTTCAGTTTTACGTGGCTGTGCAGTCAAGTCCACACTGGCCTGGTGACACACTTCAAAGGAAAAATTGTTGAGGACTTTGACAGAGAGTTCCGATGCATATATGCCGAGTCTAGATCTGTGAACAAACTCAGCATCCCCAAAGCTGAAAAATCCACAACCTCTCCCCACAGATTGTTGCAGAAACTTGAGCCAGTTTCTAAGCGTATTCAAATGAATGAGAGCGAGACCACAAGCCCCTCAACTAGCCTCTCAAATTCAAGCGTAGTAAGCATAAGGAGATCACCATATCTAGACCTGACAACTTCTAATGCACACTGTGAAATTAAAGAAAGGACTCCCGGTGAAACAAGAATGAATGTTTCAGGCTTCCTGGGACTTAATGACTTGAAATACCAGCCCAGGGAGCTGCTGGACTCTAGCTGCAGTGCATCAGCTAAATTAAATGATGCACCTAATCTACTAAGACTTAAGACATCTTTGCTGTCAACATCTTCACCAATACTAAGCAACAACACAAGAAATGGACACGATGTGAAGCGTCTGCCTGAGAGTATAGGAATGAAAGTCAACAAAAAGTTCCCTTATACTGTTCAAGCTATGGAAGATGTAAACAAAATACAGAAGGATGAAAAACCAGCAACTCATAGCTACAGCAAACTAGATCTCAGTTACAAGCCTACTAAATCAGTACATTTTGAGCCAAAGACCACGGATTCTAGTTCCTATTGCTCCTCTGATGATGTGCCAACGAAAAACAACAGCAAAATACACAGGGATGAAAAAAGAATGACTCTTGGTCACAGTAAATTGGATCTCATTACCAACTATAACAAGTCAAAACCAAAGCTAGTTCACAGTCGATTTGAGATGTAATTTTGTATTATCATTTTAGCAAAAACATATGACCTGATTCAAATGGTTAATTATATCTGTAATAATACAAAAATATGGAAGTCCCAAATCTCCCATTCATAGTTGGGTGTATCAGACTTAATTTTAAAAAACAAAAAACCTGAATAGTCTTAAAAAGGAGTCCAGAAATATAAACCCATAGCTATGTGACAGCTATAGGATGAATATCAATTGTAGGGTGCTAGAATTACCGTAATATAAAGGATGGCATATTCTGAAAGCTGGAAAAATGGTTAATCTGTACTTCTGCACCATTGCATAAGTAGTGACTCCTGAAATAATGGGTGGGGTTGACTAAATCTCTCATTTGTAGAAGTTAAGAGTATTGAATCATGACTAGGAAGTCTCTTTGAGATTCATTGGGGATCTTGAACCAACTGCTATCTCTCAGCAAAATGTAGGCTTGTTGTAAGGGTAAATGAGGGAGTAGAGTGGACCTGTATGTCATCCCAAGCTCAGTGGAGGAAAACAGGATAAATATGTAATCAATCCATAAAAAGTAACATGAGGCACACAAACCACCCACTTTAAAATACTGGTAGAGAGACTTCAGTGCAGCTTGTTAGCTGAATCAGAAGAACTCTCTAGTCAGAGCTGCGAGAAATCATTGCTACCAAGGGAAAGAGTTCAGAGAGGTAAAAGTTGTAAAGATCAGCAGAAGCCAAAGTGAAAGCTATGCTCCCACCTACTCCCAGTTGTTACTTGCCCACTTCTCTTTCCTTCTCCCCCAGAAATGTCAGAGTCAGGGCTGACCCACGCATGAGGCAAAGTGAGGCAGCTGCCTCAGGCAGCAGGATCCACAGGGGCAGAATATCTGGCCTCCAATTAATGCATCGCCCGTTGCTGCCGCCACAGTAGCAGCAACAGCTACAGTGCACTCTGTGGAGCCTGGAACTGCCACCTCTGCAGCACCCTCCTGGTGAATAGAAGGTGCTCCTGGTCTCCTCCCGCTCTTGTTCCCAATATAGGTCTTTATTCCCCCTTTGTTCCCAATGTAGATCTTCACTCAGCCATTCTTCCATGGTAGCAAGGAGGCGCCGTTTTGAGGTTTGACTCAAGTGCCAAAATGTTTTGGACCAGCCCTGCATAAAGCTATTCTAATGGAGGAAGCAGCAGATAATATGAAAAATGCTTAGTGGTAGGGGGATTAGTCATATGAAATTATGCAAAGCTACTGTATAAATCCCAGTGCCTTGTCGGTCATAGGTTTCGCTACTGTAAAAATAAATAAATAAATGTGCTCTTGCAGGAAGAAAACACCGAGAATACATTGGTTTGCTTTGATTGTATCTCTTAAAAATAGCCTGTGAACCCTGTGATGAAAGATAGCATGGGAAGGGCTATAATTATTGACTCTTTGTGTTTAATAAACACTTTTGTGTTGCACAAGTTGGGCCTCTGAGTACTGAGCACTGGTGTCACATATACAAGAAGCCTTTCCAAAGGGTGATGCAGATGCCTGGAAATGTCCTGAACAGCAGCCTATACAACCTGAATTCTGAATTCCTTGAGACTGTGCTGTGTGTGTGTGTGTGTGTTTAATTACATGAACACATGTTGTATTTATCCCAAATAGGTGGTCAACCAGATTTTAATAAAGGGTTTACACAATCCTAGAATACCTCATTCCACCTGAGCCAATGGAACAGAATTAGGTCACAGTCCGAAGTTACGCACTTGGAAGTTCCACTGATTTCAGTGGGAGGATTAATTGCATGCTTACCAATCTGAAATCAGTGGCACACATTTAGCTTTATCTTGAACCCTTACTTAGTAGAGAGAAGCAGGCTGTCGCCACCGATGCCTGTTATTTCTCAAAATCAAGACTGGATGTGCTGCTTGAGAGCTGCACTAGTTCAGCAAAGTTTTCTGGGCTTGATGGGAGAGATTTTTGGGAGGGTGCAACAGCAGAGGAGTGGAGCAGCCGTGATTTTCTGCCTGAACAGCAGCACACTGTGCATTCACCTTTAAATGATAATTTAAATATGGCTTAAAGTGATGTGCAAACTGGGCCATCACTAGAGTAGGAGTTACTAGAGTAGGATAAAGGTTTATGTATGTGGTAATTTTCTTTAGTTTTCAAATGTTCCAACTGTCACAGTCTCATACTGAGCAACAACGTGCAGAACTCAATGGCATGGGAGACCAGTGAACCAGAAGAGTCTCAACGGTTTACTTGCCTGTAGGCAGGGTCATCGTCCAAAGTCAGGTCCAGTCCTAGGGTCAGGTGAACAGCAATCCATGTGGTCAAATGGTCCAGGGAATCCAATGATCAAGGATCAATGTGAACAGAAGCAGCAAAGTAGGGCCAGGCACTACTGACTGCAGCTGGATGCTCTGCTTAAGAAGGCTGAAGCCAGCTGTTTCTCATCAGTGCCTTCTCCTTTGTGTCCTTGAAAGCTGATCAGCTGCAAGTGGAGTCACTCTACCTTCTCCCCTTTCAGGCTGTTCAGCAGGCAAAGCTGACTCCTGGCCCATGATACCAGTAACTTCTCTGCTGCTTAATCTTCTGGCTTGAAAACAGATGCTGAAGCAGCCAGATGTTTCTTCCTTTGAAGTCGAGGCTTTGCTACTGGGCTGCTGCTAGCAGATGCAGGAGGCTCTGGGGAAGCAAAGGTGCTACAGTTCTCAGGTGTTCCAACTTTTAGACATCAGAAATAATGCTAAAGAATTAACATCTAGTGCATTGTGCCACTGCAAGAACCACTAGATCGCAGGGACTGGGTGTCTTACTGAGTCCAACACCACTGCCACTGCCCCATCCCAATCCCTTTGGCCCTGACTGGTTTGGCAACACACACCCCGTTCCCAATTTTTGGCTTATTCTCAGATTGGGAAAACCCGGATCTACAAGTGAGAATGTGTGAGATAGGGGCTGAGTAGGGAGGGCATCATGAGGGCATTGCTAAATAAACAGAGACATAAGCAACCTTAAATTCCCATTAAACTCCAGTGTGGACAACCCCTCAGAGGAGAACATTGAGTTGCAACCACTCTGGGACAACAAAGTCCCTCACCACTCCTTTTAAGGCAGACCTCTGGTCTTCTGCCCACTACGTAGACCAAACAATATGATGCTTAATGTCCTACTTTCCAGTGCTATTTTTCTAGAGAAAGAGGTGCCAGAACTCACCAGGAACACCTCCTTCGCTCTCTAATAATGGCAATGACACCCACCTGAGATGTGCCGGAACTGAGTTCCGGCAAGTTCTGACTGAAAAAAAGCCTTGCTTCTTTCCATTACCCAAAACTGAGAGAAAGCCTTTTCAGCACCAAGTGGCGCTGGGAAAGGGTCATGGCCTCTGGCAACCTGGAGGCAGGTGGCAATCAGTGATACTGAAAAGTGACTCATCTGGATTGGGGAATTTCCAGGTTTGAACTGCAGCCTCTCCTCTGGGGTGGAGATGGGAGCTGCTATAGAAATCGATGGGAGTAGAAAGGATTTTAGCACAATTGCGATTGGTCAGCAGCACCGAAAAATAAAATATATAGCAACAGGAAGTGTCTGCTCTTTCAAACCTAGATCTTACTTCATGTGGTAAAAACTATTTTGGGGCTTGTAAACGTTTAAAGGAACAATCTCTACCAGTACAAACGAAGTCCATTATTTCCACAACTGCAGGTTGTAGGGGTTGAAAGAGCGGCTAACAGCCATTACTATTATTGCGGGTTAGAGGCCAGACTGATGGGGATGCCCAACAAAAAAAATCCCTCACAGGAAGTTCCCATCAAATTGCAACGAAGACCAGCCTCCTTACATTTCCCCCTCGCGCCCTCTCGACGCCCGAATCCAGCGCTCATTTGCATACTGCAGTGTTTTTTCCACATTAAATTAAAACTTGGAACTTTTTTTCCCCTTTTCTTTTTTTACTGGGAATGTGGGACCCGTTAATGCCCACTGACAAACGCGGGGGGGACCCAGGATTTCTCCGCTGTTTTCTTCGAGTTACTTTTTTTCTGAGGAGGCGAAGAACCCAAACTCCAAAGTCCCCCCCGGGATGCGGCCTCCGTACGCACGACGTGCTTCTGCGTCTGTGCGCAACGGCGGCGGCGGCCGGCGCGAGACTGTGAAGCGGAAGTGACGTCGCGGCGCGTTTCCGAGTGACGGGGCTTGCGGCCTGTCCGCGTGTCTAAGGCAACGGACGAAGGGCGACGTTGGGCTGTTTCCCTCCCTCTCTGTGTGCTTTCTGCTCGGGGGCTCCTTGACAGCAATGGCGGTGCGGGCCAGCTTCGAGAATAACAACGAGATCGGCTGTTTCGCCAAGCTCACGAACGCCTACTGCCTGGTGGCCATCGGGGGCTCAGAGGGCTTCTACAGGTAAACCCCCCCCCAAAAAAGGAGGCCTTCCTCTCAGCCTGGTCGCGCCTCGAGTCTCTCCAGGCTATTTCTGTCACTCTTTTCTCCTGCCCTTCGAACTCGGACCCTGAAACCAGGAGCCAGGCCTGGCCCGTGAAAAGGAAGCTGCCACTCGGCAGCCGGGCTTCTTTCCCTGCCCCCCCCCCCCGAATATTGCTAAAACTATGAGGGAATCCATTAAGGCGCTGGGCAAGTTATGAGTGGCAGGTTTTGAACTGTTCTTAATCCCCAATGCGGCTTCCGCACTGATGACTGTGGGACCACATCACACCAGTCCTAAAAGATCTATTATTGGCTCTCCCGGCCTGTTTCCAAGCACCACTCAAAGTACTGGTGATGACCATCAAAGCCCTAAATGGCCAGCGTCCTGTATACCCGAAGGACACTGAGGTCCAGCACTGAGGGCCTTCTGACTGTTTCCTTATTGCAAGGAGGCCTCAGTAGTCGCACCTGCCCAGTGGCACGCCCTCCCGTCAGATGAGATAATTTATTAAGGTCAAAGACCAGCTCGCATAACACAATAGAAACAGCGTTCATAAAGATAAAATATACAATTAGATCAGATTGCAGCAATCGATCATGAGTTAAAATTGAGATATATATATATATATACACCCATACAACTGAGATTTGGGCTGCCATAAAGATTGACCCTGAGGTGCCCCAAAGGGTGACTTCAGCTTTTCCCTAGTAAGCTATTTTATTCTAGAGGATGATCTGTGCCTACAAATCTGGGAGCATAATCTGGCTACCAGCCAGGTCTTCTTGTGATCTTTGCCCAAGAAGAGAGAATTAAGTTTAGACCTGTCTGAAAGATCGGTGAGCCTCTTCAGCAAAGGATCAGTGGTGTCTCTATGAATCTCAGCGTAAAAAGGACATCTGAAAAATATATGTTCAGGGCTTCCTATTTCCCATAATGGGCAGAGTCCATCTCCATCTCCAGCACTGAAAAAGAGTCACTGACCCATTATTGTTGGTTGGTTTCTCTGTTTTCGTCAAAGGCTGTTTGCCTCTTCAATTGATAAATTGTTTTTCCAGTTTAGCAACAGGCTCATGTCATGCCATGTTGGTTTATGCCACAATAAAGCCATATGCCAGGATAAATCTGTTACTGGTTAAGATGCTGCGAGAGCTATTTGTATTTGCTGCAAGAGGCTCATGTGACTGACTATCCTTGTGCAAGTTTCTCCTTTATTTGAGTCCTTGACAATGTAGTCATGTTGAATTTGGTACCGTTTTACAATTTTCATTGTGCTGTGCTTTAGTGTTTTTGAAGGGGAGCTTTCGGATACCATCCCTGTAGTTCATGCTTCAATTGCCGGATGTCGAATCATTGGCAGAATGTGTGTGGGTAAGTTGCATTCTCCAATTGAGTTGTCTTAATCCTTCTTAAAATATAAATGCTGTAGCTCAGTGATACAGCATCTGCTTCCCAGATTCAATCTCCATCATCTTCAGGTAGGGCAGGGAATGTCCCCTGCCTGAAACTCTGGAAAGCCGCCACTGGTCAGTGTAGACAACACTGAGCTGGATGGGAAAAGAAGAGAAAAATAATTTTCAGACAATATTAATATTAACAGTAAACAGCCATGTGAACTGATGGTAGTATACTGTTATTATTACTGTTAAAGCGCTCTTACATAATGTTATCTAAGAGCTGGGAAGCAGATAGCTAATATCACTGTCCTCTTGCGACTTAAGTCACCACTGTTTCCAGGAATATCTAGCAGCTGCAGAATGTCCAATTCCCAAGAGGAGGTACACCAGGTCCAGGAATAAAAATTAAAGGTGGAGACTATTTTCACTGCTTTCTATTTTTTAAAAATGTTTTTTGTACCTTAGAAACCTGTTATCTAGCAGAAAGACAAGATATATTTTTTAAAAAATAATATAAACTTGTTTTAAGTTATGTAAATTAGCAATTTAGTTCTTCTGGCACTAGTTTGTTAGCTAGATATATTGCATTTATTATATAAAATTTTATATATCTGAATGAGTATTCGGTGACCCTGTATTGGGGTGGGAGTATATGGCTTAGTTTACTTGCATTTAGTGCCTGTAGTTATTTGCTTTGCGAATGCATTTCTGTACTCCATTAACAGCAAGAAAGGTGTCACAGGAAGTTGGGTTAGATCCATTTCTGTGATTCTGTGGCAGAGTTCACACAGTTAATAGTTTACTGTGAGCATGCAGGTGGCCCCACTTTTCTTCTCCCCTAGTGCAAATGGGAGCTTCAAACCATGATCCCAGGATTTGTTTTCTGGGTAGTGGCTGTTTGTGTTTCTTCAAACAAACCATGATCTTAAGTCAGTGTTGTTCTTGTCTTCCCAATTGTTTGAGCAAAAGAAACCACACATCCCAGTCCCTACATAAGCCAGGGATCATGGTTTATTCCGGCTACCACTAGGGGAGGAGTGAAGCCATCTGTGTGTTCATGGTAAACAGTTAGGTGTTGTTTACTACGACCTGTGAACTCAACCAGTGATTTTTTTCATTCATTGCTTTATGGCATCCAGGTTTGGGGGAGAAAGAAAATGAAAGACCTGTTACTCCTGAATCTTGAATTGTGTCTCTTTTCTCCCCCATCCCTTTTCTTTTAGGAAACCGGCATGGCTTGTTAGTCCCAAACAATACCACGGACCAGGAGCTTCAGCACATCCGAAACAGTCTTCCAGACTCCGTACGAATTCAGCGGGTGGAAGAGCGCCTCTCTGCCTTGGGCAATGTCACTACGTGCAATGACTATGTAGCACTTGTCCATCCAGACATTGACAGAGTAAATGAGTTCATTTTGATCTGAATTTTTCAGCAATTGGCATGCTACCGCTACTTACGTTAAGTAGTGATAGTAGATAAAGGAGCCTCCTTCTTCCACACAAGGTTCAGCAGCTGAGCTGCCTGCGAACTTTGGCATCCTCTCTTCCAGGCTCTTGACACCATCAGCTGAATTTTACAACAACTGGAAGGCAGGATGCCAGAGACATAGTTACAGAGGCACTTGGCGGAATGGAAGAAAGGAGTTATCATTTAAACAATTATTTTTTATTTTATTAAATTTCTATACTGCCCTCCAACTGAGGATCACAGGATGATTTACAGTATAAAAACACAAAAAGTTGGTGGCAGCAGCATGCTAATTCCATTCTAGTTGTAGTAAATGCTTTTAATATGACTTTCCTTCCAGCAGTAAGAACTACATGCTGTGTGCTATTGATTACTACTGACTTGAGATTCTATGGTCAGAGGCAATGGAAACTGATCATGCTCAGTTGAAATCACCTAGCAACCTAGGAAGCTGTTTTATTTCATTGGTTCACAGAAGTCAGTACTGTCTACAGTGACTGGCAGTGGCTGTCCATGGTTGAAGGCAGGAGTCTTCCTCAGCCCTGAATTGAATCTGAGACCTTCCGCATGTCTCCGGTGGTGCACTTGCACAAAGCAACAGCCCTTCCATGGCCAGTATCTAAACACAGGCTCTTCTAAACATGAGTGGTGGTTTTTGTTTATTAAACTGGGAGTTTAGTTCTCAAAAAGGCCTTTATATTAATATTGCGATCATGTGTACTTTTCTTAATGAGATAAATTGATTTGGCATTTGCTTTTAATTAATTAGGAAAGGTTTAATGTGTTCACAGTACTGGTTTTAAACATTTCATATATTTTTTTACAGGAGACAGAAGAGATTTTAGCAGACGTACTAAAAGTGGAAGTATTTAGGCAGACGGTAGCAGAACAAGTGTTGGTGGGAAGTTATTGTGCTTTCAGCAACCAGGGAGGACTTGTGCACCCCAAGACTTCCATTGAAGACCAGGATGAGCTCTCCTCATTGCTACAAGTCCCACTTGTGGTAACTACTCTTTCTGCTGAGTATTTTTTTGAGTGCCCAGTTTTATTACACTGTGAAGAAGCTAACAGGCTGAGTTTCAGTTGTCTGCTGCTGCCCCCCACACCTAGTGGTCTCAGAAGACTGAGATCAGAGACCATACCCTCTGTATTTATGACTGAGTTACCATAGCCACACCCTGGCCAATTCAAAACACGAAATCACTTTCTAACGCCAGTTCTAACCATTCCTAAATTAAACTATGTTTTAGTATGACCCTAGGCAATGTATAAAAGCACAAGATTACTCTTTTCCCAAAACAGAAAAATGTGTATATTAGGAGAATGGGTAGGGTGGGGTGGGGAGAAGAATATGAAGAACAGTGAAGAATTTGAGTGAATGTTTACATTAAGATGAAATGCTTAATGACTTGAAAGACATCCAAGACTGAGTGTTTTAGAGTGTCTTGGGGAGAGGGGTTTGAAACGTGCTTTGGGAATAACATTGATTAAATGAAAAATATCAGAGTGCCATTGTTACATTGGCTGCATACAGTGTTAGTGATTATAATTGGTTTCAAAAGGATCAGTCTAGAGCTATTTGACAAGTACCCCTCTTAAGAAACTGACTTAAAAGGGATAAAAGCTTTTGATGCTGCTTCTCCTGGAATTCTGTAAAGAGAACTTTGGAGTGCCAATCTTCTTTTGATTCAACTCTTCACTTACCCAAATTGTCTGCCTTTTAGAATCCACACACTGTAAAGAGAATCCTATCAGTTACTGTAGCTAACACTGAAAAGTGATGTGTACATTAACAGTTATGTTGATCACATATATTGATGATTATTTCTACATATTAATTAGCAGCCAGGGCAGCCTGTTTCTGAGCAAAAGTGGGTGTGAGGAAAATGAGGTTAACTCTATCCTCTCCGGTCCCTTCTTAGCAAGTTGCTTTCTCAGCCATGGGAGTCAGGGGATGGGGTTGTGATATGAAGTTTCCATATCTTACACGTACTGGTACAGTGGTGCCCCGCAAGACGAATGCCTTGCAAAACGAAAAACCCGCTAGATGAAAGGGTTTTCCGTTTTTCGATGCGCTTCACAAGACGAATTTCTCTATGGGCTTGCTTCGCAAGACGAAAACGTCTTGCGAGTCTTGCGATTTTTTTCGCTCCCCCCCCCTTTTCTAAGCCGCTAATAGCCGCTAAACCGCTAATAGCGCTAATCCGCTAAGCCGCTAATAGGGTTGCTTCGCAAGACGAAAAAACCGCTAGACGAAGAGACTCGCGGAACGGATTATTTTCGTCTTGCGAGGCACCACTGTATATTTGTCCCCCAAACTGGAAAAAAAGCTCACATAGTGTGGTTTTAAGCTATAAGGAGTTAAACCACCCATTTTCTGCATAGGTGGAGCTGGTTCCAGTCTTAAAGGATTGAAACAAGTGGAGAATAACATGCAGAAATCTATGTTATGTGTAGTTGGAGCCTACGTGGAGTGGGGTGCGGAAATGCAGAATCCCGAAACAGAAACACACTCTGTGTTTAAATTCCACACAGTAGATGAGCACTTGTGCTGTAAATTGTTTGCAAAGACCCAGTGGATTCCCCAAGGCAACTCAATGAGAATTGTGGGCTAGAGAATTGGGTCCTGGCTTTTCTGACATTTCTAAATGCTGGGCTATATTACCTTTGAAATGATGATAAAGAGCTAACTTACATATGCCTTCCTGGTTCTGGAGGGCTTGGCTTCTATTGCCTTTTCAAATATTTTACTTAGAATTTTTCTATCCTGCCTTTCCACTAAAAAGTATTCAAGGCTACTGGTTCCAAACTAAATTATCAGTTACATATACTTTACTTCGGGCTTATAATAGATCCAATCCTAGGTGGTGGGAGGTAATAACTCTGATGTTAGTGCATTGGGTATTGCCATTATAGATGAGCATGACCAAAAAAAAAATAAATCTCTTAGCCAGAGGTACTGTCATGAATGTCTCTCTCTTTTTTACCAGGCTGGAACTGTTAACCGTGGCAGTGAGGTGATTGCAGCTGGAATGGTTGTGAATGACTGGTGTGCCTTCTGTGGCCTGGACACAACCAGCACAGAGTTATCTGTTATTGAGAGTGTCTTTAAACTCAATGAATCACAGCCAAGTACCATTGCTACTACTATGAGAGATTCTTTGATTGACAGGTAGGTTTGACACTTGTTTTCTCGCAAATCCAGTAAATGCCTCAAGGTCGGTGACTGCCTGGATTCTCATTTTGCTTATTATAACTTTCCTGTGATTAATCACAAATGGTAGTTCATTTTCTTCAGTTGTCTCTGTACTTTCACCTGCTTGTCACGGTCTGTGAAACTGATCTGCTAGAAGTTCTAGTACTACTTTCATCATTTGCAAAGGGAATACTTTTTCTATATATCCCACCCACCATTTTCACTCCACTTACATGAGGGTTACATTTTGGGGGCCCATTCACATAAGTGAAATCGCACAAAGTGAGGAGCAAACCACTTTAATGGGGGGGGGGGGGAGAGAGAACGCAGGGAGGAGAGAGACTCACTCTGGAAATTGTTAGGGGCTGCTGCCCGGCTTGTCCCAAGCCTGCCTGAGGGGAGCTAGTGTGCGTGGTGGTGGACGGCCACAGAGGACGAGAGCAGAACTGTTGCCAAGATGGGTGTTCAGTGGTGGGGAGAAGGCACCTCCTGCTCCATGATGCTGGCCAGTGAAAGGCCACCTTCCCTCACTCAAGGCAGCAGCCCAGAGTGAGGGAAGACCTATCTATTTTATGACGACCCACGTAAACATTTATTTTGTGTTGCAAAAAAATTGTGTGGGATGCGTGTAAGTGTGTATCTAGGCAATGTGCCTGTAATTAATATTTGCAGTGACTTGATCCATGACTCGATTAAAGAATAATAAACGTAGTAAGTTTTTTAAAAAACCTTGCACCTTCTCGTGCATCTGCTACCTGTGTGAGCACATTGTGCTTTGCTACTGGCTTACGGAATGGCCAAAAGGGGCAGTGAATAAAGTGGGAAGCCACTGGACTCTTTGCCTTTATGTGGCATGTCTAATCTCCTGACCATTGTGAGAATTCAGTACTGACATGGCTGTGTAGCTGATCTTTCTACATGCATCCAGTTAGTGACCTTCACAATGCAGTCCAGTTAGTGTGACAGGTTTTGAATTCTCTGTTGCATCTTGCCTGGTTTTTTAGATAACGGAGATAAAAATAAGACAGCCTTGCTGGAGCCCCCAAAGTATTTTTGGCTAACCTTCATTTGTGTTTCCTTTTTTAGCTTGACATGATCTGCTGCTCCCTGACCACCACAGAAGCACTGAAGGCCAGATTATGATCTTGATTGCTCACTGAAGTAAATGCTCTGTTTATTACTCTGCAGACCTAGACCAGGAAGGGTATACAACAATCAGCATTTCTAAACTACAATGTTACACACCTGTGCCCCTTTTTGTTACTTCTGCTAATATGGCCTGCTTTCATTAATTCATGAGATAATTTTCGAATTGCGAGTGTATGTTATCGAAAAATGTTTAAAAATGTCATTACATGTAATAATGGTTAAAAAACAAAACAAAATGGTTTTCTCCTTCTGCATTCACCGGCATGTGCCTGAACCAGCTATCATTTCTCGATCAGACACAGCTGGGATTTCTACTGGATCATTTTTACATAGCCTGCAGCCTAGATTAATGTAGCTGTCTTATGTAAATTTGGTAGTCAGACACTGCCTGTTAAAAGGACTGAAATAAGCCATGGAGCTTTTTGCCATATCCCTATAATTCTGTAAAGCCAACATGTGCTAGCAGTTCTCTGAAATGACACTGGCCTTTATCTGTGGAGGAAGACCAGATGAAAGACCAATCCATCCCTCTGCTGAAGTTATGAAGAGCCTTTACTTTAGAGAAAATAGCCTGGGTGGAAATAATTTATTTTGACCTCTTTGTTGTATGCACACTTCCTTAACAATTCAGTCATAAGAAACTACTTTGCAACCTGTATCTTAAGCCTCTTATGAGGCTCTGCTTTGTTGCGCATCGATAGAAACAATCCTTGGAAGTAGGTGATGGTGTCACTTGGTTGAGGCTTAATGCCAAAGGCAGTTAAAACTAATAAACCTTAAAGCTAGAAACTGTTGTTCTGGACATTGATACTGGTATTCAGTATAAGGGATAAGGGCTGCATCAAACTTAAGAGATCTGAAAGAACACATAAGTTTTGTTCAACAATCTGGCTTTTACTTGAAAACTTTCCATAGCTACTTTATGATTTCATAGCTTTCCCTGCTGCAGTTTACTGGCCAAAGTACCTGTTTCAATTGTGCCATCTATCTTTTCTCATTGTTCCTGGCTATTACAAAATCACCCTTGTCTTTCTCTGTAAGGTGATCCAGCACGCTCTACTCCATGTTTTACTACATCTAGCTCAAACACATCCCAGTAATGAAGCATGGTGCAAGTTAAAAGCAGCTGAAGGTGTATTACACTGGAGTGGGGAATCTTTGATCCTCCAGACAGTTCTAAAATACAGCACCCATCATCTCTGTTTATTGGCTAGGCTGGCGGGAGTTGGGAGTCCAATAACATCTAGAGGGCCACAGGTTTCTTGCTCCTGTATTATACATTTCATCCTCCAGTCTTGCACTATTTGCTTACATTATTTCCCGAATATATTAATTTCCCCACCTCCCACAATAGTGGGGTTTTGCAGTTCTTAACACGATGCTGTTAAGGGAATCTAGTGCGACAATAAATTGTTCAGCTCACAGCATATTTTCTTTATGAACTGTAGTGGTCCAATAGACTATTGAAAGCTCCTTCCTTCCTTACTTCCTTACTGACGTTACACAAAATGCCCTAAAACGGCCTCGGTCCAGTATACCTGAAGGAGCGTCTCCACCCCCATCGTTCTACCCGGACACTGAGGTCCAGCACCGAGGGCCTTCTGGCGGTTCCCTCACTGCGAGAAGCCAAGTTACAGGGAACCAGGCAGAGGGCCTTCTCGGTAGTGGCGCCCTCCCTGTGGAACGCCCTCCCACCAGATGTCAAAGAGAACAACAACTACCAGACTTTTAGAAGACATCTGAAGGCAGCCCTGTTTAGGGAAGCTTTTAATGTTTGATGTATCACAGTATTTTAATATTCTTTTGGAAGCCGCCCAGAGTGGCTGGGGAAACCCAGCCAGATGGGCGGGGTATAAATAATAAATTATTATTATTATTATTATTACTGCAACAGCTTTCAGGCATGTTTATATATATATATAACTTACCATACGTGCTCGCATTGGAACGTCTTGTAAATATCTAGCATCCATATAGGCCTTTAAGTGCAGCCACATTGAATAATAATTGCTAAACCACTGTATCCCAGATGTGAGTGCAGTGGCATTTGATTTAGCTATCTGACCCACAGATGACAACTAAGAGATTGAGTGTGCACAGAGGACTAGACATTTTCTTCTGCCATGTGGCTATTTTTCTGAGAGTAGCCAGACTGCTCTGTGAAGCAAATGTAACCTTCTGCAGCAGCCTTTAAATGTTAGCAAAAGTGATGGATAGAATGTTTAAGAAAAGGGGAACAAATAACTTATGCAGTAACCAGTAGGAAAGAGACTACTTGGTTTTTAAAAAAAATCTATTATGAATATGGAAGAAATGGAAAATACATTTAACACCTTAAGTGTGGAATCTAGAAACAAGCTCCCATCAACAGATTAGAAAAGCAAAATATTTCTGCCTGAAAACAGCAAAAAACAAAAACTCTGAAATCCAGGAGAACCAGAAATGTAACACCTTAGGAGCAGGCAGATTTATTGGAATATTAATAAATTGGCCAGTCTCAAATTTTTAGAGAGTTTGGAAACAACAGATGCTGTTCAAGTCTCCTGACAAGCATTCATTTAAAAATGTATGACAAGATGACAAACTCCTTTAATAAATGTGCTGGTGTTTGATTTCATGAGCACTTTGTTTGTGTGGTATGGCAAAATGACAAACTCCTTTAATAAATGTGTCAATTTGCATTGTAACACAAATAGATTTAGATACATAACAGTGTAGATAAGGAATTAATAAATAATGTGATTTTATAAAATTTAGATCTGACTCAAATAATAATGAGATGGGACATTATAACAGATTGAGTAAGATAAAAATTTTAGGTACTAGGGTAAGATCAAGTATCAGCAAGGAGGTGTTTTCAAAGCAGAGCTGCAAGACAAGGATGAAATCTTATTGAGTCCATATGATTGGCAGCATCTTTTAAATAAGTGGATAGTCTGACAGAATTAGATATGGGGCAAAACTCTAAATCTAGTTAATACCATATGTGATCTTGATGATGTGTTACATAGGGACCACTCAGCTATTAGCAGGAGGCTTCCAAGATGTTTAAAGCAGATAAAGCTTTAGAAGAAGAAGAGGAGGAGTTTGGATTTGATATCCCGCCTTTCACTCCCTTTAAGGAGTCTCAAAGCGGCTAACATTCTCCTTTCCCTTCCTCCCCCACAACAAACACTCTGTGAGGTGAGTGGGGCTGAGAGACTTCAAAGAAGTGTGACTGGCCCAAGGTCACCCAACAGCTGCATGTGGAGGAGCGGAGACACGAACCCGGTTCCCCAGATTACGTGACTACCGCTCTTAACCCCTACACCACACTGGCTCTCTTTAGGGCTGGCTCTCACACTTTAGGGGCAATTTTAATTATTTTTAAAGCAAAAATGGATTGCCATAAGACAGTTATGCAACTTCTAGATTATATCAAGTATTTGCTCTGGAAATTTTATGCTTCTCAGGTGACTAATTTCAGAACAGTAGCAGTGTTTGGAATTAGATTCAGGTAGGTAGCCGTGTCGGTCTGATGCAGTTGAAATAAATTAAAAAATTGTCCAGTAGCACCCTAGAGACCAACTAAGTTTGTTCTGGGTATATGCTTTCGTTTCATGCACACTTCTTCAGATGGTATTTGAAGAAGTGTGCATGCACACAAAATCTTATACCCAGAACAAACTTAAAAAGGTAAAGGTACCCCTGCCCGTACGGGCCAGTCTTGACAGACTTTAGGGTTGTGCGCCCATCTCACTCAAGAGGCCGGGGGCCGGCGCTGTCCGGAGACACTTCCGGTTCACGTGGCCAGCGTGACGAAGCTGCTCTGGCGAGCCAGAGCCGCACACAGAAACGCCGTTTACCTTTCAGCTTGTAAGCGGTCCCTATTTATCTACTTGCACCCGGAGGTGCTTTCGAACTGCTAGGTTGGCAGGCGCTGGGACAGAGCAGCGGGAGCGCACCCCGCCGCGGGGATTCGAACCGCCGACCTTTCGATCGGCAAGCCCTAGGCGCTGAGGCTTTTACCCACAGCGCCACCCGCGTCCCTAGAACAAACTTAGTTAGTTTCTAAAGTGCTCCTGGACAAATGTTTGGAATTGTGCTGAAAAAAAAAGCAAAAAAAAAAAGCTTGATAGTGTGAAAGTTATTCCTGGATGCACAACAAAACCATATTAAGAGTTCCATGGAATAGCTGAGTCCAGATATTTTACTCTGCCCAACTCTTTGAAGCCTTTGCAGTGTTGCAATTAAATTCACATATAAATCAGTATTTGGGGGTGGCAAAAAGCATATGAGCAAGTACTGTCAACCTGCATTTCACTGTTTGTAACACTTTCACATCTGTTCAGGTTAACTGTATTAATAGCTATTGCATGCAAACCACACACAATTTACTGAGGTTTATGTTGGTTCACAGAAGCAACTCCTTGCATGCACTACTAAAAGTCAACATGGCCTATCTAAAAACCATGCTTGCCATCCTCCCCCTGAGTTGATACTTAATCAATAGCTGCAAAAAAAGGCAAAATGCTGTAGCACCTTACGACTGCCTTATTGTGGCATGAGCTTTCAAGGCAACATCAAATATATTAAGTGTATCTGCTTTTAAGTGTGACATGGCTTTGCTTTTCTAAACTTTCACCTGAAAGTGAAGGTAATATAAGGGAAGTATCTTCTAGTTACTGTTACATGCTGAAACTGGGACAATCCAGTGTCTCACCCATAATACCAATTTGATGAATTTGGGATAGTTATGGGGGAGGGAATGGAAACCCCACCTTGAACAGTTCATGATATTTACCCCAGTTTGAGGGGTTGGAAAGCCTAGAGTGGATGTGCAGACGACAGTCAGTGGACATGGGATAAGCACCTCTCCTCGCAAGTGGGCCCTGCATCTCCATTATTTTGGCATAAAAAAGGTTGGGATCAGGCCACTAGCAGAACAGACACAGTTGGCAGAATGGATTGTCCCATCTCAAAATCTGCTCCAGTGGACTGGGGAACACTCCATAGCAGATTTGGGGAAAATTTAGGAAAGGAAAGACTGTGATGTTGGGTGTTGTCCTTAAGAGTTTTGGCAACATGAACTTGTGATATGAAAATAAAAATTAAAACCCCAAAAGGTTTTTCTCTGATTCCTATAATTTCCAATAGGTCTCTAGCATAACAGCAAGTAGAGAATCTCCTGAAAAGGCAAAAAAGATCGATGTCTTGCCAACAAGAATGACAAAAATATACTGCATCAAAATAAACCAACTTGGTTTGTCTAGCCTATGAGTAAACTAGAAATACTTAGTTTTTATACCTACCTGGAAAGCAGAGTTGGATAGTTTCTACCAG
Source organism: Podarcis muralis (assembly GCF_964188315.1). Classification (NCBI taxonomy): domain Eukaryota; kingdom Metazoa; phylum Chordata; class Lepidosauria; order Squamata; family Lacertidae; genus Podarcis; species Podarcis muralis. The sequence continues at coordinate 70,538,250 of NC_135659.1, read as the reverse complement.
GCCATCAAGAGCACAACTAGTGAATGCCATCCGCTGTAGTAGTCTAAAAGATACGTGCAGCTTTCTCTCTTGTTTTAAAGATACATATGGCACACCAAGATCATTTAAGCACCGATACTATAAAATATTGCAATTTACTTTATACATTTTGGAGAATTTGCCAGATTAAAGTTTTTAAATTGCAACCTTTAGGATAACCTCCCACTCATGATTAAGTGCCTCTTGAATAAACAAATCAGATTTTTAAAACATGAATTTCCTTCTAGATGCCACTCCTTTCCTGCACTACTGCAACTACAATTCTCATCATAATTTTGTTAAAGAATATCAAGCATCCTAATGTACATGCCACTTGGCCTCCATTTATAAAAGAAAAAGGATCAAGGGGACTTGTATTTGCAGAGTACCATATACAGTATCAAAGGTGGTATGTTACTGAGTGCCAATCACTGGGGAACCCGCATGTCCTTGTGGCTTGCATCTGGTTGGCCACTGTAAGAACAATGTTGGGCTGGATGGACCTTTGGCCTCATTCAGCAGGAGCCTTCTTACATTCTTAAATATCACAGAATCTGCCTTTAATCTTATAATGGTAACAATTAATTTATTGTTGCCAACTTAAAATAGTGGTAATATGACATTTAAATATTTAGTACATGACAGGTTCTTAAAAACAAAGAGTTTTAAGGGCTGCATTCATGTTAGTGTTCAAACCCAATTGCTTAGTCTTGCAGACTGGTTGTATTCACAAATTTCGGTTCCTGGTTGCTGTTGTGATTTGATCTGGCTTTAGAGCTGTTTGAAGTCGTGGTCTACACAGAATTATCTCCTAAGAGCTCTTTATGTGTGTCTGCCATTGCAGAGTGGGAACATCAGCTAATTACCATGAATGTACAAAACATCTGACCAGCAGGTATTGGAAAAAAAACAGTATCCAGGTAATTGCCTGGTTCCTGTAATAAATTAAAATATTTCAGAATGACTCAGCCTCAGAATGTCTTCTTCAGAAGGTCCTGAAGTGTTCCTTTTGTGTCCCACAGTATTATCTCTCTTTTTGATGAGACAAGTGTAGAAAAAAACAACTTGTTGAGAGGTGTTTGGCTACACTGGCAAATGCTGGGTTTGAAAGAGGGCACTGAAGAAGATTGCTCGGGTGAGTTGAAAAAAGGTTGAAGCAAACTCCTCTTGAGGTCTCTGACACTCACTGAGTGGGTTGGTGAAAAATGTCACACCGAGACATACACGGCACTGAGGCAGTCAGTCAGAAGGAAAGCGGCTCCACCGTGCAAGGCCACCTGGGTTTAATTGAATTTTGTTCCTGTTCTTTCAGTCCCAGAATTCTCTCTGACTCATCTAAGTCTCTCGAAGAGTTATGTATGTTTGTTTGGCAGGCTATCCTTCAATCTCCCCCTTTTTTCAAAATGTCTGCAGCCTGTTGCCACCATCCTCAATAGTCGTCACCGTCTTCTCCCGTCTTGTCAGCCCCAACGAGCTGGTGAGCCTGTCATACCCACTCTTGTACGGGTCGTCTGTAATAGGTCACGCTTTGCTGGACCTCTTTGTTCTTGAACTGGAAGATTGTGTATACCAGGACAAGGATACACAGAGATAAAATGCAGGGGATCACGACTGCAATTGCATTGACAGTGCTAGGCACATCGTTTATAGTCACCATAATGTCCACGTCTTCGTGAGAGAGCCGCCGGTCTTTGCTCCGTTCAACCTCCTTTTGGTTGCAGCCCATCCAGTCTTTGAGGATTGACCTGGGGTATCCCGGCTCCACAGTCAGCCTCTGGTTATCAAACTTCCAGTATTCCTTACCTTTATAAAAGTAGGTATAAACTGGAAAAGAGAACAGATATTATTCCATTCTGTGCCATTCACATATTCTGGAGGTGTGCAGCAAAGAGAAAATATTCAGTATATGGCAGGAGTGGTTATGTTGGAAATACAGATGGTTTGTATGATATTTATTGGATAACAGCAGGGAGGGAAATCTATCTTACCCTATGCAAATAAAATAACTTTTGCTTCTGTACTTGCATTCATGGGGATAAGAAAAACTGATATATATATTTTTATTATTATTAAAATCAGAGGAAAACTCCGATGAAAACCAATCAATCACCCAGTTTAGGAAGAATATCATGTGCTATGAAACAAATATCTGCCTCAAGTTTACTTTGGGGTGGGTGGATATGTCCATGACTACATGTGTCTGCAATCTTGTAAATGTTCAGGCTTTAATACAATCTGAATGCAAAGTTCAACACAGGGAGGATTATTAAACACTACTAAGCTGCTAAATAAGCTTAATACTTACAGCCTTCTTTACTGACAAAAGCTCCTTGTGGGGCTTGTGGGATTCCTTTCCACACAGTGATGGGTTTGGGGTAGCCGGGATCTGTTGCTCTCTTGTCTTCATTATACCTCCAATATCGGTCTCCTTTGAAGAAATAGGTTTTGCCTACAGGCTCCCACCTTAAAGCTGTGTCGATCCCTTCCCGGGGAAGACAGCTGCCCAGTTCCACTAGGTTGTGTGGGTACCCTGGCTCTGCAGTCACCTCCTTGAAAACCCAGTATTTATCGCCTAGGCAAAAAAGCGGGAGAGGAGGGTGGGTAAGATATAATCAGCAGCAGTCAATGGGACTTTGCCTTCCTCTGGAGCAGGTTTGGGGGACAACAGGAAGGGGGAGTTCACTCACACAGCGCTGGATACAACCTCAAAATGTTTACCTTTAAAGAAAACAAATTTTCCATCAGATCTTTCATAGGCAGCATCAATTTTTGCAGGGAGCCCTTTCCAGAACTGTTCGATCTGCATGGGGTAGCCTTCTTGCACTCGGTTGTTACGGAGACGCCAAAACCAGCGGTCCTAAAAGAAAAAGAAGAAGGAAAAAGAAGAGTCTTGTTAAATGTCTACATCAGATTCCAACATGAAGTGATTAAGTTAATTTTAAAATATCACAGCACCCTCAGGTTTCCTAATGTCAGTCAGTGTTCCTCTCAGGCAGAATTAGACTCCTCCACTGCTTTGTTATCTTATATTAGGTACCAGTCATAAAAAACCAGTCTTACCAAGCACTAACTGCCACCTCAAAAAAGTGCCAAATAGTGCCACTAACTGCCACCTCCAAAAGCTCCAAATTTCCTGCCCTGCTCAGAACTTCTCTCACTATTCCTACAACCAAATCATTACCCCAGACAAAATAATAGTGTACTTTATTATTTATGATATTCTCTATGTTTAAAGTCTCAAAATAAAATTCAGTAGCAGGACCAGAGTGAATCACAGAGGGCTGTGTTCATCTTTTACTCTGAGCAGATCAATGGGTCTACTCTGAGTAAAAGTTAATTGCATACAATCCAAAGAGTCTCACACATGTCTGATCTACACACACTGTTCATTAAGAAGGTAGAATTCTGGAATACTAGAGAAGATTCATTGATCAGGACAAATGCTGGAAACAGGAACTACATCTGCAGGGCTTGTTTGGAAGGAAGTGAAAAATTGATATATATTTTTGTCCTAGATTTAAGAAGTTTCACTTAATTTAAGTGTTACTGAAGGAAATGCATTATTTCAGCTATCAGAACAAACATTCAAATTTATTATCATTTCTTCAAACCAAGACATCTACCAATAAAAAAACCTGCAGAGATTAAAATACCAAGAAATTTTGGTGGCATTTAATTAATTATACATGCATTTGTAATATATAAAGATTAATGAAAACAGCTTTGACAGGATAATTTTCACTACCTTAAAAACAAACATTTCTCCTCTGAAGAGAGCCACAGTATTGAAGTTCCCATCACAAATGTTTGGTTTACTGCCTGGGGTAGAAGGCCTGTCTCCTAGAGGAGGTCTGGGAGGTCTCGAATGTCTGTCGTGCTTTCTTTCTGAAGTAGAATGGATTCTACGGACAGGAAGGGTTGGTAAAGGTCTAGTGGGTTCTAGTGGCTCAGCAGGTGGGCCTAAATAAAAAAAAAGAGGGAAGAGAGAAAACTAATTAGCAGCTTGAATATTGTACCCATCATTTGAAAGACCATCACAAAGCTTGAACACTCCTTCCCATTTCTTCCTCAAAATCTTTCCTTCCACCACAGACATAATCACCATCCTCAACTTGCTGTCAAAATTATTGGCTGTAGATCACAGAATCATAGAATTGTAGAGTTGGAAGGGATCACAAGGGTCATCTAGTCCAACCCCGGCAATACAGGAATCTTTTTCCAATGTGGGGCTTGAACCCAAGACCCTGAGATTAAGAGCCTCCTGCTCTCTCATCCCAATCATGCTCATACTTTTGTGTAACATCGTCTAGGAACAGCAACTGACCTTTGCATTGGAACTGGCCCATCCATTTTCCTAGGACCTCATAGTTAATTATTATTAGATCTCTTTCCTACCTGGGACCTCATGGTGAAGGATAGGTAGGAAATCTAATAAATGATAAGACTCTAACTTGTCCCCAAAGCCACCCTATTTTACTCCTTTGCATCCCAGTACCTCAAAAACTTAATCCAATAGTCTAACCTAAATAAAACCTAGTAATCTAGGTTTTTAAAGTTCCCCTTGTCTCGGTTGCTGTTTCCAAAATTTGCTGTTGTATCTGCTGTATAGAATATCAGGATCTAAAATCCCAATGAGAGCTAACTGCTCCCACTGCATAGCAATAAGGCCCTCAGAAGCAACCCTCTGCAAAAGCATACATCAAATTCACATAGTTTATACATATACTTTCTATTCCTTCGCCACAAACCTTGTAAAGGAATGTCCTATAGCTGGAGTCAGGAGAGGTGTATAAGATGGAAGTGGCTATTTTCAGGTGGTGAACAGTAGGAGCCAGCTCCAGATTCTGCAAATTGAAGCTGCCTCAGGCTGGAGCCAAAGAAAAAAGTGTTGGCCCCTTTTTAAAAGGAGTAGTGTATCTGGTTGGATACAGGTGACCATTTAACCACACAACTGCACTGGGTGTATCATAAGTCTCTCCCCACTCTGCACCCCGGCAACTTGGCAGCATGATAAAGAGGGCTGATTCACACATGGTAAATTCTTACCAATTTATTTTCCTGCATTCTAGTAACCTCATTAGGCCACTGAAGTATCTCATACATGGGTCCGCCTCTGACGATTGTTCAGACACTGACTGCATTGGCAATCTAGCCAGCTCCTGTACTCTTGAGCTAACTGAGACTAGGCATTATGGTCATATGTTGTTGGTTCAACTGCACTAACTCCTACGTCAAAGTGCCAGTTTGGGTTTTTAAAGCTCTTCACAACCTGGGGCCAGGGTACCTGAAGGACTGCCTGTCTCCACATGTTGGTTGTAATCTATTCTTCGTTTTCCTTATTCTTCAACATCCAAAAGACAGTAGAACTGGCTGCCAGGGGGAAAACCTTCTCGGTGGTGACATCATGACAGTGGAACACTCTTCATCTTGACTGAGTTCTCATTTTTATGCTGCTTCTCATGTCGTAATCACTGAGGTATTAGAAACCCTCACAATTTAGTTTTTTTGGAACACTGTTACATGGTACCAGCACCACAATATCCCATTGGAAGGGTGTGGCCTTGCTGCACAAGTAGGATAACACTGAAAGGGAGAGCTCTTTTCATTGTGGGTGTGTGGGTGTGGGTGTGTGGGTGTGGGTGTTTTGCTGCTCTTCTCTTCATTGTTATTTTAAGGGGGTGGTTGTCAGTAAAGATGTGTGTTCCAGTACTGGAAAGGGGGAGTCCATAGAACTACATGAAAACAGAAAAAGGAGGCAAAGGATCAAACAGTGGCAAAGTGTTGCTGTGGGAGAAAGGGCAGCATTGCTGGAATTGGTACTATATAAAATCTGGCTAAGAATTCCCTTCCGTATTGATATTGCAGTCTGAAATACTTCTTAAAATGCTGACAGTTTGGGGGAAGGGAGTAAGAGAGGAAGATTGAACACTGAAATATTTGTCAGACTTGAGCAACTATTCTACTAGTTGGTTATACTCACAACAGTTGCGCAGGATGGAAATGGAATATTACCAGCCAGCAGCATATTACAGTAGGGGGGGGGGGAATGCATTTTCCCCATGCAATTACAAGGGAAAGTCACCTCATATGCATCCTGCTCACCTGCTCAGTGACCTGTTCATTGCTCACAGTGAACATCTGGAAAGGCCTCAAGGTTCCCTGATGACAGTATGCTAAGAGTGCCCTGTTTATCAGTTACCAAGATGCAAGACATGGGAAGAGGCAGTTTTAGGTGACTGCCATTCAGCTTTGGAAGTCATCTTTGTTTTTACTGCAGTGTGTCAAACCCAGACCCTGATCATTTTCCTGAAGAGGTTTATTTACATGAACAATTGATTGGTAATGAAAAATAAGTGGGAGTTATTTTAAGTGTGTTTTCCCTTGCTATAAGTTTTATTAAAAAAACAACAACATGGGCACAGCCACCACATGCCCACACATCCCAGATAAATATATACATCTGTATATTTCAGTACCTTAATTTGCCTGAGCTTATGGGAGGCGATGAGGAATTGGCATCCTGCCAGTGGCAATTAGTAAAACAGGTACCATCTTACCATAGATCTTCTGGATTCCTTGAAGGTCATCCTGTGGTAACTTAAAGTTGTGCGTTTCCATATATTGATAAAAAGGAGCCATGATGGCGCTGGGGTCATTGGAGTGCTCAAGACCTAAGGCATGGCCCAGTTCATGCACCGCAACGAGAAAGAGGTCATTTCCTACAGAGGCAAGATGTTACAACCATCAGCGTCAACATCCATAGGGTGTTAACAAAATTAACAAGCTTAACAAAATTCTAAAGAAGAAGATAAAGCAGTTTATCCAGCAACTATAGAGGCTCAGCAGGAATACTTTTAAATATAAGTCTTGCGATGCACCTAGTCTAATTAGATGAACATCAGATGCAGTAGCTGGTGCATTGCAATTGGTAAGAGCATGACCAGGAAGTCCCTGGTTCATATTTATGGCACAACAGACACATTCATCTTTTAAGGCACCAACAGAGTCTTTGTTGTCCGCTAAATATAATGTGATAAGAGATTGCAAAAGACTGTTGACAATGTGTAATTAAACCAGCAAAAGAGACAATGACTGAATCACCCTGCAAAATTGAGAGAATATATTTTGAGAAGTCAGAGAGAGAGAGAGAGAAAATGTAAAACCTGAGTCTAAAGACATATGCCCCATATTCAATTAACTGTTTGTGAAGAAGTCCCTGATCAGCATCTTAAAAGTAAAATATGTAGCACTGGGCTTTTGGAGTTTAGGGAAAGTGATGACTAGAAGCTAATGAGAGTCAGAACAGCATCAAAAGAAGGGAGGCAAAAATGCATCCTAGACATGCCCTTTCTTGCATCAAATGGCTTTGTTGCTCAAGGACATCTCATGAAGCAAAGGACTGAGACAAAGGGTATTAAAAGTTTCATGGCTATGGATTTTGGAATTCTGTTTTTCGGTACAAAATTGTGCCTTTAAAAAATCCATTCGGAGTCTTGGGATCAGAGCAAATAAAATCAAATAAACAGTTACAAACAGTACAACAGTTTCATTTGGGAAATCGGGATAACTGATTCTTATCAACGTGAAAATGGATGTCCTCAAAGAGTGAGGGGTGGTTAGCTGTCAAAACAGGAGTAATCTGATAAATAAAGACAAGGTTATTAAACAAGTAGGCCATAAAATAAATCACATGTGTGGCTGAGAGTAATGACAACAAAACCATGATTATTTAAAGTAAAATGTGGCTGATCCTAATCTGTCTATAACTGCCCTACTTTGTTATTAAACTGAGAATTAAGCTTTGCCAGCATGGCAACAATATTATTAATGAGACACTCTTCATTTATTTCAGTTCTGTAAGTTGAAAATAAGTGAAAGGCAGTCCTAACCGTGTAGCAGCACGTTGAAAAGTAAGAGAAATGAAACAAACATGTGACCGGGGTCTAAACAAGTAGGAATGACAGAAGGGAGATAGTTTTAATACGATGGCAAAGATTAGATGAGCCCCTTTAATAGGATAGCAAAGCAGATAATATAGCAAAGTAGATAAAAGAAAGTGGATAGAATGTTGAAATGGTTTCATCCACTTAAGTCAATTTTTTTCTGTAGCAATAGCTGCCTGATTTTCAGAAAGGCAACAGTGGAGAGTTCTAAGAGCAGATCTTAAAACAACCTGAGAAATCAAAATTGTTTAGGAACTGCAAAAAAACTGACGTGTCATCTGAAAGGTGCGGTAAGGTCTGGAGAAAAGCTCCTAATTTAGTCCAGCGTCAAGGCATAGGCATTTATTTTGTCACTCCAAGTATAGTTTGGGGGTGTTGACATTACTGCCTCAGACTGCAGTGAGTGCCCCCCCCATACCTCTGCTGTGAATTTCATGGCTCTCCCTCAATACCACCCCAGCTGTTCACATTAGCACAGCTTCATGGCTTCATTTGTTTCAGATTTGTATGCCAAGGTGTTTCACAGCTTGTCTAGAGACAAATTAGGGATGACTTAAGGATTCCAGTCGGAGAGAGGCTGATTTGAGAAAAAACACACCAGACAATAATATTTCATGGCAAAGCACAGGATACGAATGCATTTTGGATAATGCCATGTGAACATGGAATTACAGCCTAGCACCAGAAACATAGTAAGTGCTGAGTAAATGGTTCACACAGCCTTAGTTAGGATACCACCCCCAATCAACAGTCCTTGGGGCATTATGGGTGAAGCAAAGCCATCTTGAGTTATAGGAAGGCTGCAGAGGCCCAGGATTTCTCTGTACCCAATTGTTCATGAGAAGCTAATAATCCACTAAATTACTGGTTTGTGTAGAATAGAACAATTTTGTTGCAGAGCACCTGGAGCCCCTAATTACACACTGGGCTTTTCATGCTATTCACCACCTTTCAAAAATACTAAGTGATCCAGAATTCATTTCCGGTCACCAGCAGTCAGGTTAATCAAATAAATCCCTATACCTGCCACACCAACAACAGCCTGCATATATATATATTTATATAAAATCAATGCAAATGTCAATGCCCAGGATTCAGCCTGCTGTGGATCTAGGTTCAGGACCATCAAAATCTGTATTATACTGTGTGAGACCATTGTTCCACCTAGTTCAGCATCACTGACTGCTCTCCAATATTTCCAGCAGGAGTCTGTACCAGCAGAACCTGGAGCTGTTTTACCACTGAGCTACAGCCCTTCCCTAAATGTTTGGCTGTATAGCTGATGGAAGTGGTGGGGGCTAAAGAAGCATGATTTGGTAATCAGAATAATTTTCAAAGCAAGGGAGAAAGGGACTACACTGCCATTTTTGAAAGGACATTATTTGAAAAAATTGAGGAGAAGGGTTCACCTGCCTGGGATACAGATTTTGAAAGTCTACTTCATCATGGGGGAGGGGGTGCCACCTCTCTCTCAACCAGGATGGCATATAGGAGTTAACCAATGCATCTTAAGAACTCTGAATCTGTAGTTTATTTTGCTGTGCAGCTGTTCCATATTTGTTCTGCCTTCTCTCTAATCTTTAAAAATACATTTTCATTTGCAATAATTAAACATGAAGGGCTCCCTGCTTACTGGGAGAGGCACCAAAGTAAGATGCTTAGGATTGGGGCATACAAAATATTTTTTAAATGATAATTGGTCAAGGTGGTGGTAAAATAGGATGTGGTTTCATTAACGCTAGGTAGCTGAGAAATGGCAACTTCACAATGATCTGATACGAAGTGTGAGTAGTACATAAACAACAAATGCTTAATGTCCATATTACAGCATTCACAAGGAGCCCTGAAAGCAGTTTTGGGCAGTAACTATACCACTGCCTTTCCACTTATAGCAGACTTCCTACATGAATCAACTGAAATGTATAGCAAGTCCCCATACTAGCACTGCAACTCCATAGGACACTAAGACTCCCACAGTGGCTTCTTCTTAAGCAATTGTATATATAATGACAGTCATGTGGAGTCCCAACCATGCAGAAGCCAATTTTAGCAGCAATCACGGCCCCACATTCATGGAGGAGATACTATGTTTATGTTATATTTATGTAGTTTCTACAGCGGAGTAAGGCAACCTCATCACACAACATGAAACCAGAAAAATACTGTGGTGGGGAACAATAATACAAAATCAGTAGAATCGGTACAAATATATATATATAGAGAGAGAGAGACTTCTGAGAACCATTGTTTTAACAAAATCCCTGAAACAATCAAGTAGTGTATCTATTTTCTCCAAGTACCCTCATCACAGCTGAGCACTCTACATCCAATTATTTTCCCCCAGCCTCTGGGTAACAGCCTCAGAGGGTGGGTGGCTTCATACTGTGGTATTACCTACTTGAAGAATATACTGGGATTTAAAATATTTGTATTTCCCACATAATCACCATAATTAGAGGAGAACATTTCACAGTGAAGCCTTGTTAAAAAATAATAATTGTATTTATAGCATGGACTTTACTGGAAAAGCATCACTGCACAGCATCGTCTCTGCAAAAGATGCTATCATCAGACCTTGGGCTACAGAATCACTCACTTGAAATTTATTTGAACCCAGATTGGACAACAGTCTTTTCTACCATCAATGGGCCTTTTTGCCCCAACTAATGGGTTGTTTTATCCCAAGACTCTTCTGAACATTGATGCACAAGAATGATGTTTGAATAGATTGCACATCCCTAAAGACCAACTAGCGTAGACACAGATCCCCAAATCCAGGAATTAATTCTTCTATTTGGACTTTTGTATGTAGGGTGTTAGAAATGTACATCCTGTTCAAATGTCAATTGCACAGATCTGAGTGCAGTTTGGATCTCAAATGCATCTGAAACATTTGATGTCCTATTTACTTAGTACTTACAATAATTAATCTTTTTGTGTAAACTTAATTTCACCAATTAATTTTCTCTCTTTTCCCTTTTACCTGAGAATTGTTCTAGTTTCAAAGGCAGCAAGATCAGAGTGTCATTTAAATTTCATCTGTCGTTTCATATTGCTTTGGATTTATAAGCAAAACTGGCATTATTTTTTGGAGGGCAAACTCATGTTCTTGGGGGGGGGGGGGGAGCACGGATTTTTGTCCACCTCAGTATCACCAAACTTCAGACCACATTCTTACAGGAAATCCTGTGATGACACCTCTTCCTTTCTGCAAGCCAACTGCCTCATTAAATACCATATCAAAAATACTGTTATAAAAACCCCACGTCATCTTACCATCATGGTTAGAATTTCCCAGTGTCCATGGTTCATCTGAATCAAAATGAGTATCGCCTCCTATCCCTGGTCCAGGAAAATAGGCATGGGCTAGGAATCCACCCTCCCCATCAAAAGGGGAGCTGTCACCATGGAAACCAGAAGCAAAAAATATCATAATATCTGCCTCTTTTCTGTCACTTTTAATTTCATGGTAAGGAACTTCTTCAAAGGTGAGCGGAGTCACCCTCTGCCAAACATCAAATGCTTGCCGGATGGCTTTCCTTGTATCAAGCTCTCCAACCTTGGGGGTGTAGTTGTGAACACTGTGAAGAAGATGAGAAGGGGTTTATTTAGGAGGATTCATTCAGAGAATTTCATATTCTCTGATGTTAACAAACATGTTTCAGGACTCAGATCGACACAACCGTAATACTACATTTTGAGCACTTTGATATCTTTTGAGAGTCCTTTCAGGTACGGTACACATTATGAGGTTTACAAATATTTCCTACATAATAATAACTAGAGGGTTTAAAAACAAAATTCAGAAAACGTAATGACTTTAAAGTATTGCATTCCAACAGCTAATCCATAACAACAAGGCCACCACTAATAAGAGCCATTTACTGTCCTCTCAATATGAATACTCAAGGCTTGGTCAGATGGCAGGATCATGAGTTCCCAACTGGACATACGGGAAGTGTTTTGGACACAGTAATATACCTTTGCAAGGGACGCGGGTGGTGCTGTGGGTTAAACCACAGAGCCTAGGACTTGCCGATCAGAAGGTCGGCAGTTTGAATCCCCACGACGGGGTGAGCTCCCATTGCTCAGTCCCTGCTCCCGCCAACCTAGCAGTTCGAAAGCACGTCAGAGTGCAAGTAGATAAATAGGTACCGCTCCAGTGGGAAGGTAAACGGCTTTTCCATGCACTGCTCTAGTTCGCCAGAAGCGGCTTAGTCATGCTGGCCACTTGACCCGGAAGCTGTATGCCGGCTCCCTCGGCCAATAAAGCGAGATGAGCGTCACAACCCCAGAGTCGGCCACGACTGGACCTAATGGTTAGGGGTCCCTTTACCTTTACCTTTAATATACCTTTATTTCCTAATCACAGTTCTGCACTGAATCTGGAATGCAAATTATGAAGGCTGTGCTCAACCCTTTCGGCTACCAGACTGGCAAAGCATTTATGAATACTAGAGACTGGATGGGTTGATTCAGTGTAACCTCTCCTCGCAATGTTGTCTCAGTCCAGAAACAGGAACCTATTTGGATATAGTTTAGAGTCCCCAATACATCATATCTCTATTCAAAACCCTACATAGTAGCAAACCTGGCAGTGGGATAAACTCCACAAGCTGCTATACAGAAAGCCAATCAGCTTGACAGTGTGGTCACTTGGTGGAATTAATCCCAGATAATCCCCATATGTAATACAGAACTGTCTCTATAGTGTAACTGCTTAGCATCCCATCCAACCTCAATGCTCAACTCTGTCCACAACGACTGCAGAATCTAGTACTAGTACCATTTGCTTCTTATATGGGTAAAAGTGACTGACTCAGGGATCTTAGCATACTATAGTCTAAAAAGCATGTTGCCATTGATAATGTGCGGGGTGGAAAAGGCATATGAAATGTTACACCATTGTACAAAATCAATGGGTTGCCTTCATCTAGAATACTGTGATCAGCACAGATGATTTAACCACAGGATATCACAGAATTAGAGTAATGTCAGTAAAGGATAAGAACGTTGATAGATTCTCACATGAGAAGAGTAAGAGAGAGAGGAATCAGGGTTTAGGAAAACCAGATAGACAAAAATTAATAAATGTCGATAAAAAACAATGTTAGATGACTGGAAAGGGGGACTGGGGAATCACCTCACATGCAAAGAAAGGTACAGTGAATTACAAGAAAGAAAGGATAGATGACATCATTACAGGAGTTTTCTGAGACTCAGATGAGGAACCCCCACCTCTGACATAGCCATGAAGTCAGAGGTTTTCACTCCTTTTTTCATTTGTTTGTTTAATCATAGTTTTGCAATACAACTGAACCTTAAAGCATGGTTTGTTCAACAAGCCAACTTCATAACCCTTCAGGGTGGAAACTCCTATTTTATCAATATGGCAAACATTCTTTGGACCTGAAATGAAAAGGATTGGGTCTGTAATGGCCCTTAAATTGCAATTAATTGTAACTAAAAATAATTACAATTGATCAATTTAATTCTATAATATTTTATTTTAGACAACCTATTAAAATATTCTGGCCTGGATTAAACTAAGCAGTTGCACTAGGAGCAGTCAGCACAAGAAGTGCTGCTAGTGCAATGAGTCTTCCCTCCCCCCATACCCCCCTTTTGGCTCTGTGGGGGACAGGAGAACCACCAGAACAACATGCAGGGGGAAGAGGCCGGAGAGTGTTCCACCTGGCAAGCTGAAATGTTTGTGCTGATGGAACCATTGCTGTAGAACCATGTTGACTTCCAGCCTTCGTTTGCTCCCATGCATTCATGGACAACAGGCATAATCTCTGGAACACACTCTGCTCACAAAGGGCAGAGCCAAGAACAGACATGGTCACACCTCCATATCTTTGAATCCTCAGCAATAATTAATGTTCCATGCCATGCCCAAGAGTTCCTAACTAAAAGAATAAACACAGAAACCAAAGCAAAGTCTGAAAACCTTTAAAATATGTACCAGCACTTAAAAATTGGTTGTAGTCACCAGCATCAACCACTAGAGGGAAGCATGGCTATACATTAGTAGTTGTCAGTCTCTAGTTAAAAAGTAGCTACCAAATTTTCAGATAAAATTGTGAAACACTGCAGCCTGAAATTATACAAGGAATTATCAATAGGGGACTAAATCAATAGCTGACTATCAAGGCAACTAAAAGGAAAAGATTGTCTCCATATAAACGGTGATGTGGGGTCCAGAATTTTATTTTTCCGACTGTAAATGCAGTATTAAGCAAGTTTAGCAGTCTCATGAGTCTGAGTCTGAGTCTGACCAAAACTGCAGTCTGACCAAACTGCAGGAGGCAGTGGAAGACAGGAGTGCCTGGCGTGCTCTGGTCCACGGGGTCACGAAGAGTCAGACACGACTAAACGACTAAACAACAACAACAACAAAGCAGTCTCAAGATTGTAATTAATTATTTTCATTGCTATTATCTTTAGTTTTGGGACCTATAGTTGAGCAAGTTCCAGAGAGTCAGAGCTTAGTCATCTCTGGTTTACTAAACACAAGTAAAATAATAATAGTACTAAATTAGATCATGTTCAAATCTAGGGCATCAGAAAATGTTCCGATACAAATTGACTTATGCAAATAACCCTAATCTGCATTTAAAAATTCCAAATAGTTTTAAATACAAACATTTCTGTAAAACCTGTATCACTCTATGTTAATGGATGGCAATTTCTTTACAAACACATACCCTCCAACATTCCTCAGAAAACAGGGACATTCTAGCACACGTTTTGCTAGAAGTACAGGGAAGGAAATGGAATGGAAGTCCTGTTTGTGTTGCACATGGAGTGGAAGCCAGTTGCACATGTGGGCTGATGCCCTTTAATGCCATCCCATAAACAACATAAAGCATGCACAAATAAATAACAAACATAGACATCTATTTCCAGAAGCACCAACGCGTTACAAACAGTAAGCACTTTTACATGAAACTGTAGTCTGGTGCTTGTCCTTCTCTGATCTGTACTAAGTGGCTTATCTTATCACATTATGAGTGATGCAAAAGAAAGCCGGGGTTCAGCACTTTTGATAATTGTATAGAAGGCTAAATTTCAGCAGGTGTAAAGGTGCAGGGGCCCGGTCCTCTTTTGCTCCTGGCCACCACTCTATGATTCTAAACCTGAACACAACCCAAGAGAGGTGGAGCAATCTACCGGTACTTCTTTTCTAAAAGAAGGATATTGTTACTATAGCAGCTATCATTAGATTGATAGCTGTGTCCATACTAGAGGTGTGTACAAAGTCTTTCAGGTGGCCAAGTATCTTAAAGAATCCCAAATCTTGAAGAATCCCAAATCTCTATCTGTTGCTTTAAGAACACCAGTACAGAGAATCTGTATGACTCTTTGGCTCTTGGAAAGTGTTCAATTTGTCCACTTTTATCCCAATCCAGGGTAACAAACAGGAAAACAGCACTCTCTGTGCCACAGCAAGCTTGAGAGAAGGGTGGCGAAGCCATATTGCTGCATGCTTGGAGGTTGAGGAAGGAATTGGCAAACTGTAAAGATACATATGGAGCTGTCACACTTCAAAGGGATTTCCCCAACACACACAAAGGAATGCATTCATGGACATTCTACCAATAACTAAGCAAAGAATACAGGGGAATGGAGAGCCTAATTTAAGTCCAGTTTTAACATGGAACTTTTGGCTCCTACTTTTTTTTTTTATAAAGTAAGCTAAAAATACCATTATCTATTGAAATTCATCACTTAGGCAGACTGAAATGTAGCATTCTCCCTGAAGCAGACTTTGCAATCACTTCCATCTTGCAAGGTTGGAATAAATTAAGATAAAATAACTAACAAAGTCACCTTTTCAGCTAAGTTTAGAGGGAGTAAGTGTGTCAGACATCAGATTAAAGATAGCAAAAATAAATGATTAAAGGGCTTTAAAGAAAGAAAGAAAAGACCCTGTTGTCTTTTTACTTATAAATTCCTTTGCAGTTAGCAATGAAGGAGAAATCCATTTTAAGCTAGTTTTATACATGAAATTTGGCAGTTCTGACCCAGGCAAATTTGCCTGCATCAGATTACCTGCTGCATTGAATGCCTGCTTATGTCCAAGTCACTCATTACTTGTGTTGTTTTTTAACAAGAAGTCTAACTAATTATATCCAAAAAATGTAAGCAAAAAATAATAATAATAATGGGTAAAGGACCCCTGGACGGTTAAGTCCAATCAAAGGCAACTATGTAGTTGCGGTGCGCATCTCACTTTCAGGCCGAGGGAGCCGGCGTTTGTTCACAGACAGCTTTCCAGGTCATGTGGCCAGCATGACTAAACCGCTTCTGGCGCACAGAACACTGTGACGGAAGCCAGAGCGCCCAGAAATGCCCTTTACCTTCCCACCGCAGCGGTACCTATTTATCTACTTGCACTGGTATGCTTTCAAACTGCTAGGTTGGCAGGAGCAGGGACCGAGCAACGGGAGCTCATACCGTCGTGGGGATTTGAACCACCAACCTTCTGATTGGCAAGCCCAAGAGGCTCCGTGGTTTAGACCACATCGCCACCTACATCCCTATGTATGCAATATGTATAACAGATATAAAAGAATCAAGCCCCGTGTGGTGCTATATTTGCATAAGGGCATAATAAATGCCCTTTTGGACCAGGCAGTGGCCCATCTAGTGACATAGCCTTGTTCTCACGGAGGCCAACCAGGTGCCCCTGGGAAGCCCACAAGCAGAACCCGAGTGCAAGAGCACTCTCTCTTCCAACAATGAGCATTCAAAAGCATACTGCCTCTGACAGTGGAGGCAGCACAATTTTATTAGTATGAACACATAAATATTTCTAAAAAGTTATATCGTTTTTGTGTGATTGCTTAGAATCACAGAATGGTAGAGTTGGAAGGGCCCACAAGGGTCATCTAGTCCAACCCCCTGCAATGCAGGAATCTTTTGCCAAACGTGGGGCTCAAACCCATGACTTATGCTATGGTTACTAATATAATACAATATAATATAATGCTTCCATAATTGTTTGTATTTTCATTTTATAGATAGGAAACAGAAGCTGGGAGACAGTGGTTTGACTTGCCACTCCTGTCACATGTCTTCTGGGGCGATTTGGGAGCAGGCAGTACCTCTGAAGGGAAGAGATTTGGCCTAGGTGACTCCAATTGCTTATCCTTACTGAAAATGTGTATCCTGGGCATTTATATGCAGCAGGCTATTAAATAAGTCAAAATTACCTAGGGATATTGATTGCTACATAACATGCAAACATGCACACGCACCCTATAGAACTCAGTTGAATATCTATGTATTGAACTTTAAAATACTGGATTATACACACCTGTATGTGATATGCTTCTGCCTCCACTTTTGTCCAGTTAGTGCATATCGCTTGCTCCTTCGTCTATGGCTTAGGTGGGGATGATCAGGAACACCACAGCGAGGCTTCTTCATCCACCTAGAAAGCGAAATATTCCCTAGTGAGTCTGGGAAATATGCTAAATGACATGGTTATGAGCTAGGCTGTCCTGTTTGGTGGTTCAGCTACAAATAATGAATGCTAATTAATGGGCAACCGAGATAAGCTAGGAATGCAGATTACACCTGCCTGCCTAAGGGTGTTCTGCCCGGAGGGCAGGCGCTGAAATGGAATAAAGAAAAGGGCAGCTTGAACTGGGCCAGAAAAAGAGCTTTTAGAGTTATTGAAGCAGGGTAGCAAGAAGCAATATTGAGGGGTTGCTGTTGCTTTTGGAGACTGAAGAGGTTTAAGAACTAGTGACACATTCATGCATGCAGTTTCTCCTATCCTTTCAAGGCACCACACATTTTCAGGATTCTCTTTCTTCACAGGAAAATTGCAAAACAAAAAAACCCCCCAAAAACACCTGTCTCTGGAACTTCCAAATCACTCTGGGAAGTGGGGAGGGAGCTTAAAACAATATTTTAACAATGACTTTGATCCATTATAGATTAGTAAAGGAAAAGGGACCCCTGACCATTAGGTCCAGTCGTGACCGACTCTGGGGTTGCGGCACTCATCTCGCTTTATTGGCCGAGGGAGCTGGCGTACAGCTTCCGGGTCATGTGGCCAGCATGACTAAGCCACTTCTGGCGAACCAGGGCAGTGCACGGAAACATCATTTACCTTTCCGCCGGAGCGGTACCTATTTACCTACTCGCACTGGCGTGCTTTCAAACTGCTAGGTTGGCAGGAGCAGGGAGCGAGCAATGGGAGCTCAACCCGTCGTGGGGATTCAAACCGCCGACCTTCTGATCGGCAAGTCCTAGGCTCTGTGGTTTAACCCACAGTGCCACCCGCATCCCCACCATTATAGATTAGACAAAAGTAAAAATACCAATACATTTACCAATCAGTTTACCTACATTCTGAGCTGTAGGAAGCAGGAAGGGAGGAAAGTTGACATTCATATAACTATGTGTACATAAGAGCCAAACTATTTGCTCTTAATGTGTGATTTTTCTTTTAGAAGTAGCTAATGCTCCTCTGCCCACGTAAATTGAAGGAATGGGGTTCCCCTGTTCCAGATTGCAATTGCACCACAGTAGAGGGCTAAATAACTCTCTGCTCCATGCCAGAGTTCCAATATGGAACATCACTCCCCACAACCATCCTGCCCTGCTAGTTATTTCTGCAAGAAAAATTGTGTGCTCATTAATAACATCTCATGCAATCTGGCACTACGCAAATCAGTAAAGATCAGGCTCAGATTATGTCAGAGACGCATTTTGAAATAGCGTATCTTCCAGAATATAGAATGGTTTAAGATATAGAACTGCAATACCTCTGTATATATGGGATTTAGACAAAACCCAATAATGGTTATATTATACATTGCATACAATGTTGTTTTTGCATGTCTCTGTGATGCACAGAGTTCCAGTTGTTAAACCGATTTAGTTAAACCAGCACAAATCCCTGTATGAACACACTTATTTTGGATTTAACATGGATTATGTTAGTTGATCATTTCCAGTTAAATTTATTTAGCAAGAAATGGGGCTTGGTTGGCCATTTGAGCCAGGAGTCAGAGACATGTTCTGTTCCAGAGAATACATAAGCACCAAGTGAATTTATGCAGGTCCATGTTATACAGGATTTCATCCAGCAATTAATGATGATTTTGGTGAATACAATGCTTTCAACTGTTTACAAAAGTAACTCTTACTCAATAGTCGTTGGGTCCAACACTCCTGTCACAGGGATGCCATAAAACTGCTGCATAGTGGTGACTGCAGACTGCATAACTTTTCCTGAGTGCAGAGCAGACATTCGGGTGTCAGAAGGGAGCAGATAACCATAGGTTTTTAACCAGCTCTGAAAAATATGGTAAAGCAAAACCACGTTTACAACATAGTCTGATTTGACAGTATATATAAGCAGGTTAGATGTGTTATTTTTAAAGTGTTACACTCTATTAGTTTTAACGTACAGTGGTACCTCAGGTTACATACACTTCAGGTTACATATACTTCAGGTTACAGACTCCGCTAACCCAGAAATATTACCTCGGGTTAAGAACTTTGTTTCAGGAGGATAACAGAAATAGTGCTCTGGGGGCGCGGCAGCAGCAGGAGGCCCCATTAGCTAAAGTGGTGCTTCAGGTTAAGAACAGTTTCAGGTTAAGAACGAGCCTCTGGAACAAATTAAGTACTTAACCCGAGGTACCAATGAAAATCCAAAGCTGAAACAGTTTGCTGCATATTTTGAGCTCATTCATTCTACTTGGTATATCTGAATACATGCTGTTTTGAGGATAACAATAAAAGTACAACATGAGCAAAGCCTGATTGCCATAATCAGTGCTAGTTTGCTAACCTCCCAGGGGTGGTTGAATTACAGTTTGTGTGCAAATTTATCTCTTTTGTCTGCATACAGGTCATTAGTGTACATATCTCAATTTCAGATGAGGCGCTTATTTTAAAGTATATGCCAGGTGGTTCTGAGGGTGGAGGGTAGGTAGATTGCCCACACATTTTTGTTTCACAATCTTGGTGTGTGTTTTTTTGTCATATCCAAAATGTATAAACCTGTTTATGATAGTAGTCCACATGGTTTTTGTGTTATCAAAGTGCTTCAGACTACATAGAGTTCCAATGAGTATCAAATCAGGGTGTGACAAGACAATGTAGGAAATTAATGCATTTAAATATGACCAATACTTGAAAGGCTTTAAGAACACATTCACAGAGAAAAATTAAAACATTGCCTTATAACAGATCGGACTATTTGTTCCTCTAGTCTCGACCACGGCTGTCCAGTCTGATTGGAGGCAGCCTCAAGCAAAGGACTGTCCTGTTTCCAAACAAAGCTTTGGTTCAAACTATATGTGACAGTGCCTGTTTAAGATCTCCCTCTATTGCATATAAAATGGGGGAAGGGAATGAATTCACCATTAGTCCATAGAATTCTAAAAGGAATATGTACTCTTAGGCAAACAGCTAGGATTAAAATTTGATATTAGATTAAAAAGTGAAAAAGTTAGTTCTCTATTGAAAGTAAGTCATAAAGCAACCTTAACTGGTGTTGCTACCTACATAGGATTTACCAGCATAACGCACACAGTGTTTGCAAATTCTGATGATAAGATGTTTACAGACCTGTCAAATATAGAGCAGAGCTCACAAGTTAAACCAATTCAACATATTTTCAACGTAGCAATAATGTCTTAGGTTTTGACATCAACCAATGCAGCTCTATTGCACAACTATTACAGACTACAGTAGTAATTTACTCAAAATAGTCTACATTCTGAGGACTAAAAATGTTGCGTTGGTGACATTTTTAAAAAATAGCATGCTTAGGACCTTTCTTTCTTCACAAAAAGCAGCTGCGCCAGGAGGAGGACAGGGTGGGATGCAGGGAAGAGATAATGCTTGGGACTATGACTTGGAAAGAGGGTTAGGATTGAACTCTTTCTTCCATACTGTTTCTATATCAAATAACCCCACAAAGCTATTATATACTGCAACATTTCTCCAATTATATTTGTATTTTCTCTTTCATAAATACATAGCAATATCCAGTTGTGCCCATCTACTCGTGCAATGGATTTTCACAAGCATGACTCTGTACACACACACACACACACACACACACACACATATTGAGGTATTTATGTTGCATTTAAAATGCTAAATAACTCAATCCCAGAACAACAGTCCAGTCCAGCAGGTACTGATATGACAAAGAGTTGAAGAAATCCAAATTAAATGGGGTTAGACATATATAGGAATTACCGTACCATAACAATCTAGATTAAAATTTATACCCATTGGATACACATGGCCACTAATTTTCAGTAGATAGGCACTGATCATAATCACTTTAGCTGTTTGCAAAATGATTTTATATTTGCAGTTACCAATGAAAAATATTTCAAGACAGTTCGATTTAATTAAATCCAAAACAAATGTCTCACCCGAAGCCTGCAAAACAAAACTTCATTGATTTGAGCCAAGCCATCCTGAAAGGCAGAAAGAAGCTTTGGTGCCCTCTGCCTCAACTATACAGCCAGCCCACCTAATTTGCACATTGTTGAGCATATTTTAGAAATGTATTTTGCTTTAATTTGAAAGCTGCATAATCCTGCTCTGCTGTTAACTTAATACATAAAAATACACAAGTTGTCTTAATTTATGTCATTAGGTCCAATAAGGCGGATTTTTTAAAAAAAATTAATGCACAATGGCATCGCAACACTAACTTGCATCCATTTCAGAGGATTTACTACATGACAGCCCAGGGTGACCACATTTATTTATTTATTTGCAACCATTTCCATTAGCACCTACACTGCAGAATACAGGATAAACCAATTAGTATATCAATATAGATGGATCACCTCTCAGGGAAAGCTTAGGAGAACAGGTATCTGTTAAGCAGGCACCTAAATGCCATATTGTAGGTCTCTGCCTGGTGTTCATTGCAAGCACCTTTTGAAGGGCAGGTATCATCACACTAAAAGCTCTGGTCTTAATGGACAAAACACAAAATTCATGCAGCACTACTATAAGTGCCTCAAGCACCTGAAAATACTTGAGGTCTTGTGCATCAAATCTGCATACTGGTAGGATTCCTACATGACAATGCCCTTGTTTTTTTCAAGGCAGAGGTGCTTTATTGTTATGGGTTTTTCTTTTTCCTTTGATTCTCATTTTGCATTCTTGAAAATATATAAAGGCAGTAAAAAGGCGTGGGGGTGGGCAGAGGTACCAGCCAGCCAGTTTTTAGATTCCAGATGTATTAAAATGACAAAAACAAAATCCTGAGTCATTAAGCCACAGAAAGGCTATTAGTCAGACACAACATCTGTTCATCAGTTAGCTACACAAATAATTTTTGGGGCTTCCAGGATAAGGTATCATCAATTTTAGGGCTAGCTGTTGGTTCCATGTACATATCATTGAGAGGCAGTGTTCTCCTATATTGCTAATCAAGGAGGATTGTTCTTTGCGTATGCTTTCAAAACTAAAATCCTGCCTTATTTGTCTCTGCTAATTATCTAGGATCTCAATTGCTAAACACTCCAAACTAAGATCATAGGTATCTTTGATCACAAAAGCCCAATTTTTCAATCCAAAAAGTTCTGAAATATTGATCTCAATTTACCACAAATCCAACTCAACAACAATGTCAACATGCCTTCTTCTCTCAGGGCTTGGGTAAGCTTCCTCTAACCATACAAGGGGAGGAACCAATACACCTTTATCTTTTATGCACCTATTAGGTCACTGTGGTCTGTGAGAGGGATTATTCTGCAAGTTCCAAAGCTGTCAGAGGCCTGCTGCACAGTAATTCTGAACAGGGGCAGCCACACTGAAAGCCCTGCTCTGTGTTACAGTATTCCTGACAAGATACAGCAAATACTCACTGGCTACACTTTCTGGAAACAATTGAGGCCATTTTTGTTCCAGCTACATGAATGGGTTTCTGCTATGGGTGTCTATTCTGTATTGGGATATATGTTATTTGTGTGTTTATTTTTAATAGTTTAATTGTTTTTAAGGTGCTTTTATTTCACATCACATTGAGAACTGTGTGTAAGTGGTTATTAAAATATAAATAAATAAAAACACATCAATGGTAGGCAACCTTCTTCCTCAAAGAAAGAAGCTGGACCCTTCATATTTTTGCAAGGTGTGTTTATTAAAAGCAGGAAGGATTAGAATTCTTTTACACCAACATTTTACCAAACCACCAAATTACCAAGCCAAATTATCATGTTTTTGGAACTCATTTTTAATTGGGGCATCTATATGTTGTTATAATCATTTTGTAGGATTTCCCCATCTTTGTAGGATTTCCCCATCTTTTTTTCTGCAGAAAACCTGATTGTATTGAACAACACTGGAGTTCTACCTGCGGAACAGAAGTTCTTCTTCCTGCCCTGTTCCTTCCAGCCCCCATGTGCACCCTCCAAAGGGCTGGGGACCCTACAAAGCAGATTTGGGGAGATGCGGGGGGGAGGAAAGGAAATGTTAAGCCCCTTTATCCTAGTGGGTCCCCACACGCACAGCACCAGAAACCTGCTAGGTGCCCCATAAAAAAATGGGATATCCCATTTTTTCATGCAAGATTGCGGCAACCCTTTTGAGTGCCATACCCTTGCCTTTTGGGGGGTGGCGAGAGCAAGGCATGGGTCATGTGACTCACCCAGAAGATCATCTCAGAAGACGTATGTCCCTGTCTTGGGTCTGAAAAAGTCGGGTGATACGGATACAGCCCTTAGCTGTAATATGTGCTGTGCTTTATCGAGCAAGTGAGCAATGCATCTATACTAGGAGATGGAGAACCTGCAGCCATAAAAAATATTGTTGGACTCCAACTGCCCTCAGTTTCAGCAAACATGGCCAGTGGTGAGGGGTGATGGGAGTTGTAGTCTAGCAGTATCTAAAGGGCCACAGGTTCCCCATTCTTGGTACACCCGGTGCATGCTATTTTTGTGAGAGTGATGATGATGATGATGATTTTAAAAATCTGTCTTATTTGCACTAAAATGCACTTTTGCTTGTTCGTTTTAATTATTAAAACAATTGTTGGTGTTTTAGCACCAACTAAAAAGGCATGACTTTCCTGGTAAGTGCCATTTTACTGGGCTACTTCCCCCACCACTACGAGTTTCTCTTTTAATTTCAGCTTTAAAATTTTAGCATCTCTCTTCACTTTGTGTGTGTGTGTGTGTGTGTGTGTGATAATCAAACAAGAGAGCAAAAATAAAAAGCACTTAAAGCAATTATTGGGCAGAGCTAGGCGACAAGGGGAGACAAGAGAAAGCAGGCTGAAATCACTTAGTGATGACAAGGGAATTGTATAGCTGCACCCTCCCAGGCAGAAAACCAACCCACAAAGGTAATGGTAGACATAAATGGCAGTGTTGCAGGCTGGCCTTGCCGTCAAGGCAGTTGGTATTCAACACAGATGGATCCCACATATTCTCTCCCCTTGTTACTCTCCTGTAGCTGTACATTTTGGAGAACTAAGAATTATGCCCATCATTTCAGAATGCAAAATATTAATTTTACCTGCACTCGCTTTTGACCTTAAGACGGGTCTCAGAAATCTTTCAGTTTTCTTAGGATGTTTAAGAATTTGCCTCTGTATACTAGGCACATCATTACTTTCTCCAGCTCTAGCAGAACGACTGCAGGATGACAATTTCCAAAACTATAACACATTTAAGTTAGAGGACTATTATGGGTGGCACCAAACCCATTAGCAGACCAACTCTGTGTTACAAAGATGTCTACAAATGTGACTTGAAGGCTGGCAGCATCAACAACCGCAGTGCCTGAAGACAGGCAGGCAGGTAATGCATCCATTGCAGTGAACAGAGGAGGAATGACCACTGGGAGGAGTGCAGAGAAGAAACGTCATGGTGCGTCTGTGGCATCATAACCAGATACCTTCATCTGCCCCAACTGCAACAAATCATGTCTCTCCTGTGTCGGTCTCTACAGCCACAGCAGGCGCTGTAAATTTATAACAGTGACTTCACCGCCAAGGGCACACTCCGCCCTGTCTACCAACACAGACAGATGCCAACAACAGCATATTAAGGGTGATTAGACACTGCAAAAGAAAGCTTGAAGGTGAGAATGTTTTTCTTTTCCCCCAGTCTCCAGGTGACCATAAACTATATAAAAAAGAATAGCCATATAAAATGGGATAAAATGAGCTTTTTGACAGGATTGACATCTTCCCCTTCAGAATCAGTAAAGTGGCATTAAAAACCCCACAGTACATTAACATTTCTTACAGCGTTCCCTGAACCTTACGAAAATGACCAATTTAGTACTTTAATTCCTGCAGTGGCAGAGCTAAGGCAGAAACCCGTGTTTCTATACTTTCACCCAAGCATCTGAAGCTCCCCCACCCCCAGGGTTACAAGATTTCTTTTGGACTTAATAATTAAAACCCATTTATGAGTTTTGAGCTCCAAATTATAGGACCAAGGTATTTTAATATGCGCAAAGCATTTCCCCCTTCTTCTATATACTTTTAATCTGATTAACTTTTCAGAAAGCAGAGAACTTAAAACATTCAGGTGCATGAGTTCATATAAATGATACTGCCAGAAATGTATAGGGAAATGTACTCAAACAAAATATTAACGGAAAGGGGGGGGGGACTGAGAATCCAAATGCCTGCCTGAAACAGTTCACTGGATTTTTCACATTAAAACTATAGGCGGAACAAATATTCCGTAAAACTCATCTCTGTTCTGGGAAATTGAAACAGTTGGCATTTTATGTACCACCCTGGAAGACAGTGGTCAGAAAGCCTATTGCTGTCATCGGAAAAATGTTTCTTACTTTGTTTCAATTTTTTCTAGCTTCAGCTATGAAACACTATTTAATTCCTTAGTTGGCTATATTAAATAATTTTCTAATATTAGTGTTGCCTCTGTAAGAATCTGAATGCAGTGAACAGAACTCACTTTTCCTGTTGGACAGATAAAAAGGGGTAAACCAGCTAACACTGACCTGATTCACATGGATTATTAAGTCATTTTTTAGTGTTCTGTGTGAACATTGCCCAGTGGCTCAACTATGGTACAATTGTAGCCAACAAACCACAATCTGACGCCATGGCTTGTTGTTAGCTTATGAATCTTGATTTGTTTTAACTATGACTTGATACTATGTGGGAAACTAGCACCCTTCCTTAACCATGGGATGTTTGGCCACCTAACCTCAGAGCTCATCAAGCTACAAAGGTTCAAGAAGCTGGAAAACAAACCAAGCTTCAAATAAATTGTCTGTGGGACAACTGGTAGCTACAGTAACTCATGGTTTCCTATATAAGCCATAGCTTAGTGTTGCATTTGAAGCAGATCAGCCAAGGGGGGCAGGGAGGGGCAACTGCCCCCATCAATAAAATTCAATAAAAATACATAGCAAACTGAGGTTCTGCCCCCCCTAACAAAAGGTCTGTCCCCTCCTAACAAAAATCCTGGATACGCCCATGCTTGAATCTATCTTTAACTTATTGCCCCCAAAATGCCTAATGTTTTAAATATTCAGTCATTGATATAGTAGACAGGAATTCAATATCAAAATTATAACAGATTATGGCAAGGTGAAAGAACATGGACTACATAATAAGAATGTGTTTAGTGGAGGTCTTTGGTGAACTGCCAAAAACTGGTAAACTGATGTATCCAATTTAGATTGATATTAGACAAACTATGATAGACGTTAGCATACATTGCAGCCTAATTGATCACACACGTATGTTATGTACAAATATTTCCCATAAGAAAAAGAAGTAACATAGGATGGTACCCAATGAATTAGTTATGTTAGTGCAAGGATTTCGGGTTGTATAACAGAACTTCTCCATCCTCTCCTCCCCCTACACCCCTAAACCTATTATGTGTCATCCCCCACCCCCACCCCCTGGAGAAGGTTTGTGGTGTGTAAGAGGGGGAAAGAGAGGAAGGGGAGCTTCACTGCATAAACACAAATCCTTGTGCTAATGCAACTTAATTTCTTAGATGCTGCCCATAATTCTGGAAACGTTAAACAGAACTTGCTGTGGAGGAAAGGTATTTAATAACACTTTTAGTAGCTTCTTCAAAACTACTAAAGTCAAAGCTACTTCAAAGTCAAAGAAAACCAAACTTAAAGGTTAAAATTATTTTTATGAAGACATCAAGTCAATAGAGTAGTAGAGGACAATGTTTAAAGCTTCTCAAGATACATTAAGAACAGAAATAAATAACTGAACCGAAAAGGAGAGAGCAGTAACCACATAACTCAACAGTACTGTGATTATGGCAAAAGTTGCAGTTACAGCATTTATTTACCCCTTTAAAATGGAAGCTGAGACATGGACTCCTAATGATCCAACAGAATATTTTTACATGATCATCTCTTCACTCTACAGTTAGTGTTAGAAACTGCATGATATTGAATCTTATGGTTAGAGTAAAATGGCTGTGATCCAAAGAACCACATAGCTGGCTCCATACACCTGAGGAGGGCTGTGCTAAACACTCCTTCCGACATTTTGTATTCCCCATAAGGATTGCCTCAGTTGACCAGTAGCTTGAAGCAGGACAGCCATAACTGCTCTGCAACAATTTCAGTTTCATGGAGATTTAAATAATTTATATTCTCTTGCATTATATTTTAATTATGAGCAGACAAACCGATACCTGAAGGAAAGCTTCTTTGAGTTCTACAATGCATGCCTCAAATGACTAACAGCCCAATCTCAACACTTGCTGCATCAGCAAACAATTCCTTCAGATGGAATATATTGACTGCTGTTTCAACATGTCACAAAAAGGATCTGGGCAGATGAAAAATTCATTATCACCTAAACTGACTTTTGTTCACATCTGTGTTTGGATTTTGGGAAGAACTATGGTGTAATTTCTGTTGGATGAAATCTTTCTGCTATTGTCACTCAAGACAAACTCAAGAGTTTGTGTAAGGGGAGAAATGTTTTGGTTTCAAAGGACTACCAACCACCAACAAATGTCTAGCAATGTAAACTGAACTTTACAATAAATATTCAGAGATTTGAATTAAGGCTCAAAGCAAACAGGCAATTGCCCTAAAAATGGCAATATATATATATATTTATATTTACCTTTTAGGCCTGTTTCAACAATTCACATAAGCGCCTAGTAGAAATATCATTTATGGAAATAGCAGGGTTTACCTGTCTACAAATGGGTCTTACTCAAAAATGCCAGAAAGCTACTTTGCAACTACTCATTTCTAACCTAGGATTACATCATCTGCAAGGAGACAGAGCAGCTTCAAGACTAATGATAGAACCACCCCGTGCTAGTTAATGTCACCCTACACAGCAGCTGCACCTTGTGTTCATTGATCTGACGCTGAAGTCCACAAAGTACTTAGTACTTCAGTACTTAGCAAGTGAATATAAAGTAAAGCACCAAGGACTTCATGCATCTGTTGACTAACTGTCAAACCCAAGGAGGGGGGGAGCTATACGTTTACTTGAAAATTGCATGCCTAATGGTACCTGTAGCATATTTGCTCCTCATTTCTATTGCTTATGAATTGCTTATGAGGATGGCTTTTCTCTATACTTTTCATACACGGCTATGCTGCCTCCACAATACAAAACAACAACAACAACCAATATGAACCTGTGCCAGGTAGTGTGTACAACCTCGCCCATTAACAATATAATTCAGGGCTCGAGACCCAACTATTCATTTAAATATTTCTATATTCAAATAGATTTCTCGTAAATGCTTCTATAAAACTCGAGCAAATTATGTCATATTATTTTCTATCATTTGAATGAACTTGAGAATGGTAGCTACTCCTAGTTCAAATAGCTTGAGAACTAATGGTTCAAACTTCATGAAAAATGGCACCCAGGAGGACATATCTAGTTTAAAAAATACTTGGGTAAATACTGTTAATGACTCTATTGTTTCAATTCATTTTATGCTTCTTTACATCTATGTTTCTAGCTTTCATTTCCCTCCTCTACTCTTCCCCTGCTCCATATCATAAATCCAGATAGCATAGTTTTCCATATATTTATTGATTGCATAGCATGTAATTAATCTATTGATCATTCACATTGTCAATTAAACTTGGCTCCATTAGCCTATGTTTGCAACTAAGGCTGTAATCCATCTGTCCCCTTCTGCTTGTCAGTGGGAGATGGAAAGCAGAGCTCACTCCATCAGCTCTGCTGTGACAGACCAGCTCCATCAGGACTCCTCTCCCTCAACTTTCACCTTGAAGCAGCCATTTCATCAGACTGCCTCTGTGAGAAAGATAGGAAGCAGGGCTCATTCCATCAGTTTGCCATCAGGCACCTCCTACCTCTGAATTGTACCAGAAGCTGGTCATTATAAGAACAGAATTGGGGCCTGAGTTGGATTTTGTGTGCAGGAAGGGACTATATATATATTAAAATGTATTGTATGGGAGCCTTTTTGGCTAAAGAGCAGGGTACAAACGCTCTAAATAAATATATAAATCCTAACCACGGCTACTCAGAAGTCAGTCCCATTTAATTCAATGGGGTTTACTCACAGTTAAATGGGGTTGGGATTACAGTATAAGACTGCAATCCTATACCCACTTACCTTGGGGCACATCCAACTGAACTTGAATGGGAATTACTTCTGAACAGATATGCATATATTTCACTGTAAAGGAGGATCTCTCTGCAACTGCAACCCTGCATCCAGTTACTCAGGTACAGAACTCATTAAATTAAAGGAAACTTAACCATGCCTAATTAAGGGCAGGAATGCATCCACAGCTATCACACAGCACTACCACTGGGGGTGCACACATGCCATGGTAGTTTCTCCGCTCATAGAATCCTATCCAAAGAATGTTAGGCTACAGACCTACACACACTTACATGGGAGTAAATCCTATTGAACTGAATGGAATTCCTTCTAAGGAAACATCTTTAAGAATGCACTATTAGTTTCACTTAACATTAGCTGTAATGTGATCCACTTGTCCCATTGATTTCAAATGACCAAAATGTAACTTTCTCCAAATTGGGGCCACAGAACTGTAGCATATTAAATGTAATTAGCACAAGCTCCTTCATTACAGGAGCATTCACCTGCACATACACACCCAACTCTACAGATCAGCCTTTCTCAACCTAGGGTCCCCAGATGTTGGACTACAACACCCATTATCCCTAGCTAGCAGGACCAGTGACCAGGGATGATGGAACTAATGGAACTTATTTCAGCTATTTTAGGCATGCCCAAATGCTTGGCTGCACCCATAATGATACAACATCCCCACCCCATCTCCCAAACTACTTTAGAAAGTTTCCTCAGTCTATGGATGTGCAAACCTGCCAATTCCACTTTCTCTTTCTTCCAGTCTTAAATTCAGTTATCCATATCCGCACATCAGCTTGAGATTTATTTATTTTTTAAAGTTCATGAAAATTTGGCCTTTTTGTAGAAATCTCTCTTAATACAGTATACACTCTTGTATGTAATATTGCCTAAAATATACCTTTTTTGCCAAACAAATTTCCCTAATGCATTTTGTATGTTATTTTTCAAGAATATATATATTTGAATGCATATTTTACTAGAGTATATGCATTTCTGTACATAGTACTTGTCTGAAGGACAGCACTACAAAATCTGGGGAAGTGATTATTTAGAATAATGGTTGTTCATGTACTGCTGCAGAAAACGTGGATTAGGCAGATTTGCTCTTAAATGCAAACAATAAAAATTTCTTCCCCAGTCCTATCTCAGGGTCAATAGTGGTTTAGCATGTGATGTGAGGGGCTGCTGCTGCTGTTCGAGCAATGTCAGCTACAAGATCCTTGGGGCATCTCACCAGCAGGCACAGAGGTGGGTAGGAGATAAGGACAGTAGCAGTCAATGTTAAGAAACAGACCAGCAGTTCCCATGTATCAGAAGTTTTATGCACAGGTTTGCTAGCCTGTCACTGCTCTGTGAAGGTGCTACAGTCGCAGTTAACTGGACTGTCCTTATCTCCAACCCACCTCATTAATTTAACCCTTCCAAATCGGTATATTCAAGACAGAGTAGGTAATAACACTCAGCTATATTGACAAACAAAACTGCACACCTCATTTAACTGGCCAACCTCATCCTAAACGCTAAAATGTGCATTATCAACCATGCATATCTTCGTCCTTAAAAGTTGTGCCTGGCTGCATTTTCACACCATGTTTTTCTATTATTCCTATTATTGATGGAAGGCATTAACACTGAGACATGTACCAAACAACACCATAAAAAGCTAGCAAAAGGAAGAGGGTACAGGAATATAATTACAGACCCAAAATCAACAGCACCATTAACGTTTAGCCAGCGCCGTACTTCTCCCTCTGTGCCTGCGCTGCTGGCCACAAAAGCTGTGCATGCTGCTCAATAACATGTATGCACGTTCCTATATACTGGCAGATCTTTCCCATGAACGCACCATTAGGGACGTAAAAGAAAGAACATTTTCGAGTCGCCCCCCCCCCCGGGAGAAGCTGGCTCACATGTTTCATGTGCCCGTTTCCATTAGACCAGGGCACCCCGATTCACCTTTCTCTCCCTCGCGCATCGTAGCCACCGTCCTCCATGGCATCATGGCATTGCCCCTGACCCCCACAAGCACCGCCGCCCCTTATTCCCTGCAGGCGGAAGAGAGCAGCTCAGGCCCCTTGCCCTGAGGACCCCACGCCAGACCTCCCAGGCAGTGGCACCCAAACATATCTCTCCCCCCGCATCAGCAGCCTTCCTGGAGATCCCCACTCCTTCCTCGGAGGGAAGGAAAACAGCCAACAACACCGGCCCCAGGCGCCGGGAGGAGCCCCTCGACCCGCGTCCACCTTCATTTAATTGGAGACAACGCCGCCGTGCCAGGAGGAGAGCGAGGAAGGGGGGCACCCCAGCAGCCCCTCCCTGTCTCTGCCAGCCTTGCCAGCCTGGGGAAGGCGCACTGGTCCAGCTCCACCTCGCCCCCACCTGCCCTCCCCTTCAGCCGGGGGGCGACCCAGCAGGCCGCCCCCCTCCCAGGTTGCCGTGCCCGGGGGCTGGGAGCGGGGGCGACGCCCGGGGATGGAGAGGAAGGAGCCCTCCGGGCGGCAGCTTCCCATTTGTCTCCCTCACGGCACCCACCCAGACAGGCGGCTCGCCGCTCCCTGTCCCTACCGGGCCGACGCTGGTGTCCCCAGAAGCGCAGAGCAGGGGGGCGCGGAGGAGGAGGAGGAGGAGCAGGCGGCGGCACCCCCAGGCAGGGGCTCCACGGCATCCCCGCTGCCTCCGCTCCATGGCGGGGCCCATCCCTGCACCTGCTCAGGCAGGGAGAGCAGGGCCTGGCCGACCGCGCATGCGCCCGGCCACAGAGGTGGGAAGGGGACGCGATGCAACTCAACCCCGCTGGTTCCTTGAGGTAATCGCGCGCGCGCGCGCAAACACAGGCGCACAGAGAGAGACACGCAGACGGTGCCCACCACCCGCTCTGGGAGCCTCCTTCCCAGGTGGCGGGAAAGAAAGGTTTCAGTTCCAGGTCTGCCTGTCTGAAGGGCGCGCCTTGGAGAAGCTCGCCAAGGGTGGGCACCATGGGTGGCAAACGCGGCGCCGCTTGAGGAGAAGGGCGGGCGGGCGAGGTTTGGTCTTAGACCGGGTTGGAAAGACGGCACTAAAAAAAAAATGAGAAAAAAAAGGCTGAAGGGCTCCAAGATGCTCGCCAAAGCATGGGGGAAAGTATCAGCAACAGAACGGGCTCTAAAGTTCTTTTGGCGCGCAATCCTCACCATGCCTACTTGGAAGTCAGTCCTTTTGAATTCAAAACAAAAAAAATATTCCTTCCAGTAGCACCTTAAAGACCAACTAAGTTAGTTCTTGGTAACTTAGTTGGTCTTTAAGGTGCTACTGGAAGGAATATTTTTTTGTTTTGACTATGGCAGACCAACACGGCTACCTATCTGTAGCTTTTGAATTCAGTGGCGCTTGCAACCTTAGATATCAAGTGTCTTGATTGCAGGTGGTCACCGTGTGAAAGTTCCTGATGCTGTTATCCTGGATTATTCAATCTGAAATTATCCACCACTGGCTACCCCTTTAAAGCGTCTTTGGTATTTTATTTTTATTTGTTAATACATGCAGACTTGAATTACAACCCAATTCTATTAAACACAATGACTAAGTAACATTGTATAACGGGGCTAACTTTCAAGTGGTTTCCCCCCCATTATTATCCTTTTTACTCCACTCTCGGAATCCCTTCATTTACTAGTAAATTTGCTTCAAGGTGATGCTTATCACTTCCATCTCCCTAATTATTATGACCAGTGTCCCCCCCCTAGAAAAAAAGGTGCAGTGCTGGTACTGAGTACCCTTGAATACCCCTTGGAAAAAAGCACTGATTGTGACCCAACACCTCCCCCAGAGGTTTAAGTGTATTGAGAGGTAACCTAAGTAATTTTAAATGTGCAAACTTGTGGCTCTCATACCAAGTGAGAAAGCAGGGGTAAACCAAGTTCTGAGAAATATCGTTTAGCTTTTTCATTGTAGATATGGAATGCTAAATTAGCAGGTTAGAGATCTATGATGACTGTGACACAATGTCATGGTCTGGTTGGACGCAGAGGAATGGTGGGAGGAATGAGCTGGAGAACCACCATGGGAAGAAGGCTCAGAGCCCAGGGAGGATTGATGGGACCACCACTCCAGTTCTCCTATTCCCTTAAAGGTGGCATGCAGGGCCAATTGCGCTGAAAGAGAGAGAGAGACCCTCTTGATGTAAGTGCAACCATGATTGCTTCTCTCTCAGTCAGACTCTGCTTGCAAGCAGCATGACCTATTTAGCTAGTACCTGCTCTTCTTAGAAAAAGTTACAGTTAACCTGACACACTTTGTGGTTGGAAGTTTACTGTCAGTGTCAAAAAGGCAATGTCCAAGGAGGTGATAGAAACCTGTGGAAGCCTGCTTTTTAGGGACCTAAGCCTAGTCCTAACTGAATGCTGACCAGAGTGTTTTTCCATTTTGATACCCATGTCGAAGATGGATGCTAATTAACAAGGAGTTGAATGCTTGTTTTTAGACAATCATTTATGTATTTCTATGATCACGCATGTATGTGACCATTAGGTATCACGGTCACACTTTTTTTTTTCCATGTAACAATGTATTGGGACCTTAAAGGTACCGACCAGGCACTCTGAGGAGTTTTTGGGTGTTAAACCTATTGAAATAGATTTAGAAAATCAGTTTCCTCCAAGAGCACATGGATGTGGTCTGCAACCACCCACTCAATAACCTTGCCCAAGGAGGAGAAATTGGCAACTGGCCAGTAGTTACTTAGATTTTCCAAGTCCAGGGTTTCTTGAGGAGTGGTTTTACCACTGCCTCCTTCAAGCAGGCAGGGATTACTCCCTCTCACAAGGAGTCATTCATCACCTCCTTGCCTAGCCAGCTGTGACCTCCCTGCTAGTTTTCAGCAGAATCACTCCAGAGCCAGTCACCTTGGCATGGACGACACTTAGTCAGATCTAGTGGAAACCCCACTATTAAAAATAAGTGCTTTGCTCAAGTAATGGTTACAATTGGATAATAAGTTATCTCTCTCACAGGTTGATGGGTGGGGTTATCCGGAGGTTCAGAGTACGTTGTCAACAGTATGCTGATGACCCTCAGCACTATTTCTCCTTACATCTGCAGGTGTGGCAGTGGAAGTTCTGGACCAGTGTCTTGCCTCTGAAATGGACTGGATGAGAGCCAATAAACAGGAACTCATTCCAGATAAGACTGAGGCACTGTTAGCGGGTGGTTCCTTAGACCAGATAGGTGGGAGATCGCCTGCCTCTTGATGGGGTTACACTTCCTCTGAAGGAGCAGGTTTGTAGCTTGGGGGTACTCCTGGATCCATTGCTGTCGCTCGAGGGTCAGGTGGCCTCAGTGAGCCAGAGTGCCTTCCATCAGTTTCAGCTGGTGGCCCAGCTACACCCCTATCTGGACAGGGATGGCCTAACTACTGTTGTCTATGCTCTGGTAACCTCAAAGTTAGATAACTTCAATGCATTATACATAGGGCTGCCTCTGAAGATGGTTCAGAAACTTCAGCCTGTGCAGAATTAAGACGGTTTGAGCATATTGCACTGAAGGGTTTCTGTGTAGCAAGTTTAAAACTGACTCAACCCCCCCCCCTTTTGTTCTTTCAAAAGAGAGCACTTTTAAATGCGTAAAACTTGAACTGTTGAGCAAAAACATCATAAGGACACAGCTGCATAAACAAGCTCTCTCCTTTATCAGTCACGGCAAGGGATGGCCTAGGGCAGGGGTCTGCAACCCGCGGCTCTGGAGCCGCATGTGGCTATTTTACATCTTTGCCGCGGCTCCGGGGCGGATACTAGCGAGGGGAGGAGGCGCATTGTGTGCCCCGACACTCCTCACTGTGGCGGGCGCTGTACTGGCTGTGACGTCGCATGGGGGCGGTGCGTGCATTGGTCACGCACCGTCCCGACGTCACCTTCCCGCCCGCTGTCAGATCGCGGCTCCGGAGATATATTTGTTTTAAATGTCGCAATGGTTTTGCGGCTCCCAGTTGTTGTTTTTTCTTCGGAAATGGGTCCAAATGGCTCTTTTTGTCTTAAAGGTTGCAGACCCCTGCTCTAGGGGAACAAAGAAAACACGTCAGAACTTTATCTTATGTGCTGACCACAAAATACACGCAAGACCAATGTCCGGGAAAAACGCCAAAAGCGTGTTCCCGGAGATCATGACCTCTTCCCAGATAAGTGTAGGAAGAGGAAGATCCTTTTATGGTCAGAAGTACAGGAAGGAAGATCCTTTTATGGTTGAGAGTACCAGAGCAGGAACATATGTGATGTCAACCTGCGTATATAAGCTGACGTAGCTAGGGAAGGGGGAGAGGATGCCTGGAGGATATATATACTGCATGAAACTTGCCATTTCTTTGGACTTGCTGTGGACTCACCAAGCAAGTGCCTTCTGCTATCCGGAGAGCAGAATAATCTCTTTCTTTGAACCAACTCGGTGTCATTTTGACTTCCTTCCTCCTCTCCCGGAGCAACGCCGACCCAATCGGTGAACTCCAATAAGGCTACAGCACCAATCCTGGTCTGACTGCACTGGATACCAATAAGTTTCCGGGCCCAATTCAAAGTGCTGGCTTGGACCTATAAAGCCTTAAACGGCTCAGCACCACAATACCTCAAGATACCTATTTCCATATGAACCTACTCAGACCCTGAGATCACCTTCTGAGTTCTCCAATATGGCATACCTGTGCATGCCTGTTACTCAAACTTGTAACTAACATTTTGATTCAACTGCAAAACATGCTCTATTAGTTAATTGAAAGGTCTGCTTTATTCAGATACATTTTTGTTTCCAAAAGCAGTACACAGTGAGAGTAGAGAAGCAAGCAAAAAGAAAGCAAGCCAGCAATTCAGCTACACTCCCTTTGTGGGCAGGGGCGGGGGAATGTTGAGGTTTCTAATGAAAACACATATTTTTTTTAAAAAAATGCAGACAAACAAGGAGACAACTTTTATTTGATCAATTTCTAT
Organism: Podarcis muralis; assembly: GCF_964188315.1. NCBI lineage: Eukaryota > Metazoa > Chordata > Lepidosauria > Squamata > Lacertidae > Podarcis > Podarcis muralis. Next base: position 70,501,740 of record NC_135659.1, on the reverse strand, counting down.
GTGAATGTTTCAAGGTATACTGAGAACTTAAGTGTGCAAAATATCAGGTATTAATGTTCCCTAATTAAAAGATTGCGTCAAAGGCTTTCGAGAGTACACCACATTCCAATATACATTTACATTTCTTTGCCACTCTGCTTTTCAGAAAGTATATTCAACCTTTAAACTACAAACAGACACAATGAAAGGTATAACATTGTTTTGAAAAGAGTCTTTGGTGACATCTGCTTAGACGCTGGGAAAGGAAAAACATCTACGACTTAACAAATATATGCTGGATGCACCTTGTCAACAGATGCTCCATGTAGTGACTTGTTACACTGACGGAGAAGCAGAACACAGTTTTGGCTGCTCTACTGCATTCATAATTACCTGAAACCATCAGGCACTGAATCGTTTTTCCTTCAGCTTCTGTATCTCAGTCCACCTGATTGAATGTGCCAGGCATCGGAAGTGTACTGATGGGAAAAGGAAGCAACTTCTGTGTTTGGATAAAACCATCTTGTCGTGGTTCAAATGTGATGCTCTCAAGGACAAAGAATCAAAGAGGCATTATCAGTAATAAAGTTAAGTAAATATTTGTATCAGGCTTGTTTCTTAGTAGTGCCAACATGCCTGAGAACTGTCGTATCGTCTTCTCTTTGCATCCCTGTGGTCAGGTTCAGGTTCAAATTTACCTTTCACACATTCAAAGGTTTTCATGCTTTGAGGACGTTCTTCACCAGATCAACGTGGAATGGTAACAAAGGTTAGACAGAGACTGGTGGTACAGGTAGGAAAAGTGCCATCTTTTGAAGAAAAAGTGCAATATGAAGAATACGGGAAATCTTAGATATCTGAGCCAAGTTCAGCACATTGCTTGTCTGATATGTGATTTGCTAATGATTCTATGATGTCAAGTAAAAGAGGCTGACCGAGGGACCGAAGGTTTGGCAATTTCGAAACCTTCAAGAGGAAAAAAAGAGGGGGAGGGAATTAGTTTTCACTGTAACACAACAATGTTTGAAACACATAGAATAATAAAAATGATATTTGTTTATTTTGTAGGAACCATAGCCCATGCCCATCTGATGCCCTACAAATGTTTTGAACTACAACTCTAATCAGCCCAAGCTCACACAGCTGTGCTGGAACTGATGAACGTCAAGGGCATATGGGCAAGTTTTGCAATGCCTTCTTTCAGCCTCATTGTATCCTGTTTGTACAGGTACATTTTTATTATTAGTTTATAGCATTTTAATATAATACAGCACTTAATTTGTTCAAAAACATACACACAAGAGCACTAAGCATTGTGTACCAGAATATTTACATAGTCAGGGATTAGGTTTCCAAACATCTCAAAATTAAATATTGGAAGCAACATGAAAGATTCTGTAGGGTTGTTGTTGTTTTTAAAAAAGCAAGTGTGCACCCTTGTATTTTGAAACTTTGTATTCTTTTCCCTACTTTAAAAAGTCCTCACATTGGTGTCATTTGTAACCAGTTTCAAAAGACCACAGCACTTGCAACAGACTTGCTTTTAATTGACTCCTTTTAAATTCTGAGCAACAGCAATACTTTTCCGAGTAGACAGTACAATCTCACTTCTAAAGTAAGCAAGCAAGCAAGCAAGCAAGCAAGCAAACAAACAGCATCAAAAACATGTTGCATTTTTATTATGTGTCAATACCTAATATTCATAATAAAAGAGTGTGGGTATGTGTAAAGTAATAACACATTCTGCTTTTCAAACTGAAATCACAAGTGTCTTAACTTGGACTTTGTTATTTAAACTCACATGCAACTACTCATTCTACTTGCTTATTTTATAGCTTTGTTTTTCATCTTTTAATTTTCTTCAGTTGTTATAATTATACTGTGTTTTCTATACATTATAATAAAAAGCTTTACCCCAAAAAAAACCTGCCACTGAAATCACAAGAAACTCATAATACCCTCTTGACCATTAAGTATTGCTAGTTTCATCCACCAATTTATGCATCAAGGGTGGAAAAGGCTTTTCACTAAGATTACAATACATTGGCTTATTCATATATAAAAATTCTATTTCAGGAATCTATTATACCCTCAGCATATGTATTTGACTTTAAAGGTCCCCAAAAAGGGGACAGTAGCATTATCAAAGAATAAAAGAGAGTAGTGCTGTTAACATTGGTGGAAATCTGCCATTTATCAAGGAGGAAAAAAGGTACTGCATTGTCCTGGACAGTTAGGTCTCCAACACAAAGAAATAACAGAACATAAAACTCCGGCGGGGGGGACGGGGGACGACGACATGATTTAACACTTACTAAACTCTGAACAAGATTTTGTAATGAGGCGTAAAGCTTTATTCTTAAAAAACCAACCTTTCTTTAGCTTAATAAAACTGATCTGTTCAGGAAACAGAATTCCAATAGAATGAAACACTTTTTACTTGTTAAGCAAGTGGGTTTAGTGAAGATGGAACCTCCACCCCCCACACACAAAAGCATCTCCCTTCGTCTCTTCTAGTTTTCATCTCTCTGCGACTAAGCAGAGGGTGTTTCTGGAACTCATTTTATGATATTTTTCAGAAGTCAACAGAAAGAGGTTTTATAAATATTTCAAAACACTGTAAAAATGTAAATAATTCAAAGAAAATGGCCAACCTACAGAGAGCTAGGTTTCTTTTAAAAATAATAATAATACAAGGATAGTCTGAGCCACAGTGGAAGCTTGGGTTCTTGCTGGCTTTGCAACTGAGATGACAGGTGTGGACCAACAATGTTTATCCAATAATTTTTAATTTAAAGTTAGAAGACAGGCTTTTAAATATATATATAATTGGCCTGCGGTTGGACAGGCAGTTTCTTAGTGACATCACAGACACTAGCCCATCAGCCCAATGCACAACAGCTTCTACTACAGCCCTGCAGATTCTCCCCCAACAACAACAACAAAAACAACCCTGAGAAAGGAAAGGCATGTTTGGATTAAACACTGCAAAGGTACTTCAAATCAGCTTCACTGCTGTTAAATGCTATGCATTTCTTCATCCTTATTGGGCTCTTGAAATGGGCTAGAGGTAGCAATATGGAATTTTGAGGATTTGTTCCTTTGAGCAGGTGACCTTTCTATGACATATCACATTCCCTGCATTTCAAGAGCAGGTTGTCATGCTGTGTGTCTGGGGGTGGGTGGCAGACCTCCTGCTTGTGAAACACATATCTAAAGTCTCCTTAGATTATCAGAATATTTTCAGAGATTATTTTTTTAAATCTTGACCAACACAAAAGTATATTGCAATTCCATGAAAATAGCATTTTGCAAAGTTGCAGAAGATCTTTTCCCTGGAATAGAAAACTGAGAGTTCTATTTACATTCATTAAAGGTACCCCTGCCCGTACGGGCCAGTCTTGACAGACTCTGGGGTTGTGCGCTCATCTCACTCTATAGGCCGGGAGCCAGCGCTGTCCGCAGACACTTCCGGGTCACGTGGCCAGCGTGACAAGCTGCATCTGGCGAGCCAGTGCAGCACACGGAACGCCGTTTACCTTCCCGCTGGTAAGCGGTCCCTATTTATCTACTTGCACCCGAAGGTGCTTTCGAACTGCTAGGTTGGCAGGCGCTGGGACCGAACGACGGGAGCGCACCCCGCCACGGGGATTCGAACCGCCGACCTTTCGATCGGCAAGTCCTAGACGCTGAGGCTTTAACCCACAGCGCCACCCGCGTCCCTATTTACATTCATTACCAGAAAGTAATTTTTATGCTATATGGCCAAATGAAACACATGGAAACAAGGTACATAGAACAGTCAGTATTTAAGAAGACAACAAATAAAAGGTAAAGCGGCACTGAAGAAATGGAAAACACAACCACAAACATGTAAAAATCATGTTAGTGACTATATATTTATCAGACAAGTTATAAAAGCATAGCACACAGTCCAAAGGGAGGAACAAGAATGAAATGGAGGACTACCTTAAGCTGTTTTCAACCATGGCAGTGAAAGGGGACAGCAGATGCCCAGAACCCAAGAAAACATCCAACCAACCTTGGTGAACTGGTGAACAATGATATGCAGGCAGTGTCTCTTCATATCCAGAGCCTGGGTCTTGTCAGCTGCCTCTAAAATCTGAAACAGAGTTTCTACATGTTTACTATATTAAAAACAAAAACAAAACAAACCATGCTTAATTGTTTAAGAGCAGTCTTTATAGATTAATGGTGCAATCCTATTGTAAGACCCACTGGGGTGAGCAGGATTAGGATCCAAAAGATCTCCAGCTGTGCTGAGAGGTTCCCAGTACAGACAGGCTATACTGGCTTCCTCATCCTCAGCTCAGACACAGAGACACCAACAGAACTCCCCGATCTTGGCTGAATCAGGACCCAGCTGGCTGAGCCAAGCCCAGTGACTCTTAAGCCAATGTAAGCCCTGAGAAAGGGGAGTTGCATACAGCTCAGTCAAGGAAACTGGCAACTGAGTGTAAATTAGGCCATCAAAAGGGTGCTGTAACACACTATTTTAAAAGCTTGTTCTCCCTCTGCTAGGCTTAGGCTGCCTCAGCCAGCTGTACCCCGACTCCTGAAATGAGTTTGAATCGTAGTGTATTTGCACCAGCTTAATTTACACCAGGCTTGCTTTATGCCAGCTTCTTGTGTATAGGATCGCTCCCAGGATTTTCGTGTTTTCTTGTATTTGAGGCAGAAAACAGCATAGAACTAGATACTGATTATGCACCCTCCATTTTTAACCTTATGGCAGTCATAAAGTAATTGGGGCAATTCCATAAACCTTAACAAACAAACAAACAAACATTTTTTTAAAAAAACCAAAACTTTATTTAAAAAGTTTTCATTTAGAAAATAAAATAGTAATTGAGGCAATTCCTATGATACTGCATCAGCTCAAGTCTGTTGTAGAAATATATTAAGGATTTAGCCACTTTGTAGGGTGTCTTTACACCATGGGGCCAGTAGGATGCAATCCCAACCTATGCACCATTTTCTACGGGACAGAGTGCATTTAACCCTCTTTAGGCAGTGGCCATAGGGACGCAGGTGGCACTGTGGGTTAAACCACAGAGCCTAGGACTTGTCAATCAGAAGGTCAGCGGTTCAAATCCCCGCGACGGGGTGAGCTCCCGTTGCTCGGTCCCTGCTCCTGCCAACCTAGCAGTTTGAAAGCACGTCAAAGTGCAAGTAGATAAATAGGTACTGCTCCGGCAGGAAGGTAAACGGCGTTTCCGTGCGATGCTCTGGTTTGCCAGAAGCGGCTTAGTCATGCTGTACACCGTCTCCCTCAGCCAATGAAGCGAGATGAGCGCCGCAACCCCAGAGTTGGCCATGACTGGACCTAATGGTCAGGGTTCCCTTTACCTTTAGGCAGTGGCCATAATGTTCATCTGGGAATGTGAATTCATCTTACAAACCTCCAAGACAAAAAATTATGGGCCTTTTATTTGACAAGTTTCCACAGGAAAAAAAATATGTTAGGAGCTAATTGCAATTACAGTTATTAATTGTAATTGTAATTACAGTTAGTTCCTGATTAGGTGGTAATAAGTACCTGGAGCACGTTTTCCACAGTAACATTCATTTCTAGGTTCTGCTTACAATATGCCTGGAGTCGGTTATTGTAGAATCCATAATAATAAGGGGCAGCAAAGAGGTAGCTAAAAAAAGCCAGTTAAAGAGAATTCATGTTTCAAGTTGCAAGGAACAGAGGTACCATAAACCTAAATGGAATGGCAATAAGGATGAACAGAGATTTGACCTCTGTCTGCTGCATTCTCTCTAATGTGTTATTGTTATAATTGCTGCTGGCTGCCTCCTTGAAAGTTGTCTTTGGCTCTGGGCCATGCATAGCACTGCCACATCAACCATGCTATATATGCAGCAGCTGTTTCCAGGTTTTCTGTGAACTCAAACATTCTGGAGAGACAGAATAAGCAAAAAATGGAACAAAAAAACAGAACTGGTGTCCTTGAAGAGGCTCAATTCTTATAGTAAACTGCCAACCAACTGGCTTCCTAAACTGAAACTATCTGTTTGTCTGTCCAAGGATTTTGGCCAGGAACAGCACTAAGGAATATCATAAACTATACAAAAGAGTCTGGGAAAGATGCCCTGGGAAAACTACCCTATATTTTTACACCAGATGGGAGAACCAAAGCAAATATTCAGTGATTCTCCAGTCTTAACTGTGTTTGGAATATGCTGAGACAAAAGAAAAATGAACTCATCTGAGCTTTTAGTTTAATGCTCACAAAAAACATACTCTATTTACTGTTCCGTTTGACTATGCAAAGCTAGCCCTTTCCCCAAAATCCTATTACACCCTTTAAGATTCATTCAAAGACTCAGCCTAAATGTACAATATACTGATTGACAAAGAATTACTGTTCACCTTAGTATGGTTTTTGCATATTTATAGCTGAGGAAATTGTGTGAACTGGAAACACTAAAATGTTAAGTACATTTTTATAAAAGTATCAAGGAAATAGATCCAGCCTATATAGTCAGATAAAGGATACAGAGAATCTTCAGGAGGCATGTTCACTTCACCATAATAAATATATCTTAGCATAGACTCAAATGCTTGTTTGCTTGGAACCATCTCACCTATTGAAATATTAACTTGCCCATCTTCTGGCATAAAAGAACGAAACATAGCTTCAAAGTAACTGGAAAAAATGCAAATGTGGTGATGCAAGAAGAAACAGGGTCAGCCAAAATAATTAAGGCATTTTTCTGCTACTGTCTGCTTTTCATAAGATTGTTTCACTAATTTTTAGCCAGCAAGAAAAAAATTGGATGGTGGGAGGCCTAAGGCATTTCTAAATGCCTCTTTTATATATTAAATTGCTTAAGTCTAGGCTTATCAAAATGCAGAATTTTAACAAGCTTTTTCAGAAACACATCCCATATCATGTCTTGAACAAACAATGATTAATGCGTACCAACTAACTAGCATTCCTAAATTTATTTCTTAATAATCTATTTCCCTATACTTTCCTTCAGCAAATTTGCTTTAGGATTATACTACATGCATCTATAAAGTAGTCTCTGCTCTATGAAAGCTTACGCCGTATTACAACTCTTCAATAAATTCAATGCTGTCCCTTGTAGCTTGACTTCAGAAAGTGGGTGGTTTCAAACTAAATGACTGCATAAGCAGAATGACTTCCACTTGAACAATGTGGCTTGAACAATGCCCTCATCCTTCCCCTGTGCTGTCTACAAATCTGTTGCTCGACTCATGCAATAAGTTATTTAGTGTTGCTTTAGATATAACCTTATGGATTTTTATCACGATGTGTTGATTATCTTACCAGTGCCAGGATGTTTGTGTTATAACCAACACTGTCTTGTCAATTGCCACTTTATCCATTTTGCTTTTACATAATTCTTAATATTCTTTTTGCATTTGGTTCCCCTCTAACTTCACTCTTCCCCACATGTGTGCACAAGCTGACCAATTTACATCAAACACCCGTTGAAGTGGACTCAGGTCCAAAAAAGCTTTCGCTATACAGTGGTACCTCCAGTTACGAACTTAACTTGTTCCAGAGGTCCATTCTTAACCCGAAACCATTCTTAACCTGAGCCGTGCTTTCGCTAATGGGGCTTCCCGTTGCCGCATGACTTCTGATTGCATCCCGGGAAAAAGTTCGCTAGCGGGAGACCTACTTCCGGGATAGTGGAGCTCATTACCTGGAGCATTCATAAGGAGGATGGTACGTAACCCAAGGTTCCACTGTAATAAATATGCTAATCTTTTAAGGTGCAACAAGACAGTGTTGTTTCCCCTGCAACACACTAAGTTGCCTAACCCAGAGAAAAAAAATACTTTTGCATTTCTCATTCCCCAGTAATTTCTGCAACCTCTCTTAGCAAAACATTCCATTAAAAGTTGATAGTTTAAGTGTGGTAGTGGCACAGGTATCCAGTCAAATTTACAATCAAAGTTATCTATGCTTTCCAGAGAGGTAGCCTGGTTAGTATGTTGCAGCAAAAGCAATAGTCCTGTGGCATCTTAAAGACTATGGTAAGATACTATCTTTCTTAGCGACTGTTTGACATTACTCCTGATTGTGAGAACAGGAGCAGATTTCAGCTTTTTATACTCCCCCCCCCCCAATCTCTGCATATAAGCCAACACCCAAACCGGGGCAGAGGGCACAATTATTTTAACATGGATCTCCGATGTTCCTGGATATCAAATCTGTTTTGCACTGTGTATTCAATATCCATAACACATCAAGGGAGATTCCCATTCCAACAGCAACAGAATTCCACTCAGGAACTCCCTCCATTCAGGAACTTGCCATAAAAAGAACAAGGAGAACAGAAAGGAAACAGAAACCTAAGAGAAATGAAAGGAGAAAGTAAAACCCCAACAGCTGAAAGTATAACTCTGTACCACTGAATGACTGATCTAGCAACAATAATTAATAATAATATTATTATTTGCACCCCGCCCATCTGACTGGGTTGCCCCAGCCACTCTGGGCAGCTTCCAGCATATACAAAAACATAATAAAACATCTAAGTGAACATACCTGGAGCGGGCTGCAAGAATAGCTTTATGAGCTGGCCTTGGGTGACCATCTAAGAGTAGAGTTATATCACAGAATTCTAGTCCAGCACCTTCCAGATAGGCCTTCATATCCTGAATCAATGAGGTTCCTGAACATGAACATGCAGAGAATAAATGTAACACACAAGTATGGATCAATGTATAGTTCAAATGAATATGAATCTTTGATCTTTTCTGTGAACCGCCCTGAGACCTCTGGGTATAGGGCAGTATATAAAATAAAATAAATAAAATAAGTAATAATAATAATGAGTCATAGTTGTATACTGCTTTCCTTTGAGGGAGGAAGTAAGCAAAATATCACATTATTAAAGGAAAATTTAGTCCAAAATTATTAGTACTTATTTCATTTAACTACCCATGAAGCATCTCAAAGTGGTTTCACCATACAATAAAAACCACATATAAAAACAACTGCACGTATACAAACAGTAATTATATATGTAAAACAGTTTCAAAGCCAATACAGACACTGTCTGGGATAAAAATCTCCACTTAGAAGGTTTTTTGAAAGAGGAAAGTTTTCAACAGGAACTGAAAAAACAACAACAAACAGTGCCTCTTTGATATGGGGGGGGGGGGAGGAGTTCCAAAGGGTAGGTGCCACCAGACTAAAGGCTGGATTTCAACGCTGGGCAGAACAGACCTCCTGATAAGATTGTATTTGCAGGATGCCCTCATCTGCAGATCACAGCGACTGATTGGGTATGTAAGGAGTCTTTTATGTATCCTGGTCCCAAGCTTTTTAGGGCTTTGTACCAGCATCTTGAACTTAGCCTGGAAACTAACTGGCCACCAGCGAAATTCATTCAGAAGTGGTGTAATATGATGGCAGGAAGCCACCACATTTTGCACGAGTTGCAGCTTCTGGGTCAACCTAAAGGGCAGCTCCATGTAGAGTGCACTGCAGCAATCCAAACTGGATTTTCCAACACGTGGATGTCAGACTACCCCATTCTAGAAATGGTTGTAAATGTATTACCAGCTGAAAGCAGTAAAAGGCATCAAGGTCACCCGGGTCTCTAGTGACAGAGATGGATGCAGGCACATCCACAGTTCCGGAATCAGAAACCACCCTACCAACAGTGTTTCTGTCTTGTCAGAATTCTGACTTAGTTTGTCCAGCTCACTGCCAAATCCGGGTGCCAGTCCAAGGTTTGCCCAGCCTCTCCCAAATCAGATGTTAGAGAGAAAAAGAACTGGAACCATTAGCACACTCATGACACCTCACTCCAGATCCTCTAATGACTACTCACAACAGCTTCATGTAGATATTAAATAGGAGAGTACACTGTGATCCCCCTTAGCACAACTGCTAGGGGTGTTGAGCGATAATCACCTCAAATCAACCAAATTGATCACCATCAGGAATGAGGGGGACTTGCGCGGCTTAAAAATAGAATTTGCAAAGAGAAAAATGGTATCCAAGAGTTTCACTCTGTTTGCCTGTGCTGAGGAATCGTTTCCTATCCTATAGTTTGGTCAAATGATTCTCTTCAGCAAGCCACTGAGTTTTATTTTAAGGACGGCCCTCTACCAGCATTATGCAATAAAATGCTATGGGACTAACTATGTATGCAGAACCAGATACTGATAGGTACTCCAGTTCTCAATCTGGATAAAAGTTACACTATTACTCAACCCAGCTACTAAGACCAGCAACAGGGTCTCTGGTCTTCATGACCCTTTAGTGGATGGTAACCTCTTGTCAGACCATCAATAAGAGCTAGCCAACAATCAGATTTCCATTCTCTCCCCGCTAAAAACTACGAAGTGCCACTACACTATTATTGTTGTTAGCCGCCCTGAGCCCGGCTTCGGCTGGGGAGGGTGGGATATAAATAAAATTTATTTATTTATTTATTTATTTATTTATTTATTAATTAATTATTATTATTATTATTATTATTATTATTACACTATCCTCTTAAGATACATTTTATTTCAAAATAACTTTTTTACTGAATTTTGTTCTACATCCCTCTATCAACTCTTGAAAGAGTTAAAGTAGTTGTGCAAGCAGAACTAAATGACAGCAACAACTGGAGACAGTCATGTTCAGGATCTGGGTCATTATTTACATTCACCAAGAGCCACAAACTATCTTTCATTCAGGAAGGAAGGTGCGTTACCAATATCAAGAGGCTGATCGGAATGTGTTCGAAGTGGAGGTTGCTGTTTTCTTCGTACTATCTCCACGATCAAAGCTGAGGAAAGGTGTTCAAATTCTTTCATCATTATTACTTGATTAAAGTGGGATTCTTTTACTACAAAATTCAGGCAGTGTTCCTAAAGGAAACAAATAGTTGCTTGTCATCTGAAGAACCACCACCACTTTAAGAAAAACACAAGCCTGTCATATTTCTCATGCAAGTTAACTTTGAAGAATCTACCAGCAAGTCTTTTCTCCCTCAGAATGTTCTAGAATGGGATTTAACCAATTAGGTTGGTTCTATTTGGACTAGGGTTTTTTAATGAAATCTTATTCATAGTCTTGCGCACACCTACCTTTAGCTGATCTAACTGAAGTTTGTTCGCATTTTCACACACAACAAGCACATTCTGCAGATCGACTGAGGCCTCAATATACTGGACACACAGCTGTTCCAATCGTGAGAGTTTGAAGTTAAGGGCCAATTTGTACACATCCATAATTAGCAATACATCTTGCACATGCCCTGTACAACACAAAAAAAATGTATATAAAATAATTCAATTTCATGTACTGAAGACAGAGAGAAAAGTGTGACAGCAGGCAGGGAAAGGTTCCCTGTTCCAATATTAAGAAAATTGGGCTCTACTAGCACAGTATGAAAATGCCCTTGAAGCACAGATAAATAACAACGTGTTTATGATTGAAACTACATAGTTATTATGTGAAGAAACTCTGAAAGAGGCTGAGACAGAAAATGTACGCTTCTTCTCCTAGGAAGCCATTCTGCTACCCTACCTCTGCGTGGGTATTTGATTTTGTCGGTGTACAGGAACTGCATGAGCACCTCAAAAGGCTGGGCTTCAGCTTCCCGGATGGTCACCTCCAGCAGCGGCTGCAGCTTCAGCTTGACATTGTTGCCTGCTGTCTCCATCTGAGGTGTCCCTTCTCCTTCTTCATCAACATCTTGCTTAGATTTCTAACAGCACAATGGGAGCAAGGAAAGACTGAACCATCTGGGCAATCTTACAGCACAACAGCACCCCAAAACCATTCATGCATTTAACCAGGTACAGACAATATCAGGCAAACCAACTTTTGTTTTTAACATAACTTCGGTACTAAACACCTAGAATGGGGTCACCAGTGTTGTGCTCTCCAGATGTTGTTAGGCTAGAACTCCTATCAGCCCCAGCCAGGATGGCCAATGTGCAGGGATAATGACAGTTATAATCCAACAGCATTCAGGTTATCACGCTAGCTATCCCTGACCTAGAACATCCTATTTCTTAAACAAAACAAACAATTCTGACATAGGTGCGCATCCAGGTTAACAGAATCCAATCACAGCCTCTGTCTTTCAATTTACCAAGACAAACTTATGTAGGTACTTAGAAATAACGTGTCACCGTTTTTGATAGATATTGCTGTGCCATGTCAATGAAACTGCAAATCTGGAAGTCATAAGATTAACCACAGAATCAATTCTTCAAAATGTTTTTCAGAATGCATGCCATGACAATGACGGCTATAATAGCTAATCGTCCCACAAGGAAACCTTCTCAGTAAATCATACCTGCTTCAATCTCTCTCTTGCCTGTGTAATTTTCTTCCTGAGCCACTTACAGCGGGCTGTGACAATGGCTGTATGTCCTCGCACTCTTTCTTCCTTCTGTCAAACAGTTGAGAGAAAAAGAATTCTTTGAGTTATAGGATTTGACAGATAGCTGAATTTTAAAATCTTTTAACTTGCTGGAGTAACAGCTGATGAGAGGCAACACAGCAAAAAAACCACCCTTATTTTCATTTTAAATACATGCAATTCCCCATTTACATGGGAGTTATGTTCCAAGGCACCGGGAAGCCTGTAAGCTTGCCCCATGCTGCCCCTTTGCAGTGCCAAAATGGTGCATGCATCAGCAGTCACGCACATGCCAACTGTGCGAAATGGGGAGGTACCTGTACAAAATGAGGAGATTGCGACTGATGTGCAATAGCTAGTATAAACCTAACATTATTTCAATATTTCCCAACATCAATATTACACCATCCACGTTGATATCATACAAACGTTAACATATTCTTGCTGGCAACTTTAAAATCCTGAAACTAGGGGTACAAAAAGTGACAAGCAGAGATAATAGGCAATATCCAGTTAAGCATACTACAAGTTAAGCATACTACATACTACATACATCCACAGAAATCAATGAATTTAAGTTCAATGGGTCTACTCTGACTGGACCTCACTCAATGTACTACTCCATTTCCCTATTTCCTAAATAACAGTGGAATATGCAACTATCATACCTACCCCTATAACCTATACATAGAGAAAACTCTTCAGTCAAAAAGCACATAAAAAGCCAATATGCAACATCTGTTTCTCTCCCTCTCCATCAAAGTACTGTATATAATTAAAAGTATCTGATGTAGTATTGTATCACAACTGTATCTCTTTAGCCAGGAAGGAAACAACTTCTGCTCAATATTTCCATTAGAACACACTCACCTCTCCAAGAACAAATTCCAGGTCACTGAATTGCCTGTTTTCCCACAGTCTTCCATAGTCATCATGTAAAGTGCATTTGGGATAACAAGAAAACTGAAAATGAGAGTTGAAGTTCTGTTAAAAGTCTCAAATGGAAAAGTTCTGTTGTTGCGTTGCCGTATTACAAAAGTGTAATTATTAAAGTTGCCATTGGAACCAATGTATTGTTGCAGTATATAGCAGCCAGCTGTAGAATGACTTACAACATTTGAACAGGAGCAGTGCGAAAGAAGCATCCAGGCCTAATTCACAGGTGCCAACAGCGGTGTAGGTGGCCACTTGAAATATAACCAAGTGGGGGCAACTCTACATGGAAAGCTATCTGAAATGTGTGTAGTATTAGTGAATTTCAACATACATCAACACAAATATACAAAAAAAAATCAGGAATATATGAATAGCTAGAATAAAAGTATATCACATGAACAGCTTGTTGCACTGAGCCATCTCAGAATAGCTGTGTTCAAGCAGCCACCCACATCACTTCTTATATTTGCAAATCAAGTTTTCGCTAAGTAGGCAGAGGAGAACACATTTCCATGATGTACTTGTGATTCTATGATGAGATGCCCCGTGCTCAGGTAGAAGGATATATGCTCTGGCAGGGAAGTTTGCATATATCAGGCAGGTGCAGCAAAAATTAATATGAAGCTCCTGTTACATTTAAGCATCTTTGTTTTATATTTATATGGGTGCAAACTCATACTGGCAACTATTTTGGAGAGCTGCCTAAGGCTATTGTTATGGATATGAATGCTGACATAGATGTGGCACTCTCTTCCTGGTCACAGGGCCATGCTTCAAGATGAGTTATTTAAAGAACATTGTTTGAAATGTTGATGAAATGGTTGAACTTACATTGATTAAAGTTTCACGTTATAATTTAGAATGAAGCCAAATATATATATTTTTTAAATAAATTGTTCTTTGCTGTTAAACTTGGTCATTGGGAAAAAATAATATTTATCGTAATCTTAAATGAAATGAACACCACTGGTTTTAACGTGTTACCTGAAATCTGTACATTTCTCCACTCCTAATGTTGTTATCCACTGTTCCACCAAAGATGTACATTGCATCACAGATGACTGCTGCAGCATGAAAAAGTCTTCCAGTTGGTAGCTAGAAGGGGAGGTCGGGAGGAAGACACACAACATGAACAGACATTGTATCTGTCAAATATATAAAACAAGAGATTTTTCAACCCAAAGGCCACATTTCCCTGATGGCAACTTTCTGGGGGTTTTTTCAGCAACATCTGGAGGGCTAAAGGTTCCCCACACCAGATTTAAATCTTAATCCTTTTTTTACCTCGCTATCTGGGCTTGGCTGGATAACTTCCCATGTCTGAGAATCTACATCATAGCAGTGAAGTTCATTAGGCAATGTGTTGTCCGCAGCGCCACCAAACACATAGAGATGGCGATCAAAGGCAACCATTGTGTGACCATATCTCCGCTGTGGGGGAGGAGGAGAGCCCCGTAGTAAATGCTCAGTCGGAATTCTTGTCCAACTGAAGTAGAAAACAAAAGGTTTTAGTGGCTCAGTCCCTAAAGGCACACATGAATCCATATACACAACTATGTTATCTTTCATTCTCATAGCATACCACAAGCTGTAGTATGATATCAATTCTATAGCTCTTTTTTATGTGTATATTATGTGTTTTGGATCTGTTGTCTTGTCTAAGATGCAATACTCACTCAGACTGCAATCCTAATGACAATCCTGAATACAGTGGGAATATTTCTGAACAGACATAAAGGTAAAGGGTAAAGGGGCCCCTGACCATTAGGTCCAGTCATGGCTAACTCTGGGGTTGCGGCGCTCATCTTGCCTTATTGGCCAAGGGAGCCGGCGTACAGCTTCCGGGTCATGTGGCCAGCATGACTAAGCCTCTTCTGGCGAACCAGAGCAGTGCACGGAAACACCGTTTACCTTCCCGCCGGAGCGGTACCTATTTATCTACTTGCACTTAGACGTGCTTTCGAACTGCTAGGTTGGCAGGAGCTGGGACCAAGCAACGGGAGCTCACCCCGTCGCAGAGATTCGAAGCGCCGACCTTCTGATCGGCAAGTCCTAGGCTCTGTGGTTTAACCCACAGTGCCACACAACTATGTTATCTTTCATTCTCATAGCATACCACAAGCTGTAGTATGATATCAATTCTATAGCTCTTTTCTTTATGTGTATATTATGTGTTTTGGGTCTGTTGTCTTGTCTAAGATGCAATACTCACTCAGACTGCAATCCTAATGACAATCCTGAATACAGTGGGATTATTTCTGAACAGACATACGATTGTGCTATTTCTTTTAAACTTTAAATGCATTGGTACAATGAATTTTGTTTGTAAGCAATAAATGTAAACATTTGCAACATATGGGAAAGAAGTACAAGCTTTTGTTTGAGTAAGTGACTTTAGTAGGTGCATATATTATAAGTGCCCCAATATACATCAAGTGAGCAGAAGAGCAATCTGTAATGACAATCCTTGCCTTTCATGGGCGAGGAGAGCTACACTGCTTTGGCTTTCTGGCTCCAACCTGGTGTGTCAAATGCATCAACAATGCATGATGTCATCTCACAATATTATTATACAAAAGCAGGGATGGCTACTCCCAAACTGGGGGCCTAATTCAGTACCCAAACAAGTGTTTATACTCTCACGGTCCCACTAACTTTGATGGGAGCAGAAAAAATATAAAAGCAGACACAGTGCTGGGGTAGGAAGAAGAGGCTTAAAACTGCTCCACCCAGTCCAAATGACAATCAGCTGCAGTTACAGCCCCCTTTACATTTTTATTAGAATTTTCATACTTTTTCCTATTGAATTGAACCCCCCCCCCAATATTTTTGTGGGCACATTATAAAAATCACATTAAATACTTCAACTGCTTCTATTTCACAGTACAGGCAACCCCCAATTTGAGTGGGGGTTTCCTTGTCACATGCAATGGCAGAGCACACATAAGTCCGCCCTGCCTTTTACAGCCTCGTCTGGGTCCAAAAATGACACGCACATGCACCATCACAAGTGCTTTGAACATGCACAAAATGGTTGTTCCTGTATTATTTTTAATTCAGCCACAATGTGGTTTGGGTTGGGTATTTTGATACTCACATTTTTTCCTTGAATTCAAACTGAAACAGATTATTGGTGATCTTTGCTCCGCTCTGACCAGAGAAGACAAACATCTTCTCTTTGCAAACAGCTACAGGAAAATTGCAACACGAAGGAGGAATCTCACCCGTTTGTTTAATCTGAAAAGCAGCAACACAAAATAGACCATATTTCATCTTGAAATTAAGCCAAAGGTCAATTTCAAGTTTGGACTGCTCACTCAAAACATATACATATATAAAACATATACAACAACTATGCTGTTAGCAAACCATGCAATTGTTAACATGCCCCAAATGTATTAAAAACACAAACCTTACTAATATCTTGCAATACAATCCTATACATATCCACTAAGAAATATGAGCCACTGAGGTCAACGAGGTTTACTCTCATGTAAGCAGGCATAGGACTGCAGCCTTGTTTACTCAAGGTGCAATCTACCAGGAAATACATAGGTGGAATCAAAGTAACTGCACACTTAGTTATGAACATTGGTTCTCTACTATCAGTGTCACATGATGAACTAAGTTTGAAACTTTGGAGACTTCAATAATAAGATATTGCCAATAACAGTTTTTGCACTGAATGTTAGTGATATTGTAACAATGACGCATATGGATCAAGAATATTCTTGGCAAGTTCAACTATTCATTGTTTACTACTACACCAAAACATATAAAATTCAGTCATTATTTAACTTAAACTACTGAGTTAAGTAGTAAAGACATCAACTGAGAAGGATAGCAGCACAGGTGTTCGGTTGTATGAAAATGTAAGAGTTTAGGTCATGCAAATATGAAGGAGTAGATTTCAGAATCCTGAAAAAGTTTTAAGCTTTGAAAACATTCAGCTTTAGTAAGTTCAGAGCCCTTGTTATTATGAAGAAATGTTGAAAGTATGTAAGCAATATCTATTGGTGGCTCAGGCTATTTGGGTCCATCTGAATGCATCTCCCCTTTTATTAAAATTAAAAAGCATGCTATTCCATATTTTCTCCAACCTGGGAATGATCCAAACAGCCTTCTGTATCCATGGTTCTCTAGCAAGAACCCTTGCTCAGCACTAAAAGACACCTCCCTCTCCACATGAAGGAGGCAGGGGAAGAGAAAGGCTTCTCATGCTGTGCTGCTAAGCTCTTGATACAACAAGCTCCCTCTTCCCCAATTCTCTGGCAAGTGCAAAGAACTTGGAAGAAGAGAATGGATGGCCATCTCTCCTAGATGTTTAGCTGAGATTTCTGCGTTGCAGGGAGTTGGACTAGATGACCCTTGGGGTCCCTTCCAACTCTACAATTCTATGATTCTATGAGAAGGCTCTGTGATAACCCAAACCAGTCCACAATTTGTGGACCCTTGGATTCAATAAAAAACGTGTGGCAAATGCTCCATTATAAATGTATATCAAAGCCATCAGGGTGTTCTGGAGAAATGGTTAACCTTCACTGTTACCGAGGAATTTAATTTTGACAAGACTAAGCTTTTCTAGATCAGATAAGTGACACAAACTATATCAAGCATTAAAATGAATAGTTACATTTATAAAATATCCATTCCTCTTACCTCTTCCCAACAAGTTAAATCCCTGTCTTGTAAACTAATGGTCCACATGTCATTGAGTCTGCATCAAGAGGAAAGATCAATTTTAAAATACTCTTTAAAAGCTGATCACAACCAGACTGGAGTATATTTTACTCCTTTCACATATATAATAAGATTCCTTCCAATTTGGAGACTGAATAAAGACCAATCTAGACATTACAGATACATGCATGCAACAAACCTCTCTCACCTTTCCCCCTACAAAAAGCAGCTGTGGGGAGAGGGGAATATGAAATGGAGAGACAGTATGGGAATTAGCCACTTATTTTGTGCTGCTCCCCACACTCCTGACGTCAGCAAGCCTTTTATTAGGGACTGAGCCTTCAGTGTGGCAAGCCCTGTCCTGTGGAACTTATACTCTCACCTCATTTTATGAGTTACACTGCCTTTCTGTATGTTATGAAAATGTGGTTTCTAATGTTTAAATAAATAAAAGTGCTTAGCAAGGCATTTGGCACAAAGTATATTACTTCTAGTTTGTTCTTGTCTGCACAAGAGGCTCTAAAGGATGGGAATTATTAATTCCCAACAGTGAACATATTTCAAGACTACTTTAAACATGTTATTTGATCTTCCTTCACATCAGTTTCAGTTGCTCAATAAGCTGCACACATGCCAGATCAGGTCTTATTAACTACAAGTTTCTAGATGTCATCATGGTCCGACTCTAAACTTAAAATACTAATTAAGAAAACAGTAGGACCTAGCACAGATGTCCTAAGAGAGAAGAGTTTTTGTTACAACTCAGAAAGACAAAAAACCCTGTTTCATATTTAGCAATACGGAAGCTGGATTGTTGTGTGTGAATCAGGAGAGACCAGAAAAATGCTACCTACCGCGCATTCCCATCATATCCTGCAAAGATCCACAATTTGTCACTATAGACTGTTGCACCATGAGCTGACCGGGCAACAGGTAATCTGAAATAAGAACAGAACTATCACTCATTTTACATGACAACGTGAACACACATTTATAATAAAGGCAATACGTGGTATTCAACTAAGTTTTCCTCTGAACATACCCACTGAAATAAATGAACACCTCTGAGTTAGATCCATTATTTTCAATTACGTAGTTCACTCTGAGTAAACTTCCAATGAATATCTCGCCACCACCCAATATTTGCCTTGATGCCTTAGTAGTATCTAAACTTTAAGAACTGGATCTAGAGAAATGCCAGAAGAAGGGAAAAAGTAACATTCATGCCCCCCTACTCACAACATGGCAGTCCCCACATAAGGCTCTCAAGGGCAGTGCCAAAGTGCTGTCTACCGGCACCGGGTGCAGGAGCGTGTGCTTGCCCCCCCCCCAGCAGGGATGGAGCGCACCAACACAGCCCTCACCACTGCTAGATCAGAGCAAGGGCACAGAGGGTGAAGAGCACTCTCTGCACTCACCCTGTCAGCTGACGGGCGGGCATAGGGGCATTGCCCCGCTGGGGCCCCTACACTATGCTACTGCTTGATGGTCGGGAACCCTGCTGAATGGGTTAGGCTGTGGTGCATAACATTGGGGGTGGGGTCCTAAAAACTCCATGAGTGGAGTTTACTGACTTTAAACAGTGCAAAAATTGTTGTTGTTTATTGGCTGACTAGCACTGATGCTTTTTTTTTTTTTTAAAAAAGGACAATAAATTGCAAGAATCTTTGCAGGCTTTACAATCATATTCACTATGGTATAATAACAATCTCCTTTTAAAAGGTTTACACTGATGCACAGGCTTTTACCTTCCTTCAATCTTCCACTCAGTCCATTGACCAGTTGCAAGCTTGTATTCAAAAAGGTCATTTTTATTCTTCAAATTGGAATTGGAATAAATGTCTCCAGTATAGCCACCTAGATGATGATAATGTGATTGCAGTAAAAGGGATATTAGGCACAATTTCAGATTCAAAATATTATTTAATAAAATTATGGAGCTGAACAAGGCAAACCAATTGGGGTGTAGATCGCTATATAGCTATCAGTAGAGAACACAGCCCAAAATTCAACTTTGATGTTTTTTTTAAACACACACACACACACACAGTTTTGATCTACTGCATCTGTATGCTTTCAAGATCATCTATAATTCCCATTGCTCAATACAGTATTATTCATATATTTTAGTATCCTGAATACTGTACATAAATTATCAAGAATTAAGCTGTTTGTTTGGATATCCATATTCATGCTACCTGTTTGAATTAAGTTGTGCGCCCTCTCTACAAAACTGGCAAATTGGCAATTATCTACTATACGATGACACAAACACTTTTATGATTCCACTTGTCAATTCTTGCACTAGTATTTGCTGGACAGCACTTTCACAAATCCAGCAAGACCTCAAACCTATATTTATTCAGACTTGCTCACAGATAATGATGTAGCTTACTAATAACTTACCAAATACAAACATACTGCTTCCATAGACTACTGCTGAATGGTGATATCTGGGTGCTGGAGGGGTCCCTGTAGTAAAAGCCCTGCACAGTGTAACACAAAGCAGTACAAATGCAAGAGTACTCATTAATGTGACAATATTTTATTTGTAAGGTAAAGGTAAAGATACCCCTGCCCGTACGGGCCAGTCTTGCCAGACTCTAGGGTTGTGCGCCCATCTCACTTAAGAGGCCGGGGGCCAGCGCTGTCCGGAGACACTTCCGGGTCACGTGGCCAGCGTGACAAAGCTGCATCTGGCGAGCCAGCGCAGCACACGGAAACGCCGTTTACCTTCCCACCAGTAAGCGGTCCCTATTTACCTACTTGCACCCAGGGGTGCTTTCGAACTGCTAGGTTGGCAGGCGCTGGGACTGAGCAACGGGAGCGCACCCCGCCGCGGGGATTCGAACCGCCGACCTTTTGATCGGCAAGCCCTAGGCGCTGAGGCTTTTACCCACAGCGCCACCCGCGTCCCATTTTATTTGTAAGGATATTTAAATATTCATAGTTTGGTGTGCATTTTAAGTGCATTTTCTATTGCATTATTGACTCTAATCTGATTAAATAATTTGTTCATTTCACACTGTTACAGATGCATGTAATTTGTGGCATTTTGAGAATTTTCTTAGAACATTTTAGAGTCTTCGAACTGCAGAAAACAGCAGCCACTAGATATATTTTGTTTTACTTTAAGAAAGCATTATTGTAAATATAGATTTTTAGCAGACTTCCAAGTTTAGGATTGCATCCTAATTTTATAAACAAAGGGTTGAGGCCTTATTACAAGTTTCAAAATTGCCCTTCTTTCCCCATCTATAACACTTCAACGTAATTTGATTACAAACCCACAGTAGATAGTTATCAAGTATACATTAGCCATTAAAAAAATGCCGCATACCAATAATATCTAATTTTGTCAGCCATTTAGAAGGTCTAATCGGTTAGGCTTTAAAATGGATGCCAAAATAATATATGAAATATTCACTAGAAATATAGCTGTACCTGCACCAAGAACAGTCCTTCACGTCAAATCTCAATAGGTCATTCAACATGGTTTTCCTTCAGAATAAGGGAAATAATATATACAGTTATCTTCAGATATAACATGAAATATACAGGCATAATGCCGACCTCCACATTATTTAGTTTTTAGTCCCCAACCATTCCAAGCAGCAGACAGTACAAACGAGATGCTTTGTACCCAAAACAAATGAGAGCAAACACAGTAATTCACACTGGCCTGGTTCACTCACAACACAAAGCCTTGGTTTGTTTAACCAAAGTATACTTTGTTTGAATATTTGAACCAGCCTATGGGCTTACCAGGATTTGTTTTCTGGCAACAAGCCAAAATATTGAACCATTGTTTGTTCGTGGGTTACAAATCTTGGCTTTTTTAAACTATGGCCTATCTTTATGTCTGAATACAACCATCTTGATGAACATTGGTTTGTTTGGCTACTCTGTCCCAGACTTGGCCAAGCTACAGGGGCATAAGACAAGAGCAGACAAAACACAAACCAAGATTTGGTGAAACAAGCCATAGTGTGTTTTCTCATCTGTGAGATGGCTTGAAGTTTGCTGAACCATTGTTAACCCAAAAAATGGCTAAGCAATATATGTGAATGTTGCTATTTATAGCACTTGTTTATATTACAATTAACTATACCAGCTGTTACACTGATTTGCTAAAATATTACACATTTATTATTTGCTGAAACCGTGCTGGCTATGCCTATCATAATTTGGATTTAATTACTGTTAACTAATTTGCCACACACATATAATGTGCATTTGTCTCTATTAGTAAATTGCTTTGAGAAATTATACAGATCTGCCATCCCTCAACATGGACTAAGTCAAGATTGCAATTTTCTCCCACAATAATTCTACCACTTGCTTTGAATCCCACAATCAAGATCCAATTTTATAATCATAATGTTTTTAAATATAAATTTCTTCCAGCATATCCACTTCTAATATCTTACCGAGTTTCAGAAGTTACGGGAGAGATATGACAACACCAGGACAGAGGGTTATTTTGTTTGCAAATGATTTTTCCTAGCTATCTTTGAAGACTTTGCCTTCTCTTTATTACAGTGGAAATAATGACAGCTTATCATATGAGACACTGAAGGAAAATTCATGATTTTAGTAATTTGCAGGCATCATCCCCAACCCTCGAGCATTTTATAGCTGAGGTGCCACCACAGAGCGGGCCCTTTCCCAGCTTCCTGCATAGTAGACTTCTATTCTCCCCCACCAATGATCTTACCACATCAGCAAGTCTATATGTAAGGCGATGCTCCAAATACTTAAATCCCAAGTTGTACAGGACTTGACAAGTCATCACAGTACTAATACTCTGAATGTGGCTCAGTAGCAAATTGGCAGTCAGCGCAGGATCAGTGGAATACAATCCTGGTAGGCTAAACCACTCAACAGCCTTGCCAACAGTTCTTGCTGAATACTATTGGACAGCTATAGTCTAGATTGTGGATAAAGACGGCATAATGCTGGGAATGGGCTAAGAGGAAGCAGCTTATACAGTTCAATATTATTGTCCCCATGAGAGTGGGGAATGATGTTGGAGACAAGGCAATACTCAGTTTTTACTGTTAGTTTTATATGCTGCCAGTAACTTTGTGTTGATTGTTAATGCTATCCATTATACTAACACTACCCTTAATAACATTGTTATTATTCCCATATTGCCTAGATTTGCTCTAAAACAGAGATTTTAGATACCAAACATAAGAAACCAAAAGATAATAAGTAGGCTTTTGGTTTTTTGCTTCCTTAGTGGAGTTTGTGTCAGAACTTCTTTATATTCAGCAGAAAGCAAAACTAGAGGTTGATCTCTGTTAACTGTAATTTGTGAAAACAGTTTCTAAAATCACACATAATTTGAGCTTTTGACAAGGACTATTTATTTATTTATTGAATTTATATACCGCCCTATAACTGGAGGTCTCAGGGAGGCTCACAGAACAAAATCAAAATATAAATCCACAAAATATATAATCAAAATAAAAACAACAATCCAGTAACACCCCCCCTCCCAGAACCTCTAGACACTTATAATATGATTTGGCATTCTTTTATGACACATACAGAGGAACCATCATTTTCAGGGCAACCCCTTTCACAAGCCTGGCAAAGCTGGAAGGATGCTTGATGATCTGATAAAGTGGTTAAGTCTTTATTTGTTATTTTAACTCACATGCAACTGCTACATGCCTATTTTATAGCTTTGTTTTTCGTATTTTAATTTTTGTCTGTTGTTATAACTGTTCTCTCTGTTTTATATACATTATAAAATGAAACAATAATGTGTGTGTGTGTGTGTGTGTGTGTGTATATATATATATATATATATATATATATATATATATATATATACTGTATATATCTTTCCCTACCCTCACCCCCAAATCACAACAGCAAGCAACAGCAAATTCAGCTCCTCTGGGCTGCTCTTTGTTTTTCCCTATTTCCTGTTTTAGATACCAAACATCAGAAACCAAAATATTTTTATTTGCATGCGTAGCTTTTGATTTCCAAGGCAAATCTCTCCGGCAAGAAAAAACACTTCCTCATCAATCACTGCACACTTTCCAGTTGGGTTTAGGGTTGCCACTCGCTCCCCCCCCCCCAGCGGGGTTCCCCAGCGAATAAAAGCGTGTGACAAGCAACAATTCCACAGGGGAGCTTTACTGGTAGGGAGGCAGTGATGGGGAAGGCTGGGGAGTTTGTGGAAACCCCCCCCCCCCCATCGCACTGCTAAAAGGCACAGAGGGAAGGGAGAGAGAAAGCGACGGCGGCATCAGCCTCGCCTACGCGAAGGCGACCTGGGATCAAGACCTGGGGATTATAAACTGCCGCCTGCAACGGGGTATCCGCGATTCCCGGCAGGAGGACTCACCCATTATCCCCGCCGAAGACGTAGATGGCGTCTCGATAGGCGACCACGGTATGTTTGCTGCGGCTGAGAGGACGAAGAAGAGAAAACGGCCTTATTTATCCCTCTGATAACCCGTCAGCCGCCGCCGCCCCCTCAGCGACAACCCCCCTCCCCTCACACCGCCGCCCAGCAGCCTCCTCACCGAGCCCCGACGAACTCGTCGCAGGGCGGGAGGCGGCGCCACCGGTGCACGGCCTCGAAGGGCCCGAAGTTCAGAGTCAGGTATTCGACGCTGTCCGAGCAGCTGTGGTCGAAATCCACGCTGGGAGCCACTTTGGAGCGCCCGCCCGAGCCGGCCGCATCCGCCATGGCCCGGGCAAGAGAGGAGGAGGAGGGCCAACGACGGCCGGTTGAGGCCAGGGCGGAGCAGAAACTACACTTCCCGGCATTCCCGTCTCGCCTCAGAGGAACTGATGCTACCCAGGAGCGCTTTTAGTCGTCATCGTGGCCACGTGAGACTACAATCCCCAGCATGCCAAGCTCGTTCCGAAGCCGGCGTTCGGAGGGCTGGACCGTAAACTACAACGCGGAATGAAGTAGTCGCAGAAACGTCGCCTGGAAATGGCCTTTTTTGCCTCTGTCGGTTTCAGAGATGCCCCAAAGAACAGACGCAACGAAGAAAACCCGGAGCTTAGACGTGCAGCACTTTCTTCCCAGCTCACCAGACGAGACCTGGATGTTTGCCTCAGAAATGGGCATAAAGATAAATAAGAGTACAGTGGTACCTCGGGTTAAGAACTTAATTCGTCCTGGAGGTCTGTTCTTACCTGAAGCACCACTTCAGCTAATGGGGCATCCTGCTGCCGCCGCGCCAACAGAGCACGATTTCTGTTCTCATCCTGAAGCAAAGTTCTTAACCCGAGGTAATATTTCTGGGTTAACGGACTCTGTAACCTGAAGCGTATGTAACCCGAGGTACCACTGTACTGTGCTGGAGAGTTAATGCAAGAAACGTAGCTCTTGGTAAACGGTGGCATTCAGCCACCAGCATTTAAAAGGGCGTTAGCCAAATTCATGGAGAATAGGGCTTTCCATGTACTAGTATCGGAGGCAGTTTAGGAATCGTAAGCTGGGAGAGAAGAGCGCAGCTGGCTGGCCCTTGTGAGCACAGGATGCTGGACTACAATGCGCCTTTGTTTTAATTCAGCCGGGCTCTTCGAACGTTCTTAAGGATTTAACCATCTTTAGCAAACAGAAAACTCTGCTCTGCTCTATAAGCCCCGAGAAAGACAGCTTGCTTTCCACACTGGTGCTACAACCCTTAAGAAGCAAATCCAGAAAAACCAGTCTTAACTTGAATTTTCTCACTAAGATTCAGGTAGGTAGCCGTGTTGGTCTGACACAGTCGAAATAAATTAAAAAATTGTCCAGTAGCACCTTGGAGACCAACTAAGTTTGTTCTGAGTATAAGCTTTGGTGTGCATGCACTCGGAAGCTTATACCCAGACCAGGTGCTACTGGACAATTTATTTATGCTCCAGAAAGCATTTAACTAGTGTTTATCAAGCTTCCCTATGTCCAGTAAGGCAAAAGAATAACATGAAACAGGTATCAAGTTCTTGTGAACAGAGAGGAGATAAGATTAAGAGCTGTTGGAGGCTGTGCGCCTCCTGCAGCCTTGTCAGGTTAGAATGCACAGAATCAGAGGACACACCTAATCAAGTTGTATTATTTGTAGAACTGTTATCAAGAGCATTAGCTAACACTAGGCAAAATCTTGATGATGTAGCACACTCAAGATTGGAATTTTGAATCTAAGAAAGATCAAGATTGGCAAGCATTTCCCCTGCATTAGAATAGTAGACCAATAGTTCGCCCCAGACTGGTTTTTAAAAGGGCAGGCAGATGCCCTGGGAAAAGCTTGCAAACCAGGCATGATAGCTAGAAATGTAGTGCTTGCCAAATATTGTGGGTGTATGGCAACAAATAGATGTAATTTTTAGGCACCAGTGCCACACCTTCTAGCATCAGCTAGCTAGTAGCCGGTAAACCAGGGCTGAGGAACTAATGGCTTTCCAGCAGTGGATCATTGGCCATGGTGGTTGAGGTTGATGGGAGATACATCTGGAGGGCAAGATCCTTGCATTTAACAATTTAATGGCAATTAAATTCTCTGATAAATACATCCTTCCAGTTATCTTTTCCTGAGAGTCCTTATATAGCCTGGATTATATTATACTTATCCCTGCCAGGGCTAAAGAACATCAGGAACTAAGGCTGCAGTCCTATGTACTTAGTTGGGAGTAATACGCATTCAATGCAGGACTTCTGAGTAAACATGAATAGAATTCCACTCTAAATTGCTTGTTGTTATGGTTCTTTACCTGCTAGATTGATAAGGCAACATGCACATGTACAGATGCTGGCCAGACAACAGTGCAAAGTTAACCAAATGGTAAGCCTTGTTGTAAAACTAAATACAGAACATATCCAGGGTTAGTCGTCTGAATGCAGGCAGGCAGTTCTTGCATCATTTAAGCAAACAGATGCATATTAGCACAGGAAGGCTTTTGTGTAGAATAAAGCAGACACTGAACATTTGTAGTGTTTATTAAATTTTATCTACACAGAATCAAGACACAAACAATATTTATGGATAGCTTTAGCTCAGTTTCTAAAATTGCATTTGACCAGATCTAACCTCTGTTCAATTTATATGAAGCTCTGAGAGTTCCTCAGCAAGATAAATACATATAAAAAGGGGGAAGTTGCTTGCATTTTCTTTCATCAAGGAGATGTATAGCAGGCATTCATTTTAAGAAGCAATAAAAACATGAGGTACTCAAAGTCCATCCTTTAGTGTGCAAAGATAGTTTAAGATTACAGGATGATATTTTAAGGGACAATGAATGTATGAGACATAAACTGTTTCTAGTATCCTAAATAATAGTTTAATATGCTATCCTGAGCTATTAACTCCTGAGTATACATTTTAGCTTTATGTACTTCAAACACAGGATGTTGTGATTTGTACAGTTCTCCTATGTAAAACACATTTTATAGACATACCTTAGAAAAGGAAACAGAAGGGAAACCATTCAAGTGGATGTTTCACACTTGGGGTAGAACCAAACATAGCACTAAATCTTGCACAATGGAACCTCTTCTTCCTCTCCCCACCCCATGTGTGCCCCCCTAAATGTACTCTGGAACATTTTTGGGGAGGAGATTCCTGTTGCACAAGCAAAAATCCTTGTGCTAGCAGGGCATGGTAGTTGAATCCCATCCGTGGTCTTTAAAGTTGGTTGTGTCACAAGATTGTTCTCGGCTAACTGGTCTTTTTTCAAGTTTCCTAACTTGCACAAAAAAGCCTTAAGGCATTTCTTTTTTACAGTTCAACGGAATATTTTTGGCAAGACAATAAAAACAAAGATTATTTTTTAAAGAATTGCAAATGTCGTAGCTTTCGATACTGCCCTCTTTAAGAAGTTGGCGTCACTATTTGACACCATTTCCATAAAATAGTCTAAATTCAGCTTCAGTTTAGAAATGGTTTATAAACTATTAAAAAAAATATTTTCCTCAGCTATCTCCAGTCTTGCCGCCTAGATGGCTGTTACAGGAATAAGTAGAGGAATACCCCTCACTGTACTTAACATATATAACTAGGTTTTTATTAGGAAGACATTTAAGATGGCTAACTTCACAAGAATGTCAGCTATCTATATGTTTTGTCTTGGCACAGTGGTCCTAAATTTGTGGAGTGCTATAAATTGCATTGTTTTATGCTACCCTCTCATATGCCACTATGAGAGAGATGACTCAAAGTTCAGACCATTGCTTTCACTTCAGCTTCTTTGCCCTAGCCTAATATTTGCTTGGTTAACTGCTATTTTCGCAATTTTCTGGAAGTGGATCCATAGCAAACAGGTTATTTTTTAAAATCTTCTTGCAGTAAGCATTTTTTTAAAATCATGTTGTGAGGTAATAGATTAAGTTGGTATGGACTGACAATAAGAAAGTGAAGTTATAGCTTCTGATACTACAAAGAAAATTAGACATTGTTGCTCTGTAGATTTTTTAAAAAGTTTATTATTTTGTAAAACTCTTGTAACTCAGGCAACAGCCTCTAATGCAGAACAGAACTTCAATGAGACTGCTTCTTACTGGCAAATTAGGCTTGAGTATAAAAATGCTGTCAGCAAACAACTTGAGTTGGAGAGACATGCATCCTACATATTGCATCTCAATTAGATTTAACAAAAATACAAAATAAACTTACCTTCAATTGTTTTTTGTACTGTTCTTAAAACTATTTTAGCTGGTTTTATGGTATAGTTATAAATTGCCTTAAGGCATATGCAAACAGCAATTCATTGATGAATAAATAATAACCTGGTCCAAATGTGCTCATACATTCCAATTGAATTACGGGGAGGGTGGAACTACAGTTAATATTGGTCCCTCAATTAACAGTCTCTTTTTGTACACTCAGCATGCAAAGCTAAGCTTGGCCCCAGCACGTTTGAGATCTTATTTCCCTTGCTGAACCCCTACTGCTTTTTCCTCCTAGGCAGTGTACTGCAATTACGCAGCTGAAGTCTCAAGTTGGGGCTGAAAGCTGTTAAACTGACAGCTGTTAAACTGAAACACTCCCCAAACCTCCAGCTTCTCACGATTCATTAAATTTTATCCATTGAACATTAATAAAGTATTATAAATCCAGTTTTCAGACGTGGCAGCCATCACTCTCCTCCATAATACAGTATATCATCCAAACTGTTGTAATACACACATGAACTGTCTCTACTGTATTTTTATAAAGTTGATAGATCATGACATCATTAAATTACATCATTAAATTTGGGTTTAATTTTGTAAGACTCATATAACCTTTAACATAAAAACCAGTGAAACAAGCTGTGCAAGACCTCAAATTAAAGATACCTATACCTGGTTCAATGCAGTGGCAATTAAAGGCTGGTATGCTTTTCACATGTGAATTTTAAAGAGATTACCAAAGGATGCAACTTTGTTACCTGGATATTTTAAAAAGAATGATAACAATGGAGGTTTGAACAGTTTTATTTTTAATTTCTTTCCCAAAAAGGGAGAAAAAGGCAAAGAGGTGTTGTGAGATGCATCACTGTACTTGCAGATTAGCCAGTAAATGTTAATTTTATGGCCCTATAAAAATACACATACTAATTTGTGGACTACAGCTTAGCCATATTGTGTGATTTGTGCATGTGAAGGAAGCAAAAAGTATATGAAAGCTGTATTCATGGAGTAAATAGACAAGTTAAATACAATCAAGATTTTGTATAAAAATGTTTGGTTGCAAAACCAGTCATCAGTAACCACAGGAACTGAGTTTTTAGCAAGCCTGCTCAGAATGGGTGCATGATAGCTTTAGTAAAGAATCATGAGAATAACGGAGCTCACATAGGAGTCGTTTACTTCTATATATGAACGGTAAACAATTTTATTTTTCAGGTTTTAATCCAAGCTCTTGTATTGTAAGTGGATTCCATTTCCACTCAAGTGTCGGTAAAAAGATGCCATATGGTAAGATCAAGATAATTTACCCTGTGTGACAGAAGTGCAAAGTGGGACAAAACTTCCCAGTTTCAATACACATCCGAACGAATGGCGATGTCTTCCTCATTTCATTAAGCTGTGCTGTGAAAAGTCAGTGAAGTGCTTTTTCAGTGGAGGAGAGAAAGTTGGCTTCAGGGCACGATACTTAATTTTTCTCCTGAAAAGCTGATCTGAAGAATAGTGTTCCCATTGTGCAAATCCAGTGTGCAAAATTCTATGCACATCTGCCTCTTGTTGCCTTCAACAATCCTTCTCTTAACCCTACATCATGATAAGATAAGGAACAGTTCCTCAAAATAAAGATAACCACATCTGGTGAATAATGGAAAATGTTTCATGTTTCAAGTCACAAAACATGAAATAAACCAGAAAAATATTTTCCAGATATGTTCACAATGCTCAGGATTTATAAGCCAATGGTCTGAAGAACTCTTCTTTCATTCTCATTGAGGTGGTCTGAGAACATTGCATAGCAAGGCTGCTGTGCAAACTGACATAAGAAGTTTGTAAGGTAAGCCTATAAGGAAGACAAATAGTTGTCAATTCATTTCCACAGGATACTGCACAATTATTTATACGTGAAATTATTCTATAATACAGAAGAACAATATATTAATGCAAGAGAGTGATAACAATATAAAATGCTCAAGACCTTAGTTTAAAGGTGCCAGGCAAAATACCTTTTTATTTTTCCACCTGAATTGCTCCCTGTCAGATACTAATACTAATACTAATAATCTGTCACTGCTTTGCCTTTATTGCTTCTGTTGTTTTAGTTTATTTTGTTTTGGTATGATTTTACCAGTTATTTTAAAATAAATGATTGCATTTTAACCCCAAAGAGGAGTTTTATTGAATTCTAATTTCAATTTTGATGTATTTCTTTTTCTTATACATCAAACTCAGTATTGTATAGCTCTCCTGCTGTTAAAAGAAACTTTCCTGAAAGATGAACCTTCCTCTCCAATTACATACCCTCCACTGACTAGAACAACTGTATGGCATTACTCATCAGTTACAAAATTTGTGTTGGGATAATATAACAGCAAAGCAGTTTGGGAAGGGGGAAAGAAGCAGAACGTTTTCAGTCATTTTCCCACTCAAAATTAGAACTCCAGATGCTTCCTGTCCCAAGATTTAAAAAGCTTTTCTCTTTAAAGAACAGCAGCAGAGCACTATTACATCCCAATATTCAGGACCACTGGTTGGCAACACAGAGAAATCTAAATTGTTCTTTCTGAGTCCCCTTATTTACTGACCACCAGATGGATGTACTGATTTTTGTCTACAGCCTTATGTGTGGTGCTATGCATTACTGTGATATAAAGCTTTCAAAGTTAATTACAGTAGCTTCATGCTGTTGTGAAGGCATGTTAAACAGATGAGAATAAATATTCAAGTCAGTATTCAACAGTATTAACTGTATTCCAGGTATCTGAATTAAGTATTTTAAAAGATCAGAATAAGTATTTATTAGAAAAAGTATTTAAAAAGATTAGTAAACAGCAATAAAACCTTGATCATTCAACCTACCTGTAGGTCTATCTGATACAAAGGATCCTTCAGTGCATCTGGATCGTCTTCATCATCATCTTCATAATAATCGTCATCTGTAAACAAACAATGTGATATGTGAGCCATCATATTGGCAAGAAAACACCAAGATGCACAATTACAGAAATCTGTCTTTTTTGCATACACTTTTTGCACTGAAAGGAACTACAACACTTTTATTTAGACACTGAATACATTTGAAAGAAGAAATAAATTGGTGTTATTTCAGTTCTTATACAAGTCACATTTGTAAACAACACAGTGAAAGTGGTTTGTAAAATACTTTTACTAAAGGTTTGGGTCTACCGCTCCCTGCACAAATAATCTTCACAAGTTTAGAACTGCTTTGCTCACCATACTTGTTTGTAGCAAGAATATCAGACAATAGCTGCCCTGTTAACCCTTCCTCTTCCTCCTCCTCTTCCTCTTCTTGATCTTCCCACATATCATTGGATTCCTCTGTTAATTAAGAGAGAAATAGTTTTGCCATGAGGAGTGTGTTTTTTTGTTTTTGATGTAACGTTGATGTAACGTTTTGCTTTGATGTAACGTTCACCACCTGGACATCACTTTTTAACTAGGAGGCATACTGGAAATTTCAATTTGGACAGAGCTGTACATTTCTGAGCAAGCAGAATATTACCAAGGAAGCTGCAATTCTCACCAAAAAGAAAAATAAACTGAAAGTGCCATGGTTGACAATGGAATGCTCTATATGGGTACATAGAAAGCTCAATTCTAAGCACATATACCTACAATTAAGTACTATTTTAAGATTGTATTTATTGCTAAGTAAATTTGTTATATTATTTTGGTTAGTAATTCACATACTTCTAATTGAAAATATTTGTTTCATGGAATACTTAGTATTTCTAGTCACTGTGGAAAATTACATAGAATTGGGGCATATAAAGGGGGCAGAGCTCTCACTGCTAAGTAAGAAGACCTATTCCCAGGACTTCTATTCTCTAAACACCTGAGCTCTCATGCAGCTTAGTGCAAATCTAAGATTGTCCACAGCATGTGAGCATTCTCTATGATTTATGGGTTAAAAAAATTAAAACCAAACACCCCCCCCCACACACACACACCCAGCGGGCATAGTTGACATTTTGTGCTACAGAAGCAGCAGTCATATATTTTAATGTATTACATTTATATCTTACCAAGGAGCTCATTGCAGCATACTTGGGTCCCTATCCCTCCATTTTATCATCACCACTACCTTGTGAGGTAGGCTAGGCTGAGAGACAGTGACGGGCCCTAGTGTGAGATTCATGTCAGAATGGAAACGTGAACCTGGTCTTCCTAGGCCTAGTCTGAAACTCTTTACCACTGCAACATATTGGATGGCACCAAATGATAACCACCATAAAGACTGAAAGCCACATCAGTGTTGTACCTTGACTCCATTCTGCAGCAGTTTGTCGAGAAGAGCTTGCTTCCATTGCATTAGAAAGTTCATTTATTATCAATTTTAAGATTTTAACTAACAAAGGAATGTTTGTCCAGCGTTCAGGATCTGAGAAGAACAGAGGGGGGGAAATTGATACATACAGCTAAGAATTTAGGAAACTCGATGCAATTACGTAAACGTTCACAACTGTCTGAATGGGCATTCCAAATCTGTTAAACTCTTCAGTTTTTAAAGTTGTCACAAAAAGCAGCAGTAGTCAACTTTTTTCAACACTATATATTCACTATGATCCCATGAGTTTGACCAAGCTGCGGGAGGTAGTGGAAGACAGGAGTGCCTGGCGTGCTCTGGTCCATGGGGTCACAAAGAGTTGGACATGACTAAACCACTAAACAACAAATGATCCCTTTAACATTGTTTTCCAAACTAATGACTGAGTATACATCCTGTTGAGCAGTTACATTTGCAGCATCAGGGAGAACTGGATGACTAAATGCCAATCCTTTGCACAGTCATCATCACTTTATCTTATTATTTAAAAGGTGGCACTCTTCTATATATGATTGCTATTTGTAAGTCAGCAACTGTTCAGTTTCTGACCAACATGCATTTAATATTCAACAACTATCAAATCTCTTATGTCTGTGTAAGCCTTGCATTGTACATTAGTCTGAAAAAGACCAGAAAAATTCTCTATCAGTGGCACTTAAGTCCCACTGGTTTTGATGGGAGTTGTAGCATATTTTAATGGACTTTCTATGCCTCTTACTTCTGGCTGATTCAATCTTGAAAGAATAACACTTACTTTTAGCTGCTTTTGATCGTGTGCGTATTCCTTCTTCCATATTAAATATTTCTTCTCCCTTTACCCTGATATCCTGCAGTCGCTTGTCATCTGTATTGATACCATGCTGGAGGAGTTTACACAGGGCTACAGAGCTGAAAATTTTAAGAGGCACATACTTGAAGATCAGCTCCATTCTTACTGTCATCCTATTTACAAGACTTTAGAACTAGTTTTCCCTTATCTACAAATTTGGGGCAGAGTGGTTTGTTCAAAGAGCAGGTTATTAAAGCAAAACCAGGAACAAACAACTATCTACAATGACATAGGATTCTTTTAAAATGAAAGGTATGAGCATGCTCAAGTATTTCAAGGCATACATGTGATCAAGGGACACCTTACCTGACCTTGCCTTCATATTGTCCATAGAACAAATGTTGTCGACTCATCCACTCTGACATTACAAACTCCAGGGCAGGCTTGCCTGTTGGCCCAGGTAGACTACAAAGAAACTCTAGTAGTGGTTCAAGTTGAGAATGAACCAAGTGAGCAAATACCATGATCAAAGACTGCAAGAGAGACAAAGTAAGATAGACATTTTGACTTTCATATTTTGGGAATTTCAGTGGTTTTACCAATGCTTGAAACTGAACTCAACAATAACATCCTGCAAAATCAAAAAAGGATTGCAGGATCAGTCACTGAACTTGACTGAAAAAGTTACAAAGCACCTAGTCCCCATGAACCCTGCTAAGAAGCTTAGCCATCTTTCATGATGCATCTCAAATATAATTTTAGAATTTTAGAAGTTCTCTGCTTAAGTAGCAGTAATGAACACAAGTTGTTTTGTACGCTAATACAATATTTGTGGTAATCATAGGGAATATACT
The DNA here is from genome assembly GCF_964188315.1 of Podarcis muralis. Lineage (NCBI taxonomy): Eukaryota > Metazoa > Chordata > Lepidosauria > Squamata > Lacertidae > Podarcis > Podarcis muralis. Next base: position 70,467,166 of record NC_135659.1, on the reverse strand, counting down.
GTTTCATAAGCAATGGATAAACAAACTTGTGAGTTCAGTTCAGAACACTCACTTACAACTGGAATACCATCCTGCCAGGCATTAGTGAACATATCCCTCACCAAATTGGCTTTGCTCTAAGCCAGGTCATCTTCATGTATAAAACTACAGTATAGCTAAATACATCAAGGGGTTTGGGCAAGGCAACTCATTTTATCAACTTAAGTTTTGAGCCTCTTACCTGCATTACAGTGAGTGTTTCTGCTTGCTGCATTTTACTAAGAATTGCTCTCAGAATCTGGTCGAGATTCTCTCCTAATTCACTCCCTGCTTTAGAAATCAACGTGGAAACTAATCTGCCTACAAAGGCAGCTGTGAATTCTGAAGTGCGTGGATCAAGAAGCTGGCTCACCACCTGCATCACATACCACAGTCCATTGTGGCCTTGCTCATCATGCCACTGTGCAATTTGCTCCAGAGCGACTGAAATGTATGCACGTAGACACTCACCCCCATTCTGAAAGAACAAAGCACATGAGAATACACACTTTCAACCTACCAAGTGCTTCAGACATTTAACAAACAGTATTATAGGCCCAAAGGAAACAAACTAACTGGCAAGAGTTTGTACGAGTCAACAACTGTATGTGGAGTATCTTTTTCATGCAAACTTGCTCCTTTCCTTTTATGCCAGGGCTAGGAAATAGTCCTGAGTGCCACCAAAACATTTTTATCTGGCAAAACTTGCACTTGGGAATAATCTGTTATGATGACAATATTCTGAGCTCATGCATTGAGAGAATGCTATGAAAACACAGGATGCATTTCTGGTCTTGTTAGCTGCTGCATAGATGGGAGACAAATCCTGGAACTGTATCTGAATATAAACATGATCTACAGCCAGCCAGCTGTGAAAGACTCAACTGGGGAAATGTTACTTATTAAGCAATAACAACTTACCTGTATTGCAGGCACAGTAGTACCAGTGCCAACAAAGACATGATGGAAGGGACCCCATAATTCATTAGTTTATGCTTTATGAGTTATTGTTTTGGATTTGAATGGGAACTACCTTTCCTAGGAAATCAAGGTCAGTGAAGCTTGCCTCAAGTACATGCAAACTCTATTACGTATTATTTATTTTATTTATTCATCACTTTGCTCACAAAAGTGACCTACTTAAACCAATTACAAAAGCACAACCAAAAACTATTTTAAAAATCTATACAAACAGAAGACAGGTCTTAAAGATCCTGCCCCACTACAAGAAATCGTAAGTACTTAATAACATTCAAATTAATGCTCAAAACTCCATGTAAAAAGGAACGTTTTTGCCTGCCACCTAAAAATAAATAAAGATGATGCCAGGCAAGCCTCTGGGGAGCATTCCACAAACAGGAGCCACCACTGAAAAGGCCCATTCTCATGTTTCCACCCTTCAGAATTTCTGTGGAAGGGTTACATTGAGAAGGGTCTCAGATGATGATCACAATGTCCAGGTTGGTTTATGTGAGGAGCTTGGACTTCAACTCACAACCTCCTTTCAAATATTCCTCTGTGAATAGAATTCATCTTTAGGTTTCTTGCTTCTCTCCAATTCAATCATATAATTTGAGTTGTGTTAATAGTCTAAGAATAGACAGTCTCCTATGAAAAGTTATATCATTCTACAATAAAAAAGTTACTAAAAAATATTCTTAAGGTACTATCAAACCCATTTATTTCTCTTAATTCATCCTATGATAGATTACCAAAAGAAAAAGAGAGGAGCATGAGGTACTCACTCGCTCTAGTATTTTGGGGGCTTAAGCAAGGTAAATTTCAAGTTACTATGACCAAGAATTATAATAAAAACAAGATACTTATGCTTTCAATAACAGATCCAGTTGCAATTTCCAGTCCATAAACCTAAACATGATATGCAGTATGAAGTGGCTGGCTTCACCTCAGAAGCTTACAGACAATGCAAGATCTAACAAAAACTTCCCTCTTCCAAAAAATGATTACCTGCATGGTAGCATGGTCATCTGTGTGCAGACTACACTGAGCCACAGCAGGAAAAGCTTGGCAGATTAGGAGCTGTGAAAGGGGAGGTTTAGTATTCCTCACAACAGTTGTTAATATGTCTATTGAAGTCTGAAAAAGAAAAATTCAGATAGATGGTGAGCAGTTTTGGAATAAGGAGACACAGCACAACGTCAGGAAAGGAGCAGATCAATTTGCAGAAAACATTTTTGTCATTGCAAAATATTCTTGCAGAGATTCTTCCAGATGGTCGCATCAAGAGTAGTCAGAAGAGTGGTAGTTTTAGTGTGCTGGCTAGAACCAAATTAAGATGTTGAACTTAGGTCCCGTTGAACTCGAAGAGTTACATTAGTCATGACTAGCTCTCATGGAAATAAATTATATTTAAATTCAACTAACGTGCCTGGTCCAAACACTGTGAAAAATCCTCTCAATCTGGTTAACGGTTCAGTTTTTACCAAGAAACAGTTACTGAAATAACTAACTGTGAGACCTAAAGGACCAAAGACAAGGTATGTGGACTGTTCTCAAAATATATATGGTGGGAGCACATCTTACATGCATTCTATTTATGCAGATCCAGCTGCAGTGGGTCTTCCTCAAGTGGGGAGCGAAGGGGGGGGTCCCGTTTCAAAATGGTGTTCCCATCACTTCTCCACAAGGAATATCCCCCAGTGGAGTGGAAAAGGGCACCTCAGGGGGCTTCCCAGTTAGCAATGGCCCACCCCACCTGGCCCCATAACTCCTATCCCTCTCCACATGTGCCTTGGCAACAGAGGTGAGGTACCACTGCTCTCCTGGCTTCCAAACATAGCATGTTGCTTGAATGGGAGGGAGAGGCACAGGGAGCTCGGCACTGTGTAGCTGTGTAATGGCAAAGAGTAGAGGACTGGTTCCATTTTATTGTACAATACTGAACTCACAGCACCTTATCTCTGCCTCACTTCCTCCAGTATGTGCCAGCAACATGCTGTGCTTGGAAGGTGGGAGAGCAGTGGTGCGCAGCCTCTACCACCCCGCTGGCTGCCAATAAAAGAGAGGGTGAACCCAGCAGTGCTGTACTTCTTGAGGCCATTAGGTAGCTGGAGGTGCTAGGGTTCATAGTGGCAGGGGACAAGAAGAAGAGATGAAGAGGCAGGGCAGATCTGCAAGTGCCAAAGAAGCTGTGAAAGGCCGCTGGGTTGTAGCAGCAGTTGGCGGGCTGCTCAAGTGCTTGCTGCTGCCAGTGAGAGGAAGAACGACCTGTTGCTGCTGGTGATGGAATTTCTTCTTCCTACAGGCGACTCTCCATTTACATGGGGATTATGTTCCGAGCCCCTGTATGCATAAGTGAAATGCGCCTAAGTGGGGAGCACCCTGGAGAGTCCTTGTGGCTTGCAAAGAGACCATCCCCAGAGCCCAAAGAGGCCGATCTTTTGGGGCTCTGGAGTCTCCCCGTGAGTCAGACTTTCCAGGTCTCTTCCACAACTTTCAGGTTCCTGGCACTGTGCATGTGTGCAGTTGTATGTAAGTAGATTGCATGCAAGTTGGGAGTTGCCTGTACACAATTTTGTGTATATGTGCTTTGTCAGAAACCAAACCCACACATAAGACATGATCCAACTGTATGCCCTTCTCTTCCATGACTATGTATTTTTCAGTAATAAAAAATATTTCTGTTTTTATAAACCGCATTAGGCTATATAAAGCATTTCACGTTCTGAGAAGATACCCTCATACTTACTGCACAAAGCCCTGCTGGAATCTTATCAGCAGGAGCCTGCATGATGCTGACAAGGGTTGGGATCAATCGCATCTGCATTGCATCTTGGCAGGCTTCTATTTGCGCTAATTCCTTAAAGATATCTTGAGCAAGTGAGGCCACAACAGGATCTAAAGCAAGGAGAACACCCAATTACCAAGAGTATAAAATTACATCAAATTATATTACTGAAGTAAGGAAATGAGGCATGCTAATTTTAAATCCTCCTAGATCAAATATGATGCTCTTCCATTATATGTGGCAGGGTTCCTCCTTTCTGCCTAAACAAAGCAGTTTATTTTAAATTATAAAGGTCAGAAAGAAAGTCACAGCTGTGATGTTTGCCTTTGGTGATTCATGCACTGTATGTGGGGATGCCTTAGCTTGACTCATCTGCAGTCCCAATGTCATGATATCTGGTTAGAAGTATCAACAATCAAGAGTAAAATACTAAACAGTGGGAAAGAATGCTTGATTTCCACATACTTAAAATATGTCCCTTGCTCCTAGCTACTAACAGTAATTATTAAATGCAAAGGGCGGAAGAGGTGCTACCAGAACTGGGTGAAGAAAGATGCAGAGATTCTGATCAACCACACCTCAAAATTTCTGGCATTATTTACGAGAAAACAGGATTGAAATAATATATAGCTCTAATTATTATAACTACCAAGTTCACCAAGCTCTAGCTGGGACATTTTCACGGATTAAGAAATGAGAATGTCAAACACAATTTCTTGATGGATTTTCCTATCCACGGAAATTTCAAAGTTGTCTTTCACAACAAGGCATTGGGAAAGCCAACACATACATAACCCTGTTAACTGAAGATAGTTTCATGAAGATTATCTGTATCCATAATATGATCATTAATAGTTTTGCCTGAGCACATACCATTACTATATTTGAGAAAGATGGCAATGGTAAAGGGGCAGATCTTGTTCTCTACGCTTGCTGTAAAGGCTGGATCTACTGTGCAGACAATGCAAAGTGTTTCCATCACAAGATTGAGGACCTCAGAACTAAACTGAGCTGCTAAGTGAATTAGTCCATCAAGGATACTGGGAAGGAAAGGCTGCAAGACGTGGGTGCTTTCAGATATCTTCAACTGGTCACAGTACCTAGGAGGGAAAACCCAAAAAACATCAACAGTAAGTAATATAGTAATGGTGTCCAATATTTCTTTCAGGCTGCAATCCTATCCATACTTATCCAGACATAAGTCTGGTTAGGGCTTATTTCTGAGTAGATATGCACTGTCATAATCACAGAGTCAAGGTTACAGCTTCAACATTGTCACAGAAAGAAATTGTGAACATTTCCTTGTATAAGCCTACAATCAACTAATATAGGTTCCATTTCTTGACCTACTTACCCCCAAATAGCCCTTACTGCAGAAATTCGAACAGAAGGGGGTTGAGTTTCATGAAGACCACTAACTGTGGCTTGTAGGAACTGCTGGATGAGCTCTGGAGACATTGCGACTGTGAAACGACTGGCAGCCCAAAGAGCACGACCAAGGAGGAAAGGAGACACTGGAAGAAGGAAAAAAGCATTCGTGCATTTCTCCCTCATTACCATTAAACAGAAGGATCCAATATATTATTGAGAAGAGCTGTATACAGAGTTACAGAATGGTCTTCAACTGTTTACTCATTGTAACTTTACTGAAATTAATGGACTTAAATTAGTCATCTTCATGAATTGCAATGGGTCTACTCAGAGTAAAACGCCTCTCCCACACTGAAGCTCCTGCTATTTACATTTTATGGACTTCATTTTAGCAAATGTCTCCCTCCTGCGTTAATATTTTGATGTTAATGTTTTAGGCTAGTTTATCTTTTTAGAAATCTATGGGTAACAATTTCTCCAACACAGCTTGAGTTTCAGGTTATTTTCTAGGAACCAATCAGTAAACCAAATGATGAAGTACCTGACAGGTTGAGGTCTGCAAGAACTACATTTGTTAGAAATCCATGCATATCAAAGTGTATTCTACCATTCTTCACACTGTCTGTGATAAGAGATTTGACAGAACCTAAAGCCAGCATGCAAGCTTCATGTATCTTCCACCTGCAATAAATAAATAAGTTAACTTAGGTCTTCCAATATTCATTTTTCTAATTTACTTCTGGAGAAATTATACAGATATGTTTTGTTACCCTTAATAACACAAAAGGTAAATATTTGTATATATGAACTGTAAACATGGAGTACTGTATAATTAAAAAGAAAGTGGAAAAGAATTTCTATAAAATGCTGTACTGGGGGGGACTGGGGGAAAGTTAAGCCATTCAGAACTGCTGTAAATTGTATTATGAATGAATTTATGCTTTTCTATTAATCTGACTCCATTAACAGATTTAATCAGATCAGTGGTTTCCAATTAGCTAAGTACTGAGGCCCCCGTTTTCAAGAGTCAAGCCACTGACCCCCTACTTTTGAAAATTTTGATATCTCGATGGTAGCTTTTGTTATGTGAATGGTGTCACAGACCCACTAGGTGTATTACACGGACCCCCAATTGGGAATTTAGATTATAAAATGCATAGTCCCCCCCCCAAATCCTACAATAATTTGGATAATCTAACTGGCATTCGAATAGTACCAATATAGTGCATATGCACTATAAATACAATTTTAACAGCTGGAAACTGGAATAGTTAAGACTTTCAGTTAATATAATTTCTGACTACATCAATCAATAAAAATGATTTGTTTTCGTTGCCTGCTAAATAATCTGAGATAGTACCATCAAATGAATAGCTGCCACCCAGAGTCTTACCAATGCTCAGCACCACTGTTTTTAGCTTGCTCAGCTTCCTGTAAGTGTCTTGTAGCTGCTGCAGCCAATGCTGTTGCACTCTCATTCTGGAAATCAGTCGCAACAGCCTACACAGAAATATGACAATAGGATACATTTTGCAGACAAGAAAAAAGGGAACTCATTTCACACTACACCTTGTTGAAAATCAAGCTAGATGTTTAAGTACTTAGTCCTAGAACACAGAGAATCTGGGCATGATAGAAATGCCCTCAACTCTTCATTCTCTGTTTCAAATTGACTTTTTCCAAGATGCTTAGTGGAATATCCAAAGGGAATGAAATCACAGAATCATAGAGTTGTAGAGTTGGAAGGGATCTTGAGGGCCATCTAGTTCAACCCCCTGCAATGTAGGAATCTCAAATAAATCATACATGAAGTGGCTCTAAAGAAAATACTCAAGTACTACGTATATGGGTTTGTATTTGTGTATAAGCTGCATGTGAAAAATCACTACTATTTACCATTACTGCAAAAACACTGCATATTATTTCTTACCAGCAGTAAGTCCTGTGCAGCAATCCTAACTGTGTAGGAAAATGTATCATCATCTTCATCTTCAACAAACTGTTGTGGGTTTGCAGTCCAGACTTTTATCTAAGAAGGAGAGCACAATACGTCAGTAACTTATAAGAAACCCTTAGCCTATTCAGGAATACATGCAACTAAATTAACCAATACATGCAGAAAGGTTCCAATGTTATTTTTCAGATCACTGGAGACTATTACAAAGGAACTGATTCAATAATCATAAATATTGTATTTTCTATCACTAAGTTCTAACCAGCTTTAAAGGCTGTATACGAAGCGTTAAAAAATCATTTTCTAAATAATAATGTACAGTAAATATACTTACCTGCTCTTCTGTAATCTGCATATAGAGAATGATGTAATATATTAGCTCTGGCAATGCTTTCTTCACTGTGCTTTTAAATTTGTGGTTTTCCAACAGAGCATGAACAAACTCAAATATGCTGAATACTAGGTTTTCAAAGCCCAAAACTTCACCTAAATTTGAAAAAAGTAAAGATTGTTAAAGTCAAACTTTTTCTGTGATACGAAAAATTATGAATAGTTTCCAAAATTAATTCAACTTATTGCATGACAGTCAAACTATTTCTTTTTTTTTTTACACAGTTTCAAATCTTTGCCAACAGCAAGGATCTTGTTGTTTATGTTGCTGTTTTAACATTTAAAATCTCAACTCTAGTTATATAGAAATATATTAAAAATTATTGGCTTCACCTAAGTTAGTCAGTTTTAAATTTTTTCCCAAGGTTTCCAACAAAAAGTACTTAATCTTATAATATTCGCACAGCATGCTTTTCAAGGATGACTTCTTTCTTCTAGAGATCCATGTGCTGTGAGTGTCTTACAGATGTTTCTTATAGATGTTTAGATAGAGTTTCGATCACACCTGTAACAGTGAGTTTCTTACCATCAGAATCCACTGGGTCTTCTACTTCTTCTGTGTAATTTACTTCTGTTCTCACATAGGTATGTTAGTTAAGGAGAAATAGATTCAGTTGACATACTACCAGATCATGGCACCTTTTTTTAAGGACCAAATCCTTTGCAATGAAATTACTATACTTCAGTCAGCCTAAGTGAGCAACAATACCCCTTGAACAGGAAATCAATACCATATTGTGGCTAATTCTTTTTTTAAAAAATAGACAAACTGGCTGCATATCACAGCCATCTTTATTACAGACATTAAAATGATTTTTTTCTTGCAACTGTTGATTATGTGATACTTTTTTCTCGGGGTTGTAAGCCACTTAGAGAATAATCGTTTTGTGAAGAGGTGGTATACAAATAAAGTGATAATGAGATAATCTAAGGTCCAAACAACAAGTTATGACACAGATGCATCCATGTTCTTTCTTAGAACATGCATCCATGTTCTTTGAGGAGGCCCATTCTGTATCAGGCCTAGGTTGAGGGTGTCCCCTCAAAGCTGCTATTTGTTCCAGTAGCCAAAATATTCATGCATGCCTTCACCTTCTCATGTCAATCTTCTCAGTAAGATATATTATTCAGAAATGCCACAAAACTAATTCTTTCAGCCTCAAGTCATTTGCTTGTGAGTAAAATGCTTGTTGCATGTTCAAATTTACACCACCACTGCTGTTTACTTTTTCCTGCCTTAGTACATCTTTCTTGAAAACCTGCTCTTATTTCAAAATGCAGAAAAAAGGATATAAGGCTGCACTTTCTGTAAGTGTATTCCACACAATAGGAAGGATCTGTTGCATGGAGGAAATCATATGCCTTGGGTAGTTTTTCACTAAGGCTGTCACTGCCTGCAGAAGGAAAGGATCCTTAGAATCATTTTTTTTTACAAAATTAGTAATTTCCCCTCTAAAAACCACTATATTCACATTTCTCCATCTGAAGAATAGACTTGTCTGATATATATGCAAGTGAATGCTAATACTGAAATGGGTAATTAAATGAACACAAACATGAATCTATTATTCTCTGATTCTATGATCCATAGACACAGTATGACCCAAAAATTCATTTATGTCATTAGGAGGTAGCAGCTGACAATTGATGGGAGAGCTAGAAAGCCATGTCCATCTTTAAGAACCCAACCGGAAACATATTACTGTCTTACGAAAAGCTAATTCAGGGGTTCTGACAAAGGACAAACATTATCATTATATAGTTAATTTATCATTCTAGATAAATTAACTATATAATAAAATATCCTGGAGTAATTTCTAACAAGGCATTCATACCACTTCTCCAGGAGCAGCATTTGTAAAATGAATACTTATTTTTGATCCCTAACAGAGCTATTTTACTCCTATGTAAGGGTTTCTAAAGAAAGATATTTCCTGAAACTCTGTTGTGTTGTATTTTGTTTACCTAAATTGAATGGCACCTGTTATTAACTGCTACATTAGTATTGTTATAATGTCACATACCATGTAAATAAAAACAAAGCTTAAGAACACAATTTTTGTTGCCCACTACAGCAAGACTTTCAAAAAAAGGTTCTCTGCTTACATGCAGGTGTATTTTATATACTTACCTTTAAAACCTCCATTTTAAGTCCACTATCTGATGTAGGTCCATCAGGCAGTTGTAGGGCCTGAACAAAGGCTTCAGTGAATTGCTGCACCACAGGGAAAATAAGGACTTTGGCTGCTCCCTACCAGAATAAAAAGTATCATTTGGTTTTCAGTTACAGCAATGTGTAAACTGCTTATCCCTGGAAAAAACAGTGAAGGAAACTTGTGACTCACATGCCCCAAAGCTCTTCATGGTCTCCCTCCTCCTTAAAAACAACTAACCGGTTCTAATTGCTGCAGATTTTAAAGCTACACATAATCTCTACATCTCATTTATTTGTCACTTAGTTTCCAAGCTTTGTATTCAACTAAGACTTACAGTAGACCCACTGAAATTAATGAACCTATGTTGGTTGAATCCTACCCAAAATGGCTGCTTGCCCTTGGCTTCCCCCTCTCTCTTAGAGTTCCAGCAGCTGCCTTTATAAACCCTCAATTACTTGGCTTCTCCCTATACCCCCAAACACAATACACTCAAATATTGTCAACCAATTGGATTGCATATTCAGCAAGCCTCATTTGAATCCAACTACTCTCAAGATGAAGGCACGCAGGTGGCGCTGTGGGTTAAACTACAGAGCCTAGGACTTGCCAATCAGAAGGTTGGCGGTTTGAATCCCTGCCACGGGGTGAGCTCCCGTTGCTCGGTCCCTGCTCCTGCCAACCTAGCAGTTTGAAAGCACGTCAAAGTGCAAGTAGATAAATAGGTACTGTTCCGGTAGGAAGGTAAACGGTGTTTCTGTGTGCTGCTCTGGTTCGCCAGACCTGGACCTAGCCACATGACCTGGAAGCTGTACACCGGCTCTCTCGCCAGTAATGCGAGATGAGCACTGCAACCCCAGAGTCGTCCACGACTGGACCTAATGGTCAGGGGTCCCTTTACCTTTTTACTCTCAAGATAGGCTCTAAAAATGGACTAAGCATACCAGCTTCCATTCCTGGGAGACTGCTGGAGGTCTCCCCTTGCCACACATTATAACCAAGTTAAAGGTTCATGACTGTCATGCTAAAAATTATAGAAATTACCATTCTCTCAGTTTGGCAACACATTTCGCACCAACAGGCTACCTTCCATACACTCTAGTCCTATACAATGCAGGGTATAGATTGGAGGGTTTGGACATAAAAATTCACATTCAAATCTCCTTTCAGTCATGATGCTAGAAGAAATTTTTGATCTTGTCACCTCTTTTTTAACCTATCACAGTTAGTACAACCCTGTGTCAAGTATAATGGAAAGAATATTATACTACTACAATCAACACAACTCATAAATAAGGAATCAACAATTTACCTTTTCTAACTCCTCCATGTTACAGATCATATGGGCACAAGTAGTGAAGATTTCCACAGCACGTGATCTTGTACGAATACCGTAAACCTAACAGGAAAAGCAACTTGTCAAAATATGAAAACGACTAGTGTTTGTTAATGTGTTATCAGCAGTTGCCACCCACAATACTAGTTCTTCCTGCTTCACAATTCTGCAGAATTGTATCTAGTAAAAAGTAGTTAGCTTTCTAATTTTTCACTGTGCAGACAACCTAAAATTAGCACGATTTTCACTGATATTTTAAGATAGAATAATATATACTTTCAAACTAGCCTTTCAAAGCATTCCTAGCTGAAATGTTCTGACATTTAATTTTCTGTCACACATACTTTATTAATCTGTTTCTACTGAGAGAAAATCATTTCCTTGTACAACCAAAATAAGCAAAGCACTCATTTTTGTAAGAAATTTTCCTTTTGTAAGATATTCATCTAGAATCATCACATAACTGGACTTTGGATTTGATATCCCACTTTATCACTTCCCTAAGGAGTCTCAAAGCGGCTAACAATCTCCTTTTCCCTTCCTCCCTCACAACAAACACTCTGTGAGGTAAGTGAGGCTGAGAGATTTCAGAGAGAAGTGTGACTAGCCCAAGGTCACCCAGCAGTTGCATGTGGAGGAGTGGGGAATCGAACCTGGTTCACCAGATTACGAGTCCACTGCTCTTAACCACTACACCACTCTCTGTGAGAAAAATACTACGATCACTGGGGCATTAACAGAATTGGCTTAGGAGGCAGATAAGCATTGAAGAAACCATTATATACAACATGTGTTGGTGTAATCCTTGATATAGCATGTAGCTAGTAGTATATTTATAAATATCACTCTAGACCTGGAAATATGAAAACAAAGCCCAAAGGCATCTTCTCTGTCTATATTATGCAGATGCTACCACATCGGGGCCATCAGCTTCTTGCAGCAGAGCCAAAAACACACCTAGAGGATAGTTCTTGCCACACACCATGAGCGTAGTCAAGGGGGGACAGGGAGGGGCAGCTGCCCCCCATCAATAAAAATACATAGCTAACTGAGGTTCTGCCCCCCCAACAAAAGGCCTGCCCCCTCTAACAAAAATCCTGGCTACACCCATGCCATACATCCACATTTCAACTTGTCTAGGGATCCTCTAAGTACATATTTAGAAGAGAAGCTAGAGGAAGTATGTGTTAACTATGCAAGAGCATAGTAGATCTAAACATATCAGTACTTAGTAGGATGGTTCCTCTAATGAAAATTTTGTTATTCCTACTAGATGGAAGTCATCCATTTTCACCCATACCTCTGCCATTGTAAAAATCTTGTACATCTCTGGAAGAATAACAGGAGCTACAAGGGGCATCTGTGTATCTGTCACCTCCCGAGTAAACTCTAGAAAAAAGAAAAGTAGCAAAGTACTTATTCAGAGATTATTCAGAGTAACATCTCACTTCCATATTGTTCACACACATTCACAAATGGGCAAGGGTTAAGTTTCCTTTTAGGATTACATAAAGCAGAAGTCAACTTCCTTCTGAGGTGTTAAACTGCATGTGGGTTGTATTGCTTCAGACTACAGGCAGTTGCTCACATAACTGAAGAGTCCACCATGCATAACAAATATTTGTACACAGAGGACTAAACTATGAGGCTGAAGAGTTCTAGCCTAGCCTTCTCCCCAACATCTAAACCAGCCATAGTTTTACAACCTCAGTGAGAACTAGGCTTATATCCAGTACAGGAGTCATTCAGAATTCAGCATTAATTCTCTCTCAGGAGTTACATGCAACTGTTTTGAAATTATCCACTTAACATTCACCCTAATTCTCACATTGTATAGCCAAGGCTCAGGCTTGATAGAACTACAGAGGTTCATTATGAAAATCCACAAAAAGAGGATGGTGGTGTCCATGAACAGAGCAATCACTGATTGCCTTTTGACTAAACCCAAAGTATCTAACATTTCACTCAACAGTTTCAAGAATTCAGTGTAGTTGAAGTGGGGGACTACAAGATTCAATTTGGAACAAATTTGACAAAATACTGTTAGCCTGATGCTATATTACAATCTTCTGTAAAAACCCAACCCTGCAGAGGTAATAAAAAATAAATCCCAGTTCTACTGGATTTTTTTCTGTTTTGATTTAACATTTATGAACACCATAGTTATATGTACCCTGCTAGACAGATGAACTAGTGACTACGTGCAAGGAAGATGGCTAGAGTGGATTATTTGCTGAAGATTTACTGGAATCAACAGTCTCATCTACAACTACACCTAAATTATTTTATCATTACGCAGCTTCCAGAAATTTGTACAAGGAGAGGGGGAGCTAAAAGTATTTCCAATATTACAAGCTGCAGTATGAACAATGTAATTTATAAGGCAAAGAAAGAAGGCAACACCAAGTTTCCTATCTAAAAAAAAGTCAACATATTAAAATGGTTTGGAAGCCCCAAAACAAGTTGCAAGAACTACTCAGTTAAGACGACACAATCCTCACATACCTGTAAGCACTCGCATAGCTCCATGCACTGCATTCAGATCCCCACTGACAAGCATTTCCATCAACAGATTGAAAAGCTCAGGCCAAGCTTCAGGCCAATCCCAATGAGCTATTGCTGAAACGGCATACGCAACACTTGAACGTACTTTGCTAATAGATTCTCGCAACCCATTGGGAAGCAGTTCCCTAATGGCAGCTTTTGCCTGTGGAAAATGAATGGTGGAGGAACTTAGCAAGGGACACCAATCATTTGCACAACACAGTAGGATGTTCAGATGATATACTATTCCAAGTCACGTATCAGTAAATATCCAGTTCTCTATACATTTATAAATGGCTTTAACTTGGAAATCAAGGAAACACATCTCTCTTCCAAACTTAAGCATTATGTAACTGAGCAATTAATGAAAGTATTACCCTTTCTGTAGTCTCAGGAGGTCTAAACTTGTCTGACTGGGAACACCAATGAGTTTCCACATATTGTTTCAAGATCACAGAAGCCAGCTGCGAAGGAAAGCAAGGAAGATAAAACAAAACTGAGCTGTTGAAATTTAGGTCTTCAAAGGTTCTTTTTATCTCTTAGATTGCCCACAGAAAGGGCAAAGCTCTCAACATTAGATAAACATGCTAATTAAGAAGATGCCTGCTTCTTTGGTGTCAAAGTACAAGAAAAGGAATGTCAACCATCATAGATACCATCGATTCCGGCGTATTAGGCGACTGGGCGTATTAGACGACCCCCCCCAAATTGGCAGCTGCAATTTGGGAGTTCATCTTATAAGCCCAGCACCGGGAGAAAGCCACCCATCACGGGGCTGAGCCTGCCGCCCATTTCTGCTGCTTCCGAAGAAGCAATGGGGGGCGGGATCCGCACCAGGCGGTTTTCTCCCGGCACGGAGCTGAGACTGCCGCCCGCTGCTGCTACTTCGGAGCTGCCGCAGCAGCAGCAGGGGGCGGGCTCCTCTCCGCGCCGCCCATACCTGGTGTATAAGACGACCCCCGACTTTTTAACCTCTTTTCCAGGGTTAAAAAGTTGTCTTATACACCGGAATCTACGGTATGCGCAAAGAGTGAGGATTTTGTTGTGGTCTGTGCTTCAGTAATAAAACAATGTAAACATTCAGAGGCAAGGCAATAAATGCACTTTTCAATAGACAAAAAGAACACTTTTTACAAGGACATCATCCTGTCTTACACGATACCATGTTCAAGAGTTAGCTTTCTTACATTCCTCACTCTGACAAGGGAGATAAGGACTGCCATTATCAACATTCCAGTGAAGTCACTTCCTTTTGGATTGGCATGATCCTTCCTACGTTAAGCACTTTTGTTTTCAAGGAGAGAAATTTAAGCATGTACTCTCTCTCTCATTTGATTTAATGGGACTTAAATGTGCTTAACTTTAAAATGTTAAAAATTTAATGTCCTTATTCATGTCAGTCTGTCTATTTTAAGAAAGGCATCGTGATTATACCAGAAAATGTGACATACTTCAGCAGTAGCTTACTATTTTGTAATATGCATGTTCTGCTTCTATCTCAACATAGCTAATGCTCCCTTCTTGGGCAAGGTTCTGATGACTGCATTCTTCTGCACTGGCTCTCTAGGATGAAGACTGGGGCACTGTTTTACAGTGGTTCCACTCCTATTTGGGCAGCTGTTTCTAGAAAGTGGTGCTAAGGGACTCCTACTCAGATCTGCAGTATTAACATCTGTGGAAGGGGCAGGGAGAAGTGAGTCATAATACATGAAAGTGAACATCCTCTGTACCAAAATAATTGCTCACCTGGTTATAGGGATAACAGGAAGCGGCTCAGCAAACAAATACTTTAACTTTAAATTATTTGAGACTGACCTGACGAATGGCCAGTGCTCCTTGGGGATCTACAGTCAATTCTGCCAAGTGAACACCAAATTCTGAAATTAAAAGGAAAAAAAGTAAACTACTGGTAACACAATATCTTGTTTCAGAGGTTATAACGCTTGGGAAACTACATTGTCATTTTTCATGTGTGACCCTTTATTCCTTGCACAGTCCATTCCCTATACTAGTTCCTGCCCTATTCTCAGCTTCTCTCCACCAACCTTTTAATTCAAAAATCCTATGAACAAAAGGTATTTTCAATGAATGGGTTATAGCAGAAAGTCGGAGAAAAGAGGGGACATCTAGAAATCTGAACCATTTGAAGAAAATAACACTTTGTCATTACTTTGCCACTAATACGCAAATATAGATGATAAAAAATAATGTCTGGTTGGACCAGACATTGCAACCCAATGATTTACAAAGCAAAAAGGTCATTACAAAGCAAGAAGCTCATACAATTTGAAAGTGAAGCTTTAAAATTACAATCCTGTGTGTATCTAAGCAGTAAATATTTTATTTACAGTATTTTCCCCTCTATAACACGCAGATTTTTTCTCCTAAAAAGGAAGGGGAAATGTCTGTGCGTGTTATAGAGTGAATGTGTGGTCCCTGGAGCCAAAAAATCAGGCAAAAGTCAAATTGGGAGTCACGGAGAAGGGAAACCTGAAAAGAGGAAGTGGCTGCTTTCCTGCATTCTGCCTCAGGGTCTTACTGCCCACCCTTCTCTGTTTCGTTGCTGTGATTGCTGAAACGGAACAAAGAGCAGGGAAAGCCCCTCCCCTCCAGGCAAGCAGAGTGTCGTTCTTTCTAATTCCTCTCTGTGCTCCGGTGCTGCTGGGGGAGAGGGAGAGAGAGTGGGGGAGGGAGAGGGAGGGGGGGAGGGAGAGAGAGGGGGGGAGGGAGGTAGGGAGGGAGAGAGAGGGAGAGAGAGAGAGAGAGAGAGATGGCTGGCTTGGGGGGGAACTTTTGCCTTTCTTTCCTCCCACCCGTTAAATCCCTCTCCAGCATTCTTAGCCAGCTGCTTCTCTGCACAACCCTCTCATGTCCCTTCTTTGTTTTTCCTTCGCTCCCCACTTAAAATGTGGTTACAAAGCATAGATCAACATGGATCCTCAGGATCTTTGCATTGGGTCACCCCAAATTCACCATCAGATCACATAGCATGTCCATGGCTACAGCCTGCCCCCCCAAAATCACGCACCCATTGTTGCCTGGGGCTGCAATGGTGCAAAACGTGGTTTAAAAGCATGGATCCACATGGATCCTCAGGATCTTTGCATTGGGTCACCCCAAATTCACCATCAGATCACATAGCATGTCCATGGCTACAGCCTGCACCAAAAAAATCACGCACCCACTGTTGCCTGGGGCTGCAATGGTGCAAAAACGTGGTTAAAAAGCATGGATCCACATGGATCCTCAGGATCTTTGCATTGGGTCACCCCAAATTCACCATCAGATCACATGTCTGTGGCCACAGCATGAAGCACAAAAATGATACATCCACTGTTTCATTCAGAATGTTTTTTCCCTTGTTTTCCTCCTCTAAAAACAATGTGCGTGTTATGGTCAGGTGCGTGTTATAGAGCGAAAAATACGGTATTTAGATCAGAGACAGCAAACTGCTTTCAGGTGGAGGGCCACATGCCAGTAGTGAATGGGGCTAAAAGCAGAAGTACGTGGAGCAACAAACATGACCCAGTCACACAAAATGCTTAAGTTTCCACAAGCACATGCATATATATCACCTTTCTCAAGCATCCATCAAGATAAACAAGCATTCCAGTCAAGCATCAACTCACAAGGAGGAAATGGAGCATGGTTGCTAAGCTATGTGGCCCAGGAAGAAATCAAAGGGCCTGGAGGGTCACATGTGGCCTTGAGGTGTGAGATTCCCCACGCCATTTTTTTTATTTCTACCTCCTTTATAAGGTAAAAAGCTTTCACAAAGGAACTTATAACTACGCTAACATAAATATGAGTTTAAAACTATAAACATTCAATTAAAACAAATAATTCCTAATGTCTCCCAGTTCTATGGCTAGATTCCAGTTCTGCCAGTTCTATGGTACAAGAGAAGCTTTTGCACTTGGACACCATTGCTTCCCTGTTTACCTATCCACTTCTTGCTTTGGCTCCAGCATTAGACAGGTTTTCCCCAAAAGAATGTGACCCTTGGGGGGCAAAAAAGATTTCCCAACGTCAAGATTGGCCTCATTCCCACAACCCTGCATGATAAGGCAGTGTGCAGCCCATGGGTTCCATGTCAAAGTAATCTTGTAGCCCATTTGGTATGAAAAGTTGGACTGCCCTGCCTCATATCATTATGTCAGGTGACTGACAGCCATCAACATTCAAAATATGCTGACCATTATGCAGGAAGGAGGGGTAAGTGATCCTAAAAACTGAGCACCTTTTCCTCTGCAGAGAACACCTTTGTATTCAAAGCACTTCTTCCAGCACTCTCTGAATACAAGGCTTTCTGTGCAGCTGTTTCCAGCTGAATGTATGGGCTGTATCTGTGCAGGGCTCTCTCCAACACCAATATATTAACTGATCATCTGTGACTGCAGAGAGCCCTAAGCTGTGCTTCAAACCCCAACAATCAGCTGATAATTGGGACTTCAAAGCACCACGAAGAGGGCTTTGCTGGCACCTTTCTGGTCCATCGGTGACTTTACGTGTCCCACATTTGACACCAGAAGGACAGATAAGCATGCATTGATCAAAATTGCCTGGCAGGACATAAGGGGAGGCCCATGGGCTATAGGTTCCCCATCCTGATATAGAAAATGCAATGAAAAATTCAAAAGGCGTCCATCTTTCTTTCTTGCTCCTGAATTTTTATGGGGCACAGTTCCTATAAAAGCAGGAGCATCCTAATTAAAAGAAGAAGCAATGTTAAATGTTTCTCTTGTTCAGAAATATTTTCTCAAACTACTTGTGGAACCAAAGCCAATACTAGTAGTAAAAAACTGCAAAACTGGCCTTTATCCAAGTACAGGCTCCATCAGCTAGGCTCAGTGAACACCACATGCTCAGGACTGAGTCTTGATCCCCGAGGGTTCTCCCTTCGCAGAAGAACATTGTTTAGGCTATACTGGAAGAGATCCAGAAAACCTCAAGTGAGAATAGGAAAGCAATTTCCCCCTCCAGTTCCAAGTTAATGGAATCATTATATGACCACTATGGTCACCTAGTCATAGAATCATAGAGTTGGAATAGACCACAAGGGCCATCGAGTCCAACCCCCTGCCAAGCAGGAAACACCACCAGAGCACTCCTGACATATGGTTGTCAAGCCTCTGCTTAAAGACCTCCAAAGGAGGAGACTCCACCACACTCCTTGGCAGCAAATTCCACTGTCGAACAGCTCTTACTGTCAGGAAGTTCTTCCTAATGTTTAGGTGGAATCTTCTTTCTTGTAGTTTGGATCCATTGCTCCGTTTCCGCTTCTCTGGAGCAGCAGAAAACAACCTTTCTCCCTCCTCTATATGACATCCTTTTATATATTTGAACATGGCTATCATATCACCCCTTAACTTCCTCTTCTCCAGGCTAAACATGCCCAGCTCCCTTAGCCGTTCCTCATAAGGCACCGTTTCCAGGCCTTTGACCATTTTGGTTGCCCTCCTCTGGACACGTTCCAGTTTGTCAGTGTCCTTCTTGAACTGTGGTGCCCAGAACTGGACACAGTACTCCAGGTGAGGTCTGACCAGAGCAGAATACAGTGGCACAATTACTTCCCTTGATCTAGATGCTATACTCCTATTGATGCAGCCCAGAATTGCATTGGCTTTTTTAGCTGCCGCGTCACACTGTTGGCTCATGTCAAGTTTGTGGTCAACCAAGACTCCTAGATCCTTTTCACATGTACTGCTCTCAAGCCAGGTGTCACCCATCTTGTATTTGTGCCTCTCATTTTTTTTGCCCAAGTGCAATACTTTACATTTCTCCCTGTTAAAGTTCATCTTGTTTGTTTTGGCCCAGTTCTCTAATCTGTCAAGGTCGTTTTGAAGTGTGATCCTGTCCTCTGGGGTGTTAGCCACCCCTCCCAGTTTGGTGTCATCTGCAAATTTGATCAGGATGCCCTTGAGTCCATCATCCAAGTTGTTGATAAAGATGTTGAATAAGACCGGGCCCAAGACAGAACCCTGTGGCACCCCACTAGTCACTTCTCCAGGATGAAGAGGAACCATTGATGAGCACCCTTTGGGTTCGGTCAGTCAGCCAGTTACAAATCCACTGAGTGGTAGCATAGTCAAGACCGCATTTTACCAGCTTCTTTACAAGAATATCATGGGGCACCTTGTCGAATGCCTTGCTGAAATCAAGGTAGGCTACATCTACTGCGTTCCCTTCATCTACCAGGCTTGTAATTCTGTCAAAAAACGAGATCAGGTTAGTCTGACATGACTTATTTTTCAGAAATCCATGCTGACTATTGGTATCACAGTATTCCTTTCTAGGTGCTCACAGACTGTTTGCTTGTAACTATGGTCTTGTAACCATAGGAGTAATCTGAACTCAGGAAGACTGAGGAGGATTTAAAGCACTGCTTGGTGTCAATTTTGGATTGGCAGTGAGCAAACAAGCTGCAACTTAATCCAGACAAAGTGGAAATATTGTTGGGTGAGGAGGTTGGAAACTGGGAGGTAGATGTAAAACTTGTTTTGGATAGGACTGCACCACCCTGAACAACAGACTCAATACTGGAGTGCTCCTGGATTCAGCTCTGTGCCTAGAAGCCAGATAGTGAGGGTGGGTAGAATGCATTTTATGGTTTCAGCTGGCACATGGCCTCTTTCATTCATGCTGTAGTAAATGGGCAGCTACACTGTGAACCAAGGCATTAGACTCACAGTTTAGATCATCTCTCTACAGTGGTACCTCGCAAGACGAATGCCTTGCAAGACGGAAAACTCGCTAGACGAAAGGGTTTTTTGTTTTTTGAGCTGCTTCGCAAGACGATTTTCCCTACGGGCTTGCTTTGCAAGACGGAAACGTCTTGCAAGTTTGTTTCCTTTTTCTTAACACCGTTAATACAGTTGCGACTTGACTTCGAGGAGCAACTCATAGCACGCGGTGTGGTAGCCTTTTTTGAGGTTTTTGAAGACTTTGGTGATTTTTGAAGCTTTTCCGAAACTTTCCCGACACCGTGCTTCGCAAGACGAAAAAAATCGCAAGACGACAAAACTCGCGGAACGAATTAATTTCGTCTTGCGAGGCACCACTGTATTATCATCTGATCTCCATTGGTTACCAATTTGTCCCTGGGCTAAATTCAAAGTTCTGCTTTTGACGTTAAACAGCATAGGACCAGATACTAAGAACAGTCTTAAGAATCCAGCTGAACACAGAAGTCATCTTCAGAATCCCAACTCTATGCCCCTCTACCATAAGAAGTGAAGCTGGTGGGCATTAGGGACAGGATCTTCTGTTGTGCCGCAAAGATACTGAATACCCTCGCCAAAAAGGTATGTACAAAATATGTAAACATACATCCTTACAAAAGACTTTTTGGGTGCTACACTTTAGTCATAGGGTGCTGATACTGCCATTTAAAAAAATACTGATTCCTGATATTTTAAAATTGTGGTTACATTTGTTTTTTAATTTAAACGTATACTTCAATTTGATTATATTTTGTTAGCAGTTGAATATTTACCTAAGACAGAAACACAAGACAAAAATATTCTGGAAAAGGTATTTGTTTACAGTAAAGTTCCAACTATGCTATCACTGCAAAGACAAACATCTATAATGAAGCAAAGACATAACTACTGAGAAGCAATACTGCATTCAGACTGTTTTTTAAATGGAACCAGGTACTTTAACTTATTCACATAACAGCAGAAGATGACATCCTTAATGCTGATTGTTGACATTCTTGCATGGACCTTGATCTAATCCAGCAAAACCTAGCTCAGTGGCTCATGGTTTGGCTTGCAAGCAGAAAGGCCCAGGTTCAATCCCTGGCACTACCAGTTAGGATTGAGAGAGACTCCTGCCTGAAATCCTGGAGAGCCACTGCCAGTCAGTGTAGACCATGGGTGTCAAACACAAGGCCCGCGGGCCGAATCCGGCCCGCCAGACCTTGTCATGTGGCCCGTGTAGCCACCAGCCTGGCCTGCCTGCTTCCCCCTGCGAGGCGGCACGCTGTGGGCGGGGATGGGGGGCTGGAAGGCGGGCTGTGGAGAAAGCGAAGGCGCTCCCTTCCTGCACCGTTACTCGGCCGGCCTGAGAGAAAATTTCTGAGGCGGCGGCGGCCTTCGTCCAGGGTTGGGGGGCCATGGCGGGACTTTGCCCTCCCGGCGGCCTGGAGCATCTGGAGCTGGGGCGGCTGCGGGACCCGCCGGGCAGCAGCGACGGCGGCGGAATCGTCATCGGCGCTTCTTCTCCTTCTCCTTCGTCTTGCTCGCTGTCGCCGCCGCTCTTGTCTTGCTCGAGGCAGGCCTGGAGCCGGGACAACCCGGGCTTCGAGCCCGAGGAGGAGGCGGGCAAAGCGGCCAGGGCAGCTGGCGGGAGCGCCGCGGCGGGGCCCGTGCTGCAGATGGGCGTGGTGGAGTGGGGCTGAGGAGGGGCGCCTTCGCCCTCGGAGCCTGACAAGGCCTGCCGAGAGCGGGAGGCAGCGGAGGCGCAGGCGGTGCGATGAAAAGGAGGAAGGCGGAGGGGAAGGTTAAGGCCAGCAGCGTTGCTCCGCCGGAGGCGCCCCGCCGCCACATTTCCCTCACGAGGAGACCGGCGAGGAGGTCGCCAAGCAGCCGTCGCCTCGCCTGGGCCAAAGGCATGGCGCACCGCCTGCGAGGTGAGTCGCCGCCCGGCCGGGCCCTTCCGTCGCCCTTCCCGGCTCGCATCTCTCCTGTTTCACCTTATTACTTTTATGTTACTCGCAAGTCTTCTGCTCTGAAGACAGATGCAAATAATCCGTTCAGCTCCTCTGCAATCTCCTTTCCCATCTTTAGCACACCTTTGATTCCCTTGTTGGCCAAAGGCTCTACCACAGACATATCCAAAGTCCATTTTGGGGGCCTAATCCGGCCCCTTCGGCAGTTTATGGGGTAAAATCCTCAAAAAACCCCTCAACAACTTCAACCCTAAAAAAAAAAAAAAAGCTCAACAATTTCAATCCTAAAAAAAGCGCAACAACTTTGGTTGGCCCTCACGGCCCTTCACTTCATCAAATCTGGCCCTCCTTGAAAAAAGTTTGGGCACCACTGGTGTAGACAATACTTAGCTAGATGAAATAATGGCCCAATCGTGGTATAAGGCAGCTTCTTATGCTGTCATAAAAAGTGCATACTCAGGATCATCTAGCACAGATTAATTATGCACACTTGATTTAGACCAGAGGTGACTAACCAGTAACCCTCCACATGGCTTTGGACTCTCAATTCCATTAGCCTCAATCAGTATGGTCAATGGTCAGGAATGATGGAAGCTGTAGTCCAACAACCTCTGAAGGATCTCGGGTTAGCCACCCTTGTTTTATACGTTTAAAACATATTGGTGATTTGAGGTGAGGCAAGACTGAGGGCAGTCCTAGAACCTCTCCAGGGAAATAGGGATGGCCAGCTGTGGGGTGGCCACTGAGATACATCTCATGTGACATGCTCTTTCACATAATTTAAGTGCCCTGACAGTGATGCTGTCATATGCTATCTCAACTGAAGCTTGCAAAACTCTTCCTGAGCAACACTATGTAGAATGCTTCACACTAGCCTATTCTCAAGGTTATTACTTAAAACCATTAACTATTTTCACTAAATCGCAATCTCACAGCCATTGCTTTCCCATCAAATGGACTCTGTGAAGAGGTATCTTTGGCTGTGATATGGGTCAAAAATGCCCCCGTTTTGAAACCTGAGAGAGATTCAGGGCCCATCTCAGCTAGCAATAGGTTCACAACTCTTAAAATTCAACTCAGAGCCCTCTGGATAAGAAATAACTACCTGAATAATTGTTAGGGTGGAAAAAAACTACTTCAATAATTGCTAGGGCAAACTAGTGTTAATTTGCCCGTGTTTCCAATTTCAGCATAACAAAATCTGCAGGTTCTGCCAAATACTACTACTACTTTTAAAATAAATAACCTATTCAGAAGGTGCAGTATGAAAATGTGATAGTTGTGAATGATGTATGTAAGGTACAACACATCAGAGGGCCCAAAGGTGGTTGCTCACCCCATACTGTACCATTACATGATCATATAATGCAACAGTCTGGGCTTGCTGCTAAAAGTAGAAGTGTGACATGTTCCCAAGCTTGCTTGAAGCAGCCACTCCTAGAATGAGCAATTCTCATTTGTTCTGTAACAGGAGGGCTGACCTCAGATCTTCAAAGCAGCTATCAGCTCATATTTGATACTACAAGCTGCATATAAATTTTCCCTGTAGGTGCAAGCACCTGACACTTGGGTTATGTAAGAAATAGGTTAGGAATCGTTGAATTTGTATGGGGAGGAGGGTAAGAGTGTGTGTGAACAGGCCAATACTATCTTTTCAAGAGTCTGAAATCCTGCACCTCTGTCAATTTGCCTGTAGTCCCTGAATATATCCTGAGTTTAATTTTCAGTAGTACATCCTCAGATTAATCCTTTATTTACAGTGGGTCAGCTAATCTGAAGTGGCTTGCCTTACGTAATATAAATTTAGTGCTGTTGAGGTGGACCCAGCGTCTAAATAAATTTATGATCAGCCGTCACTATCATCAGGAGCATTAACTCATGATTGGGCCAAATGACCATCAGCCCTCATTAAGAGGATGGTTTATATTGGTTAAGTACGTAATTCGTTCCGGAGGTCGAACCGAAACTGTTTTTAACCTGAAGTACCACTTTAGCCAATGGGGCCTCCCGCTGCTGCCGTGCCGCCGCTGCACAATTTCTGTTCTTATCCTGAAGCAAAGTTCTTAACCCAAGGTACTATTTCTGGGTTAGCAGAGTCTGTAACCTGAAGTATATGTAACCTGAAGCGTAGTAACCCAAGGTACCACTGTATAATGAACTTTTAAAAATGTTAAAATATACATTTGTAAAGAAACCAGAAGCCTTCCTATTGGGTATTGTAGATAGAGAAATACATAAGCAAGATAAAATATTGTTTTTGTATGCAACAACTGCAGCAAGAATATTACTGGCCCAAAAATGGAAACAGGAAGAGATCCCAACAAAAGAAGAGTGGCAGATGAAGTTAATGGACTATGACGAGTTGGCAAAACTAACTGGGGAAATTCGGAACCAGCAGGACCAGACCTTTTCAAAAGACTGGAATAAATTTACATTGTATTTGAGAGACAACTGTAAACAATTGACATCTTTAGTAGGGCTACAAGAAGTTTTGTAAGATTAGAGATATAAATTATTATCAATATGATGTTAGTTAAGGAGGAGGGAAGTCTCAAGCCAAGATGGCGAAGTGGTTTTTATATATCATATGTAAGATGGATGTTTTGTCAATTTTTTAAATTTTTTTTTAATAAAAATTATATATATATATAAAAATAAGGTTCCATCAACAGTGTTTTGAAACCGTTCAGCCAGGTGACCACAGATGCTTTCTCTCTGAATCTCTTTTCTAGGTACTCTGAAATATCTAACTAGTTAAGTCAATATATTGACTTAGTTCATTTTAAGTCTCTCTGTGTGTTTTTGCCTTCCCTTTTCTTTTTCCCCACCTTTCACCAAATAAAATTTCATATAGTTTGACATTTGGCTTCAATTGTTTTAAAAGGCAATTATCTGGAATGTCTCATAAAACTCTTCCCCACATGCTCAACAATATGGTTAAGTTTTGTGTTTTAAGGATAGTTTATGACTTGGTGTACTCTAAGAATTGGAAAAGTGAGTCAAAAGCTGCTTCCCGTTTAATATTTTTACGAGCTCTCAAAAAAAATGAGGCAGCCTAGAGTTTTCTGCAGGTTAGTATTATCCTGTTGTGATGACCTATGGCACTCTTATACTTTCATACACAATAGGGTGCTGTAAATTCTCTTCGATCCAGCATTCCTTAGTGCAATCAGCTCTTAAAATATAAGAATTAAGCAAAAAAAGTGGGCTGGCTTGCAGGATAGGTACAGATAAAGCTAAGTTACAAAGAAAACATGCGCAACTTACTTCTGATCTTAAAATATACATCATTAATGCTTAATCCTATGTGAAGAAGCCTCATGGATAAGCCTTCTCAGAAGGCTATACAACTGATTTCTTTTATTGCAATAATTAGTGACACTTTAATAGTGCCATCTATGTCCTCTTTGTACGATTAATCTTTCTGCCCTCTCCACCAATACCTCAACACACATTTGTACTTTGGAGCAGACATCTCCAATTAAGTTGTGCCAGAGACAGAAGTTCATCAACTGAAAGAAACCACATTGGGAGAAGCTTCAGCTGGGTTGGGTGTCTGAAGGAAGTTCCCTTTGAAGTGACATAATCAAACTGCTTAAAACAGATAAAGACAGAAAATATAGTACAAATACGCATAAATATTGGTACTTCTCCTTCAAACAATGACAGCTTTCAAACAACAAGGACAGCATCACAAAAGTGCTATATTGTTCATGACTTGCTTCTGAAAGTTGGTAATCATGCCTTTACCCCCTATAGCTCCACTTGCCTGCACAACAATGACCAAGGAGCAATCCTATCTGCCCACAACACATTACAAACTACAATCTCAGGAATTTTCTTCTCATTAGTCATTTAAGTTACCAGACTGGGGGTGGCAAGAGAGGGAAAGGAGATAAATTTCTTAAAGGCTTATTTAACTTGAATTTGCTATGGAAAACATTGTTTTTAAATATTTTAACAGAATATTCCTAACGCATAAGCACATAAATAATTCAAAAATCGATAAATAAAGCTAAAGCAGATTTTTTTTCTATTGTGGTATTTTGGCAGGAGAAACTAATTTCCTTAGCACAGGGTTGGGGAACATGGTGTCCATCAGCTAATGGTTGGAATACACGTCTTATTACCCCTGATGACTGACTGTCCTGGCTGAGACTGGTGGGAGTTGGATCTAACCACATATAAGCACACATCTGTGGGTAAAAGCCTCAGCGCCTAGGGCTTGCGGATCGAAAGGTCGGCGGTTCGAATCCCCGCGGCGGGGTGCGCTCCCGCTGCTCGGTCCCAGCGCCTGCCAACCTAGCAGTTCGAAAGCACCCCCGGGTGCAAGTAGATAAATCGGGACCGCTTACCAGCGGGAAGGTAAACGGCGTTCCGTGTGCTGCGCTGGCTCGCCAGATGCAGCTTGTCACGCTGGCCACGTGACCCGGAAGTGTCTCCGGACAGCCCTGGCCCCTGGCCTCTTGAGTGAGATGGGCGCACAATCCCAGAGTCTGTCAAGACTGGCCCGTACGGGCAGGGGTACCTTTACCTTTTATGTATGTATGCATATGGGTATATATCAACACATATAACACACACACAAACAACTAAAAACCACACAGAATTCAGATCTTATTATAACTCTCTACATTAAACTGAAGTAATTTATTATGCTTATGGAACTGCTATGTCTAAATCTATGGAGTTTAAATGGGTTTTAGAGCACATTTAAAAAGCCTAATTTGGAAATGATGGAGTGAAGTATCAGCACGTTCAGACTCTGCAATTCAGACATGCAATGCTTCAGCCCTTGTTGATCTGCACCAGTTCACATGGTAGATCACAATCTGTGTGGGAATATTTATATACCAGGCACTCCCACGGCTAGCTTATCACAGTGAGCATAACAATGCTCCAGAGGAGAAGTGGGAGAAAGACAGTATACCCTGTGACAGTACTGTATACACCTAAGCTAGTCTTAAGTAGGGGAGAACGCCTTTTTGAAACATTTCTGCAGAAGGCTTTAAGATCTACATCTCTATTTAATTCTATTACACTTAATGAGCACAGCTTTTTCTCATTAAAACCCGGCTGTACGCAACCCTTTAGGCCAACCAATTTTACTACAGAGATATTACTATCTCACTCAGTTCAGTGCTGCTCTTTAAAGCCTGAATAATTTAGCTTGGAAACCCTTAAGGCTGCTTTATAGGCGAACTTCAGCAAGGCGCCCAGACAAAGCCCCCTCCTTCCCCATCACCCAACCTCATCCCACGAGGAACCCTCTTCAACCTTTTCTGACCAAGGACCCGCCGTTAGCACAAAAGGGAGGGAGCCACTTTTTAACTTCACCCTATAGTAGTTGTGTGGCCGCACCGCTGCGGCGACACTTAGGGTCAGGCCGACGACACTTACCAGACGAAGGCCGATTTATGCCTTACATACACAATGGTCACAAAAGGAGAAGCGGGGCCGCCGGAGGCAGCCCACTCCGAGATATATAAACTCCGGACGACCTGGAAAGGAAGCCTCGGCATCTCCGGTGCCGAAGAAGAGGCGAGACTGGGGCAGGACCATGAAGGGAGCGCGGAACCGGTGGCAGCAGAGGCAGGACACGAGTTTCCCCGCCCACCTCGAGCTCTGCGAAAAGTCCCTTCCAGCCCCTGCCCCACAAAAGGCCCCCCCCCCAAAGGGGTTAATCCAGAACTGGGAAACCGAGGAGCAGCTCCATCTCCTTCTCTGCCCATCGCCCTGGCCGGGGAGACCCGAGGCCCACAAAAGGGAAGAAGCGGGAGGCTCCGCTCCCCTCAGAGCCTTCCCTCCCGCCGGCGCCCCGTCGGCAGTTGCTGCCCCCACACTCACCCTCGGTGACCTCCAGCACCTTCACCTGCTCCTCGGCAGCTGCGCGAACCCCTTGCACCGGGCACAGGATGCCGTTCAGGGTCTCCACCAGCGCCTCCTTCAGCCCCTGAGCCACAGGGCCCGGCCCCACGCCCGACGCGACGCCCGCCATCCCGCCGCGCCCCTGAGGAGAGCAGCAGCAAAGGCGAGGGAGAAGCTCTGCGGGGCTGGGGGGGGCGGGGAGGAAGCGCGAGGCGGGCGGAAAGGCAGCAGCGGGTGCGGGTGAGGCGGCACTAGGCGGGCTGAGGGCCGCGGCTGCTGCCGCCACCGCGCGCCAAACGCGCACGCAACGACGTGCTCTCGCGCGGAGAGCGGCGCCGGCGAGGATCCCGCCGGAACCGATTCTCGGAGAGCGCCCCCTGCAGCACGGATGGATGCATCGCACCCTTAGGCTGACAACTTTTACTTTTTTTTTTTTTTAATTGGAGGAGTCCTTTATTACAGATCAGGCAGATTAAAAAGGTAGACTATGTAAAGCAGAAGACTGAAAGAAAAATGTACCCATTTAACCGTTTCAAAAAACCATGTACGGAAAGAAGCTGAAGGAAAACACCCGAGAAGAGGCAGGTGTACCACCGTTCCCATTATACGCTGGGCTGGTGGAGCCATTTCTCTTGCTGGTCTGCTAAAGAGAAATGTTGACAGCATGCCATCTCATTCTGCTGGTACTTAATGGGACAGGCTGGCATGGGTCAGAGGCACCATCATGACAAACCAGAAAGTGCTGGATGAAAAGTGACTCATGGTCAATGGTGACAGAAATGCCATGCCATGGAATGGCAGGAAGTTGCTGTTTCTGCAGTAACAAGAAAGATAGCAGTGAGCCCCACCAAATGTCTGCTTAGCTTTGCAGACAGCAGGGCTGCTGGACTGGCTGCTACAAGTGAAGGACAAAATCTAGGTGTTCATCAGAATTTAGTAAAACCCCATTTTCAGTGGCAAGGCATGGTTTCCAGTCCTAAAGGTTCAGCAAGGTCAAATCAGGAGAATTTCCCATCCATCATGTAGTAGTGATACATCAGTCCCAACACTATGGCTCCCAAAACAGGATCAGATGGACTGTCCAGAAACTTCATTCTTTCGAGGGAGACTTGTTTGGAACCTTGGAGGCATTAGGATTACTGTCATATGGATGAACCTCTCCTATAAGGCATTGGTCAAGCATTTCTCGGGCATCCAAAGAGTGGCCAACATCTTCAAATTTCTCAGTGGCATCTCTACCAGCTTGTTTGAGCAGAATCTCCTCTCCACCTGGATGCTCACTGAGGAAGCGGGTGACGTCATAGACACGCCCACTGATGACCAGTCTCCTAGTTGGTGTTTCGCTTCACCACTTTGTCCAGGGTGAAGACCCCTTTCGCGGGTCTCC
Source organism: Podarcis muralis (assembly GCF_964188315.1). Lineage (NCBI taxonomy): Eukaryota > Metazoa > Chordata > Lepidosauria > Squamata > Lacertidae > Podarcis > Podarcis muralis. Next base: position 70,437,723 of record NC_135659.1, on the reverse strand, counting down.
AGCATGTCCTCCTTTCTTGCTCCCCATTCAGACTCGCCCGCCTCGACCGAACAGGCTGACTTTTGAAATAAAAAAATGGACGGTGGGATCCATCCATTTTTGGCTGGCTTAGGGGTCCAGCTCAATAGCTTTTGCTGGAAACAGGGATGGGCAGATACAATACAAAAATTGACTGTTCACCTACATCTTAAAGCAGGGGGTGGGGAATGTTTGGCTCTTGCTGGACTACAACTTCCTTCACCCCCTGACCATTGGCTATGCTGGCTGGGAATGGTGGGAATTGGAGTCCAACGAAGATCACATGTTCCTCCCAACTGGTTATTGGTTTGTTTGTTGATGAGGATGAGGATGATTATGATGTGTTTTTTGTTTTCATTTTGTATGTTGCGAACGGCCCTGTGATCATCAGATGAAGGGTGGTATACAAATTTAATCAATAAAATTTAAAATAAATAACAAGACAAAAGACAGGGAGGAGAAATGACCTTGCTTCTTGACTGTCGAGGGACTATACGAACTTATTTCTGACCAATTAGGGAACCCTGATTAAAATGGGCTTACTCTCATGTGTGCTTAGAATTACATTCTTTACATTCATTCTGATTTGGTCTGGCCATTGCAAAGCTCTGGACAGTCAGCTGAGCAGTGGTAAAATGTGGAGATGTACTGAAGGGGCATCTGAAAGGACTGCAAGCTCCCACTGTCTGGATATTAAGATAATCAGAGCTCCTTCTCTGGGTGTCCCCGATATCAAAAGTTAGGTGGGTGGTGACCAGAAAAATAATAATTGAGATGGCACATGGTTGTATACATGTCATGGGCCCCTGCTGGATAGCATACATGATTGCTATTAATGAGCAGCCATCACTGTGCATACACAATCTTGTGTCTCTAAAAAAAATAAGCATTTTTTTCTTCTTATTGCCACCATCAGAATTAAAATGCCTTCCCACTCACCCATCCTTCTCAGTAGTGAACTATGAGATAAAAGTAAGCAGAGCTGTAGCTTCGCATCATTCTCCTGGCTGTACTTCAAATAGGGGTGAGGCAGTAAAGAGAGAGAAGATTGCTGAAAGCCCAATAAGGGCTGCTTTCTTAAGCCAACTGCTCATACAGCCCTGGAAGAACAGGAGAACTGAAGGGCTACACTGTGTTGCCACAGCTGACTTCCCTTAGATGGATTGGATGGGTGCTATGGAGGATACAAAATACAAAGGCTGCACCAAGAGGCCCCTAAGAATTGACCAGAATTTGGTTGCATTTATAAATTTTATGTCTGTCCTGGTCTATTGTCTGCTGATTTATTTTGTACTGTGTGTTTTTTATTGTACATTGCCTTGTAATTTCAAATCGAAGTTGATATATAAATATAATGATGATGAGAGGGGACTTTTATTAATCGGAGCTGAAAAGGAAAAAAAAAATACTTGCAACTTCTACATGCCTGGAGGGCTTGCCTAAACAAAAGATGTTTCAAACAGGCACCATTAAGATTACAGTGGAAGTGCCTACTACCTGACCTCATTCACAGGAAGTTCCACAGTGTACATGCTGCCACACTAAAAGACAGATTTATTACAAGTGCAGAACAAGTATTATGTGGCAGCTGTAACAAATGTCCTGCAGCATCAATACATAGTAAAGTTCTTTTTCCTCCACCCCCACCCCCCAATTGTATGCTGAAGCAAACTGCTGAATGGCTTGCAATGCTTTTCTTAAGAGTGGCTGAAATGCATTTAATTAATCATGCAAAAACCACAGACAAAAATGTGTGGATTTTTCACAAATCCAACATGTCCTATAAATATCCCATTGTTTGTCTTGCAGATGGATGCATGAAACCACAAGCATGGTCTGACTATAGGCATCTTTCTTTTGAACTAGCACATTCTGAGGTAAAGTTGGGTTGCAGCCAGAATTAAATATGCCAGTTCAGATCTCATGAGCAGGCAGTAGTGAGACATGTGTCATGCCAGTGAAGTGCATGCCAGAGCCTATAAACATCCAGATGATCAGAGACATTATTATTTCTGGCCTATTACCAATACAGTATTTGTACTAACCCAATTTCATTGTTGCTATTTTAAGACAAAACTCCCTAACTGGCTTTGTTGTGCAATGGCTTTTACTAAAGAGAATGCCTGAGAGGACGCTTTGCATAGATCAACACGGTGACAATTTAAATGTTTCCAGCACTGCCTTGTTACATCAGCACCCATGTGTTCTAGAGTAAATGCTTGAGAACACTGCTTTGCATAGACCGGCATGGTGAGAAAACAATCCTATTTAAGTGCTTCCATATGAAAGATCACACTGTTTTCTTATACCTTGTGTTCTAGATCTGACTCTGTCAAAATGATGGCAATCTCTCTGTAATAACCTCACTATTGTACAGGAAACCAACCACACCACTGTATGTAACCCAATTTCATGCTGGCTGTGCAGTGGTGATATGATAAAGTCTGGTTTTTTGTTTCCTTCCCACAATGCAGTGCTTTCGAAGCCGAGGGCCTTTGCAGGAACCTGGCAAAACAATGTAATATTGGCCACTCTTTCTCACACTCCCATACAATAGGTGCTCCCCTCTCCCCAAAATAAAAACACTGTCATAGGCCAATAATGTTTTTACCTTTAAACATGCATCTCTCATAAGGGGAAAAGGCTGGCAGCACTGGCTCCAAGGTAACATTGTTGATTGAAATGAGATGTTTATTGGTCTGAAGAGGGTACATTTCTGAAAATCTAAGGGCTGAACAGTCTACAAAACTTTTGTTACTACTATATTGATGCTGCTACTTTCTGTTTTTATGGTACAGTGGTACCTTGCGTTAAGAACTTAATTCATTCTGGAGGTCCATTCTTAACCTGAGGTACTTTAGCTAATGGGGCCTCCCGCTGCCGCCACGCCACAGCCGTGTGATTTCTGTTCTCATCCTGAAGCAAAGTTCTTAACCTGAGGTACTATTTCTGGGTTAGCGGAGTCTGTAACCTGAAGCGTCTGTAACCCGAGGTACCACTGTGTAACTTGGATGAGTTGTGCCAACTCAAAGATACGTGTAGTTCTTAAGCTCACAAGAGGACTTTTGATTCAGTAGGTGCTTCTGCTAAGCCAATGGATGATCACAGAGGGGGTTGTTCACCATTTCTTCCTTGCCCCCACAGGTACAAGCATTTCCCCAAAATCAGAGCGAATGTTGAGGGATATGAGAGGTGGCATAGGTTGACTACAGCAGGAAGAGCTAGTCTGCAAAAAGCACGTTCCCTCAGAATCTGCTAGCAGAGGTGTCCACTGATTTCCCACCCAAGCAACACAGCATTTTGGAAAGGAACACACCTAGGACAGTATTTCTCTCTCACACAATCTTTTTCTACACAGTTCTGGAACAGGTTTCTTCATAAAGGAGCAAAATATTTTTTATTCTGCTCCTCCGCCCAAGTGTTGATCAATATGCTCTTTATTTATTAAAATAAATAAATAAAATAAAATAATAAAATAAATAAATGTGGCACTAGGATTGTTTTGGGCATGGCTTTCAAGGAAAGGCTTTCCCTCAGGTAGCCTTCCTCAGGCTGGTGCTCCAAATGTTGAGACTCCCAACTGCCCTCAACCCCAGCCATCATGACAATGGGTAAAGGATTATGAGAACTGCAGTCCCAACATTTGGCAAGTGCCAGGCTGGGGAAGGCTGTCTTAATATGCTTTGTTCTCAAATAATGGGAATTCTGAAAGTGCTACTGGTCAGTGCACCCAACCCATTGCAGTTGGGACAATACTATTATAAAACACAGTTTCAATTGCTATTCTGGAACCACTACAAGGGCTGAAGGTAGACAGAAGAAACTCCTGGACTATAGCATCCATAATTTGTACTGCTTGTACTCACTAGCTGTCAGATTTAGTGCAAGTCTTAAGAACTAATCCCATAGCATATTCCCACCACTAATTCCAGAAGTTAAAATGAAATAAGAAGCCTGTAAATAAGAATTCCATCGCCATTCAATTTTTGATTTTTGTGTTACAAATATGTTTTATGCTTTAAATGTATTGGCATTTTTTAAAAAAGGTAACAGCCAGCCAATGTTTTTTCGTTCTGCTAGGAAGTTACGTTTTAGGCCAAATGTATGTCAAGAGTCTCATTCTCTGCTGACTGAGCTATCATCTAACATAACATTGATTATGAACTCAGTTGGACTTGTTAGAAATGGCAGTTATATAGAGATAGAAGCAAGAAGCTGCTAGGAATATTTCTGTCCTTTTTCTCACTGGTCAAGAGTTCCAAACTGTATTCACATCACCCATGAATTGGGAAAGAATGGCATCTGGTTGTGAAGACTGCTGTCCAAAAACTTACCGAAGTCAGAAGTGAGCAAATATATACCATGAGGAATTAACACAAAAAGGAACACCAGTCCAATACACAAGATAGCCGTGGGCAGGGCTTGTGCTGACAGAGCTCACAGATGAATCCTGACTCTCATACTGAATCAGACCATTAGTCCATCTAAGCTCAGGTACTGGCTGGCAGTGGCACTCAGGGTTTAAAACAGTGGTCTCTGCCACCCATATCTAGAGATGCTAGGGATGGAAGAAGACATTTATGTCCATTCTGCTGCAGTTTGTCTTCTGACACAAACTACATTATTAGCCTCATTTTCCAATTTGGCAGAGTTTTACATTAATTGCTATTATTACGTTATTACACACCATTTCAATGCAATGGTCATTCATTTCAATACACAGGGAACTCAATACAAATGGGGAAAGAAGCAATCAATCATGCACCACTGGCGAACTCAAAACAAGAGCGGATACCAATCGTATTCACTAAATTGATTTCTGTTCCAGACATGGGACAAATAAGTGAACATCGGCATTTTCCACACCGATTTCCATCAGAATTCTGTGACAAGTCTAGAGATGCTGAGGACTGAACCTGGGATGTTTTGCCTGCAGAGCATGGACTCTACACGGAGCCAAGGCTCTTCCATCATTTATGTCATCTGAGAGACCTATGTAAAACATATCTACAAAAGTTACTACCTCATAAAACCCACTTGCCTACACATTCGTGGTCTTGGAAAAGAAACAGATTTGTTAAGTTTCTATGCCTATTTGCCACAGGTAATGAGGAAATAGGTTTTTACAAGGCAGATCTAGGCTCTGTGGGATTAAGGAGAGAAAGATGTCTGAAAATGCAATGGCATGGATGCTTTTAAAAACATAACATGTGAAAACATGCATCATAAAAGAGATCAAGGTGGGAAACAGCTGCAATGCAACATCTTTGAAGACACCAGCATGGAATTTTGTAACATAACCAAGGGTTTATTCCACAATATAAACTGCAACATTTGATACAAGCTACCAAAAAAGAAGAAAAAGCCAAAATACAGCTGTGGCCATTACTTTACAGAGCTTTCTTGTCTCCTACATCACTAGTCCATCAGTGACACTAGAACCTAAACATTTGCTTTCTGTACATTAACCAATGCTAAAAGCACCACACGCTGTTCAGAAATAGAATTCCAGTCACTGAAACCAGACACAGAAGTTATTGCTCAGATAAATAAACCTAGTCTACAAAATCAAAGGGGGGGGGGGGGAATCTAAAGTTTTCAAAAATGTTCAAAAGAGTAAACAGGGATTTCTTCAAAAAGAGGAATTATGGGAATTCTTAGTGCAGTGTTTTGCACCTAAACAGAGTTGATTAAATGTGCTGGTAAATTTCAAAGAGGTAATTTAATGCTATACATGAAAAGGTGCATGTTTTGATGCCTTCAAACTGGCTAAAAACCCCTGTCTGAACAGTCAGCATTTCAAACCTCAATAACCACAAACAGCTTAAAGGATAAAAATACAAAAGTGTCAAATTGTTTTAAGGTCTGAAAAATGATCCCATTAGGATAGAAGTAGCACCATTTGCAACTTGGCTCTAAAACCAGCCCAGTGGCTTTATGGAGGGGAAAAAAAAGCTAATCTTCTGTTGTAGAGTCCTTATGTTCATCAGGCATGTTACTTTCGATATGGGGAGTCCTTTCCCGTACAGCTCACACATATGTAGTCTTCTTTTTCTGCCATTTCTGGAGAGACACCCACACATACTTGATGGAACCACTGATTGCAGCAGCCATCACACTGGACCCAGTCCACCTAGACACAAAGAGAGAGTTAAAAGTCTTCACACAACAACAAATATGGTACATCACTTTTATATCTGTTTGCTAGCAAGTTTTCTGTAGCTACGTCTAGCAGTCTACTAGTACCATATCCTGTACTGGGCACAATACTTTGAGGAGATAAAAAAACTGGTGTTCAGAAAACAGTCTTAGGGTGAAAGGCTGAAAGAACTGGGTTTGTTTGTTCTGGGTGGCCTACAATGCCCCCTCCAACTCTATGATTCTACCAAACCATGCATTTTTACATCCTTTACAGATATTTCCTTCAACTTACCTCATCACCTTCAGGCTGCAGGCAATTGACAGCTGGGCAGATGGCATCCTCATCTTCAGATTCTTCTTGTTCAGAGAAGGACATATCCGAAAGAAGCAACTGGCTTTCACCAGACCGCTGTATGTCAAACAACCGGTTTCTTTCCAGCTTGCTAGCACCCAGCTCCCTCAAATGAGATAATTTCAGTTTTTTCTTGTTGGGAGCTATTTTTCTGACTCGTGTTCTCATCTCACTGCAGAAATCTCCTCTCTCAAAATGTCTCTTCAGCTTCCTTTCCACAGAGCAAATTCCATCTCTCTTCCCTCGACAAAAATCAGTCTACAAGAAACATGCATTAGAAGATCATAAAGTACCATGTAGCCAGTTCCTTATACTTCTGCATGCTATGCGGTAACCATCCACACATTTAATGAGAAGCACATATTAAGCATAATACTTCAGCATCTCTTTCTTATAGCACTTAAGAATGAGATTTTTTTGAAAAGTTTTACCATTTTTTCAACACAGATACAAAAAACCTCCTTTCTTCACCTTTTAAGTGCAAGGGAATTAATATTGAGAGCACACATATTGGCTGTGAACTGCCACAGCATGCAAGCTATCTCTAACCACTTTTGGAGCTCGTAAGCAATGTCACAAAGACCTGCACATTAGAGCTTTGGTTTGGCAAAGCTTATGCAACAGAACATTTGTAAGAATTCCATTGCAACTGCACATCTGGTGTGTTTTTTGGGGGGAAGGGGTACAGAGAAACAACTGAGCTGGATTTCTAGTGCGCCCTCTCTATCATCTCCTGGTGGCTGATGTTGAGGGAGGGGAGAAATAAAAGTGATACACAGGAAAATGCTTCTGTGTGTGCATGTGTACTGTTGATGAGAGGGGGGAAGCCTGTATTTACACTACAGCAATTAAAACAAGATTTTCAAAACCAGCAGATTCCCTTTCTGAGATGGACCCCAGTCCTAAATACTTACCTTTTCACTTGTTGGTCCTACTGGTGACCTCTGTTCTGTCTTTGCAACTGGGCTTTGCTTTGTGAATAAGATCTCATACAGCTCTTGTATTTCGGGTAGTGAAACCTGTAGTAGTTGGGCTTCCATCATCAGTTCATTCAGCTCTGTACTTATGGCTAGAGTGACAAACACAATAATTTTTAATTATCAGTGGTGAAGTTACATAGCTTTAAAACTTTTCTTTCCAAAGCACATCAAGCAAATTGAAATTATTTTTACAAATTCTCTGCCTACAAGACCCTACACAAAGGAGCTCATAATGTTATGTTTAGGATTTCACACTGATGAATGATAAGTACAGCATACTTACCATGAAGGGGGATGCAGTTTTGTCCTGTAGAGAAAGGAGAGTGTAAATGCATGGGTCTGTTATTCCAGTCATGTGGCAAAGAGAAAGATGTAGCACCAATTGTCTGTGAAACCTAATTAAAGAGAAGCAATTAAACACCACCTTATTTCTTTAACATGCTGTGAACTTGAATGATTATGGTGTTAAAATGTAACTTTAAATTAACAATTGATTAAAATGACATGCCCGATATCTTAGTTTTAGAAAGTTCTATTATTATTATTTCAATTTATTACCCACTCTTCACCATAAGGTTCTATGTCTGGCTACAACAATTTAAAACACAATATTATAACCATCTAAAACAAACTGAAGTCACTGGATTAGGTCCTCTTTTGGACTGGAAACTGATTAAGGAACAGGAAGCAGAAGTGAGGAATAAACAATTTTCCACAACAGAGTAATGCATGTAGGCAATATCAGTATTGGAGCAGGTGCTATTTAATTTAGTCATAAGTGATCTGGAGTTAGGGGTGATGTAGGAAAGTTTGCAGTAAATACAGTACCAATTTATCCAGGATTGTGAAAACTCAACAAACATGTGAGGAGCTCCAAAAAGCATCTCACCAAACTGGGTGGACGGCCAGCAAAAAGTAGCAAATGAAAAGCCAAATGTGAAGGGGCAAAACATTCTAACCACACATTCAGTAATAGGGTCTAATCTGTCTGTGACTTGGGGGGGGGGGGGAGAGTCTTAGGGGGTTAAAGAGACAACTAACGAAAAATGTCAACTCCTGTGTGTAGAAGTAAAAAAAGCAAATTCCATAGAAAACAGGGAAGAAAAGGGCAACCAACATTGTTAGGAGCTGATCACCTTCCTGAATGGATTTGGGGCTTTTTAGATAAGAATAAATGATGAAATGGGAATGTGACAGAAGTTAACAATGTTATACTGTACGTTATGGAGAAAGTGAGTGTTTTATTTTTTACTCTCTCTTATAACATCAGAACTTGGGGTAACTCAATGAAACTCCTTGGCAGTAGATTCATGACAAACAAAATTAAGTACTACCTCAACACACTACTGGATAAATAGTAATTTAGAGGGCTTTTAGAGGGCTTTAAAAAGACACCTTATGGAGGTGGTCTATCAATGGCTATAAGCCATTATAGCTTAAAGGAACAGTTGGGGGGCAGGGTAGTGGGACAACAGTGAGGCTATTCTCCCGAAGGTATCTGGTTGACCACTGTGAGACACAGGATACCACACTAGACCTTTAGTCTGATTGAGCAAAGCTTATCTCACATTGCTATACAAGATGTGCCTGTCCTTTGCAGACAAAAGACTGTCACATTAAGGTAGGGGAGAAAGGAGCTTCATTTTCCATGAGAAACACATAACCATTTCATTTGGGGAAGTCACTGGAGGGGTCAACATTTACACCACTTTAAAATGATGGCAAGTTATTGCCTTCTCTCCAGTTTGGCTTTGTGATACCACATAGGTAAAGGGGCCCATGACCATTAGGTCCAGTCGTGACCGACTCTGGGGTTGCGGCGCTCATCTCGCTTTATTGGCTGAGGGAGCCGGCGTACAGCTTCCGGGTCATTTGGCTAAGCTGCTTCTGGCGAACCAGAGCAGTGCACGGAAACGCCGTTTACCTTCCCGCACTTTGACATGCTTTCGAACTGCTAGGTTGGCAGGAGCTGGGACCAAGCAACGGGAGCTCACCCTGTCGCAGGGATTCGAAATGCCGACCTTCTGATCGGCAAGTCCTAGGCTCTGTGGTTTAACCCACACGCCACCCACATCCCTTGTGATACCACATAGTCAACTCTAATTAGACCTTGGGGGAGGGGGGTCTTTCCCTCCAAGACAAATAGTCAAACAAGTTTCATCCCAACCCAGCTAAACAGACTGTGACATCAGATCAGCTGGTCCACAAGCAGATTGGGGGTCCATGACAGAGTAGCTGATGAAGGGCCAGAGACGCAAGACTGATAAGAGAGCCCTCTGTTAACAACTGAGCAGGAAAGCAGGGGTACAGGAGGATTTACTTTATTCTAAATGATACAGTTTAGGACAGGAACATAAGGCAGCTTAAATCCACAACAAGGCTACGTATCAAGGAGGGAGAGTAGAATTCATGGCCTAATAGGATAATCCATTAAGTAATAAATGTGTGTGAACCAAGGCTGGGGAATTAGCATGTAATTCCTTAATAATTTACCACAGTATTGTTGGCTCAGAGTTTAGATAAATGTGTCAATTGGATGTTGCACAACACATCCTGGTGAGCTCCCCGTATCAAGGAGAACCTTACCTTACTTGTCTCTTGCAACTGGCCTGCCATGGTTTGCCATCTGCTGTACAGTATACCTGAGCCCACTTTGTCTTGTATAAGTTTTATATTCCCTGAGGACAACATCTGCTGTGCTCTATGTTGCCAGTTCACGGTTCTCTCTATCATATACCGTAAAGCATCTCCCTCAGGCAGTCTCACTCGAATACGCTGCAAGGAAGCCAGTAAAGGTAGAATCTTTTCTAAAGGTGGCTTTTCAGATCTATGACAGTGAGGGCAGAGCCACACCCGAGGTTCCTGCAAAGTTCTGGGCACTGAAACACAGCTGGTATGGAAGACCGCTCTGCATAGTTCACACTGTATCATTGGTGCTGCGGGCTCACTCTGGCAGAGACAAACTTTGATCTCTACATCCTGTTCAGTGGAGAATATTTTTTTTTCATTTGCTGCTCTAAGTGAATGCAGTGCTTCCATCTCCTTTAAGCGGGCTTCACCAAGTGTGGCCATCTGGAAGAAAATGACATGAAAACAGTCAAATTCCTCAGAGCAAGATTTTTAAACTGAAGGGCTTAACTATAATTTTCTCCAAATCTTGCAAGAAAGCTTTAGATGATCCTCAGGGTCCCTGCCAACTCTACAATTCTATTATTCGAACTAGGGAGTCAAACCAGATGCGTTCTTTTTGAACCTTTTTTTATTTAATGGCACATTGTCTGACACTTCATCAAATGTTAAGGGATACACTTACATGTAGAGTAAGAGGCTTGACTTTCATTAACAGAAGATCCATCCCAAACACATATTATCTCAATCCTCAGAAAGTCCAATTTTTAAAATGTATTAAAACATGCCCTCTTTATCTGGGAGAGAACACAAAAATCTATACAGTCATACCTTGGGTTACAAACGCTCCGGACCATGCTGAACCCGGAAGTACCGGAACGAGTTGCTTCCTGGTTTCGGCACTTGCGTATGCGCAAAATGACATCACACGCATGCGCAGAAGCGCCAAATCACGTCATGCACATGCACAAATGCAGCGCTGCGGGTTGCGAATGTGCCTCCTGCATGGATCATGTTCACAACCCAAGGTATGACTGTACTAGACAAAAAAGGATTACTGTGCATCTCCATACCGAAGGAAATGGAAGAAATGAAGCATCATAAAAGAACAAAGCAAGAAAAAAGCTTAATCTACTGATCACCTATTTCCAAACTCATTTCTAACAGTATACATACCGCAGCAGCAGTTTCCTTACTCTCAGATAAAGCTCTTTCCAAATCATTTAAACTCTCTAATTTGGTGCTCTTCTTTTTTCCATTTGGGACAGGCTCTTTTAATTTCTTCATTTTTCTTTTAAATCCCAATGTTCCAATATCACATCTTGGACACAACACCTGGTGAAGAGTCAGAACAACCATTATTCATCCTGGTGTAAAACAGCATAATCATATCTTCCTTGTAAATGGCCAATCCACAGTAGCTGTGTTAGTCTGTTGTGGCAAAAGCAATAAAGATCCATCTGAATCAGGATATTCTCAGCTATGCAAGGTCATGCTGTCAAAAAAGAGAGATGCAACAAGACACTGACCTGTTTCACAAAACACAGCAAGACAAACTTCTAGGCTCCTGGAGAGGAGCTCACAATAATTTTACTCCTCCCAAGTACTTTTTACTACTGTGCCACACCTAGTTAAACCAAGGTTTGGCTTAATGCTTTACCAGAAGTGCTACTCACGGTCCAGGGGTCCTTTACCTTTACCTTACCATTTACTCATGGTTAAGCTAACTGCTCACTAAACATGAGCTGTAGCCAAGAACAAACATGGGAGGGGGCATACGCTACTCAGCAGTGACCATCTATGAGAAACAGCCTGGAAACAGAAGACTGCACATACATCTTTTAAAATCTGATAGTCATCAGTCACCTGAACCTTGAGGGATGTAAGTTCCAGCACTTACTTCTTGTATAACCCCACTTCCCATATCATAGTTATTTGGGAATCTCAAGGGCCAAACTAGTTACTGCACAGAGTCATGTATAACATCGTCCTGATAGACCTCTCTGAACCATGAAAGTCACCTTTTGGAGGGATGATTAGGATTAATGTGGTCCAGTTCAGGACTTCATGGCTTCCATGATAACCATGGATCAGTCATAAGTTTGTCACTGGCCTGACACAGAAAGCATATACTTTTGTCTTTGCCTTGGTGAGGAACTTGTCAATATGGATTCTTGCATTCTAGGTGAATTCCTGGCAGCTTAAGATGTGGAGGCCTTAGTTTCACTGTGGAATGGTGAGAAGTAATAGGCCACTGGCACGATGGAGCCTGAATGCCCCTGTGGTTTTCTGTGGAGCTTCAGGCCAGACAATGGCTTAAGCACAATAGGCATGAGGCCTGCTGCGAGGGTAACTGAACATTTACTACTAGAACACATAATTGTGCCTACTGCGTAGTGGTGAAGGCAACAATGAAGGTTTAGTTTGCAGCCTCCATCAAATCCTCGAGTAGCTGCCCAGCAAAGCTTTTGAAAGAGGTGAAAGGTTTGCTGATATCTGCCACAGGAAACAGTATGCTGGAACCCTCAGAAGCCTGCTATGGGAATTTTGCTAGGCAATTTTAGGCCAAAAGTCTTGATTTCATAGTGATCCAAATACCATAGTTGGGACAAATCTATGTCAGGTGTCTTGTCCAGTTTTGTGGGATACTTTCAGTTGATTTACCCTGTGGATGTGAACAAGATACTTGTGGTATTTCAGTCAACCCTTGACTCTTAATTTCTATGTGGTGGGTGTATATCACAAATACTGAATTGAAAGCAAACATGTATACACCATAAACTGCTTACCTCAAGAAGAGAATACGGTGAATTCTCAGTCAAAAAAGTATTGCTTGCACACTCTTTCCAAGTTTGAACCTCAGCAACTAATGATTCTAATCTTGGCAGATATTCAAGATGTACTGGAATAGAGCGACTTCTAGACACAAGTTCCACAAGTGTATCTAACACAGGCACACGTCCACCAACCTAACAGTGTAGAAACATTATTTTAAAAAAACATTAAAGTAATTGCATTATTCTGCTGCATGCCTATCTAAGGCAGATAAGGAGAACTTGTGGAACTACTGATATTGCTGGACTACATGCTGGCTGGGGTTGATGGGAGTCCCAACAAGATCTGAAGGATCACAGGTTCCCCATTCCTACCCTAAGGAAACATCAGTTGTACAACTTAAAATTTCTGCCAGCAGTTGAACACCACACAGTCTACAGAAACAAATGAAGTTAGAGTGAAATCACTGTTGAACATCACTGATGATTCCTACCTGCAAGCCCTCCACTTCCTGTAGCCAGTCTCTGGCCTTTTTTACAGCCTCTTTCAGAGCTATGCCATTTGGAAGGTAAGCAGGAATTTCCTCAATCTCCTTCACTGCTGCTTCAAGACTACTTAATGACTGCCGTGGTCTTAAAATAAACAAACATATATGATCAAAATGTTGTATTATTACTCAAACGCTAGTGCCAAATTGCTATTGGCCAAACAATTATAGTATCATAAGGCACTTCTTGTCAGTATGGGATGTCAACAGACAAATTAGAAGCATATATAATTCAGTTTAAATTACAGGCAATCCCCCATTTATGTAGGGGTCACATTCCAGGTCATCACATGTGTAAGCCCACCCTGCTTCTCTTCCAACGCTGAACATGCACAAATTGAGAATTGCCTGCATAAGGTTCCCATATCTTGAAGGCCAATAAGGAGGACGCGGGGGGAGGGATTCTGGGGAGGTGGGGGATCCTTTAAACTTCTCCACTGGGGGTATGCAGCTGCCCGCCTCTCAATGGAGAAGTTTAAAGGAGACCCCCACCATGCCTCCAGCAGACCAGGTGAGGGATCCGTTAGACTCCCCCCCACCACCACCACCAGGCAGCAGCAGATGAGACAGGCCAGCGCACTTGCCCCATCCAAGGCCGCCTTGGCGCATGGGTTGGGCAAGGCAGAGGCAGAGGTAGCCCAGCATCTGCATCAGAGAGCCCTGAAGGCAGTGCAAGGGCTCTGTTGTGATGCTGCTGCTGGGCTGCCACTGCCTTGCCCAGCTGGGGAGCAGGAGCAAGCCAAAGCAGCTGTCTCCTTCCATGCTCTCTCTGCCTGCATATGCTGCTTGCAAGGCAGTTCAGCAAACACATGCATACACACACAGACTCCGTTCCCCCACCCCAAAACGCTTTTTTGCTAAGGAAAATATCCCCCACAGATACATTTTTTACATTTTAATCAGGGGAATAGGGACAGAGAGTTGGAGGATCCTCTCAGCCCGATGGTGGTAACATAAAAATAAGAGGGAGGAATTCAACATTGCACTCTGCTGATCTTTCCTCCTCCTATGTGCTGCTCTGGGGAGTATTCCTGACCCTTCTGAGTGGATTTGGGGAAGTGGGGAAGGAGCAAAGCCCATATACACTAGTGAGAGCCCTTGTGCTGATCTTCACTAGTGCGCATGGTTACCTGAATCCGGGGCAAGGTTCTAGCCTGGTCACTTTCCTGACAAGTTTTTTATGTGCAGAGACTCTGTATGTACATACTGTACATACATACAGAGAAGCATTGAGACACATAAGGCTCCATCTTGTAGTCTAAAGTGGTACAGGTCAGAAACAAGTTAATGCCTGTAGTTAAAACTAGGCTCAATACATTATTGTAGGACTCATCGTCACCCAAATGCCTTCAAGTGGAAGATGGGTTAACCATTTCCTGCCTGCTGGGACAGAGAATATACCATCTCACTCTCTTTCCTGTACACAGAGTGCTACAGACTCACATTTCCTCATTTTTGTGAAAGTTTGGGAAAATAATTACTTGAAAGCAGTGTGTGGTAACTGCAATAGTTCTGTAAGAGGAAGATTCAGTTTTTACCTGGCTTTTATCAGGGTTCTAGCCTTGTCATCCCAGTGTTCAGATACTGTCAACAGCTCTTGCAGCTTAGCCATTGCCTTCTCAACAGCAGGATGAGGAGCGAGCCCAACACCAGAGTCTATAAGTCTTCTCATATCATCCAGAGTAAGAGAATTTTGGTCCAAGCAAACATGCTGCACATCTTCCAGCCAGTGGGCTTGCTCTAGGCGTATCCGTAATTCACTTAGCTGGGGAAGATCAACATCAAAGTCAAAACTGACATCCAACAGTTCCTGTATTTCTGAAGCACTGGGAATTTCTTCAGAGAGGAGTTTTTGGCTATACTTCTGAAAGTCTTCCACGCGATTAAGAAGATCCTGAAATATAAAGCAGCAAAATATGTCAAGGGTTTAAAACTCTCCCACCAAAATATCATGAAATCTATTCTGTCACTTTCACCTGAACAGCAAGCCACCTAGCAGGTTTTTCAGAATGCCAGGCATATTTGTTTCCAAGAAGTAAAAAAATAATAATTCCTCAGATTTTAAGATTTCTGAACAAATCTCATTTTAAGAGCTTATCAACTTTGCCAAGATCTGCTTAAAAAAATAATGACCAAAAATTCTGATGCGTTTCAGAATTTTGTATGAGTTAACCAAGTCAACTTTATTAGATGTGGATTTTGGTCAGGGAGAGCTCCAATCTGAATTCATATTCTTCCTGCTCTTAGGAAGTGACAACTCCCTGGGGTAAGATTTCTACACCAAGAAAGCATAGAAAATTAGTAATGCAGACCTGCCAATTTACATTCATTTAAAACTATGTTCAAATACACACACCAAAATATGATATATGTCTGGTTTGCACAAAACACTAACCCATGGTTTATTAAACCCACTGTTGGTTTGATTGCACAGGGGCCATGCTAATCTCCTCTGTATCGTTCCAATTTTAGTATATGTGCTGCCGAAGCGAGCACGTATTACAGGGGAGAGACCAGGAGCTCACCAAGACAGTAGCTGAGTTCCTCTATTTAATTTTTTGTCGCTGAAGTATGCTACAGGATCCTGCCCTTGTTGGAAACCCACAGAGATGAGGCAGATTGCTCGCCTCTTCTGCCCTTTGGCAGGTGACTGTGCTGTTGGGGTGGTGACGAGATCGTACTGGCCTATCTATTCTGAATGTATTCTGAATGTTCTTATATGATGCCAATAAAGGTTACGTGACTTGACTGTTTGATTGCCCAAACCCTGCCCAACAGCTTAACTACTGTTTGTTTATTCCCATTAAGTTGTTGGCTCTAGTGCCATTTGTTTCTCTATCCAAATTCTTGGAACATTCAGAAATCTGAGTCTGTTTTCTTAGTATTTATTATCTGGAGCACTATAATTTACCTTCAGCAATGTTGTTTGGCTGATGACACATGGTAAAGCATAGAGCTGCCTAACAAATAAACGGAGTTCATTCACAGTCAGCTGATTTTGAGATTTTCCTCCTCCAGACCGATACCTGCAATCACACAGACATAATTACAACATGCTTCCAATTATTTGCATAATCAGAAATGATTTTTTTAAAGGGATTTCTGCCCCGCTGTTCAATGACATTCCTACAGCAGATGGAATTTTGTTGCAACTGATACTTTTTCACCTGCTATTTAAACTTCATATAAGCTAGGGGTGGGGAACAACATGTGGTCAATGCCAAGTGAAGTGTGAATGTGGCAATTTTACTCTTCTGAGAGAATAATGAGGCCAACACAAGTTTCATACAACAATGGCAAATCTTAAAGGTGCAGAAGAAAATGGTCTAATTTTTTTTACAAACACACTGCAACGCACGAACATTAGAAGAACCCTGCTGGATCAGACCAAAAGTCTTTTAGTCCAGAATCCTGTTTCCCACTATGGCCAACCCAATGTCTATGGGTAGCCCACAAGGAGGACATCATGGGGAAAGTTCTCAGCCACTGTTACCCCACAATTATTAATATTTAGAGGCATGCCACCCTTGGAACCTGCAGACAGCATGCAGCCATGAATACTAGCCATTGCTAGTCTTGTTGTCTATGAATCTGCCTAATCTCCTTAAAAAGCTAAAGTGATGGACACCCTCAGATCCTGCAATAGTGAATTCCAAGGTTTAGCTATATGAAGCACTCCCTTTTATCTGTCTTGAACCTCCCATCATTTAGCTTCACTGGATGACATCTCTCCACTTTCTGTACACTAGAGGTGGAGAACATCCAGTTTGCAGGCCAAACCTGGTACACTACTGAGTTAAAACTGGTCTGCAAGGCCGTTTTCTCTAAACCACGTCCAACCGCCCATCAGCTGACATCACTGGTCACGTTTTACTTAGTGCCAATGTGCGTTACTTTACACTTACATGCACTGAGCTGTATTTCCCATTTTAATCCCCAGTTAGGAGACATATCTTTTATTTTTACTACCTTGAATAATTTGGTGTCTCTGTTGGCCATCTTACTGCTTACCATGCTCATTCCAATTGTCTACCGCCACACCAAACATAAATTCCTCATTCAAAAACTGAGAAGCTGCTACAGTTACTGAAAGAACTGGTGCACTCAAAATACATTAAGTGTAAAAATAGAAAACTTGAGTGATTTTGAAAGAAAGTATTTTCTTCAGCACCATGTGATGCTTGCCTCTGTGTCTTTTCCCACTCCTGTTTTGCTCCTTCTAATCTCCTCTGGTGTTTACCATTGTTAAAAGAAGCCTAAGAAAGTTACACTCTGTTCCTGCCAGCACCCCTCCCGTCAAGATATGGGAGATTGCCACCAAGGTTCCTTTGATGATGCAGGAATGTCTGCAGCCATTTCCTATTAATTAGGTCAATGTGGCTATCTGAGAACAGCAGAATGAACAAACAATTACTTCATTATGTTATTTGCTGCAAACATGCACGCCTCCCAAAGGGAAATTGAACATTGCTCAGCTCTCTTATAGCTCCACGTAATGCCCATCACCAATGAGGGTGGCACTGTGGGTTAAACCACAGAGCCTAGGGTTTGCCGATCAGATGGTCGGCGGTTCAAATCCCCACGACGGGGTGAGCTCCCGTTGCTCGATCCCTGCTCCTGCCAACCTAGCAGTTCGAAAGCACGTCAAAGTGCAAGTAGATAAATAGGTACCGCTCTGGCGGGAAGGTAAACGGCGTTTCCGTGTGCTGCTCTGGTTCGCCAGAAGCAGCTTAGACATGCTGGCCACATGACCCAAAAGCTGTCTGCGGACAAATGCTGGCTCCCTCGGCCTATAGAGCGAGATGAGCGCACAACCCCAGAGTCGGTCACGACTGGACCTAATGGTCAGGGGCCCCTTTATCTTTAATGCCCATCATCATAGTAACTGATGATGCCAAGCACAGATATGCACGTTTCTATTCACATTTAACCTCAATAAAAATATAGGTAATTTAGCTATTTTCAGCACTTTATACTGTAGGGTTGTATTCAGCATTTTTAGAAGCAAAAAATGTTTAAACACTCACAATAATTTAAAGACATGAAGCAAGTTTTCCTAATAAACCCCGTGGGAATTTGAAATCAAGCTACAAAACACATATTAAACATACCTAGTTTGCCGTTTGCCATTAAGAAGCTGTTGTGCAACTGAGGCACATTTCTCTGCATCCTGAGTAACTAAACGAAGGTGTCGCAGCAAATCATTGTCTGGAAACTTCCTCATTTCAGATTCTTCAATTAAAGCTTTGAAATTCATGAGACCTTTGGGAGAACCAAAATTTTTGGTAATTAGAATAGTAAAGTGCACTATTTTGGGTCTGTACTTTTATAGTAAACTATTATACTTACTTACTTACTTACTTACTTACTTATTTTAAATACTGCAAAGTCTTAAAAATATATCCCATATTTTTCTGTCTATAAGATGCCCCCATGTATAAGACCCAGATTTGGGGGACCCAGATTTATAAAACGCCTAATTTTTGACATTATTTTTTAGGAAAAAACCTAGTCTTATACACGGCAAAATACGGTATATCAAAGCAGTTTACAGCAATAAAAACCATATAAAAAGTATAAAACAGACATTAATTAAACACTGTGGAAAAATGTATTCTTAGTTGCCTACATGGCCTGGTGAATCTCTATTAGCAGAGTATTCCACAGGATTGGGCCTTTGATATTTGTGAAATGAGCCTTCATTAACTTGGGGAACGACCAATGGCATTCCTGCAGTTGATTTCAGTGACTGAGCTGGGGGGAAAGGGTTCAGGAGAGTTCTGGGGTACCCTGGACCTAAGTTGTTCCGGGCTTTGTAAATTAATACAAAAAGCTTGAACCTGGCTTGGTAACAGATGAGGTTGCTCATCTTCAACCTATACAGAACTAGGCTGCAGTCATATGTACATTTAGTGGAAAGTAAGTATCACTGAACCTAGTGGAATTTCTGGATACATGTGATAAATAACAGCCTGATAATATCAAACTAATAACAACATTTGACAATATGTAGTCATAGCACAAAACAAAAAGGTAAAGATACATACTTTTTTTATTGTTAACTTTTGCCTCCAAAGCTTCATTTACATTAGAAGCCCATTCATTGTAGGATTCAGCCCGCAGCTTAAGTGCATTCATCATTGGATAGAGTTCATCTAATGTGTAACGATATCTGGAAATAGTACAGAATTTCAATAAATACTTGCAAATTTGAAATTCTAAGTGAAGCATTTTGGCATGTACTATTCCACTACAATCTGCACAGTATGCCGAAATGTTAGGGAGACTGTAGCCACTGCCAAAGGTAGCAGCCTCACTTCTCCCCTTTCTAACAGCTAAGAAACAAAAATGAATGAAGCAATGTCACTGTGTTTTAAAGCTTCCCCACCTCCACAGCCAGAATTCAATAATGTGAACTGGGGATCACTGAGCCTGTGATGCAGTTATGTCATATTGACACATTTTTATTTACTAATTGTTGGGGGAGGAAAAGGAAAGGAGAAAAGATGTGGGGTTGACACATTCTGTCAATTCCCTATGGGGAAGGACAAGTTTTAAAGTGCAGGAAGACAGGGAACTGAACTTGCCTGTAGTTTCCCCCATCTATTCTTCTCTCATTAAGAGTTACTTCAGGCCACAGAAGTGGTCCAAAGGTCCAGACAGTTGTGGAGAAGTGATTCCGAAAACAATGGGATGGGGAGGGATTTGCCCTCCCTGTGGAACACCCTCCCATCAGATGTCAAAGAGATAAAGAACCATACAACTTTTAGAAGACATCTGAAGGCAGCCCTGTAGCAGGAATTTTTTTAATGTCTGACATTCTACTATGTTTTTATATGTGCTGTAAGCCACCCAGAGTGGCTGGGGAAACCCAGCCAGATGGGTGGGGTATAAATAATAAAATTATTATTATTCCATGCAAATGAGATTATGGCCATTTGCCTTCAGTAGCAAGTAAAGCTCTACTGGATGAAGTACAATTGCCTCTGGTCTATTTTTTGAAAACTCTGCTACATGTTTAAGTTTTTCCTCCTCCAGAGATGATGCATCACTCTACTCTTTAAATTTCTCCTCAACCCCTGCTTTAGAAGGAAGGGATAACAGGTAAATCAAATGGCAGGGCTGAAGTGTGATAGCCTGAAAAAACCTGAAGTGTGATAGCCGCAGCAACAGGTCTGTAACACAACCATGTCTATATAATACACCCCCCCCCCAAATAACATACACAGTGGCAAACAGCAGCATGGAAACACTTCCTGGTAGTTTGTACCTGCTTTTCAGAGATACAGTATTTTAGAGCAATAAGGATGGGGAAAACTTGGGAAGGAAGTCATAAAATCAACTACATAGAAAAGGTATACATAACTTAAGTCACATAAGATAGAAAGGACCAAGCATATCATTTTTTCAATCCAACAGCTACTTCCAAAATAATGTATTACAATATTAAGGTATTTATTAGCTAAACACTGAGGGGGGAGCAAATCCAAAAGATACACTGCCTGTCCCCAAATGAAACTGAAAATGCAAAGAATTCACCTAGAACTACCCCAAAAAAGCTATGTAACTTCCCTCCCTCCTATATACAACTATGATCTGTTGCTGTTTATTTAAAAATCTAACCTATTATAGGCTGTGATAATAAACCAAACAAAATTTGTTGTTTGAGCTTCTAAGATGCAGTCTTTTATTACACACAATATTCAGCAAAAGCAGGAAAAAGAAATGCAATTATACTTTAAGAGAAACATTTCTATTCCTCAGAATAGATTTTGCAAACAAAATCTTACCCCATTTTGTATTTATAAGCGGGACATGTGCAGAGGTCCTCTACATGATACAGGCATGCCAATAAGTCAGGATTACAAGAACAGTAGACTGCAGACATGTAACAAGTGGTTTTACACTTTATGCACTGTCGTTCATCATCGGGCAATATTTCCAAATTCACTCTCTCTAAATCAGTAACCCCCTGTAATAATCAACAGTCATTCACTTCATAGGACAGTAAAAACAAAACAATTCATGGATGTAAGTAAATTTCAAGAATGGCAACGTACCATCCTGAGAGATTCAGGCATAGCTACTTTCCATAAAAATAAACCGATTCACTGCATGTAAACTGTACATTTATGAGTAAATTACCCCATCATGTAGATTATCAACAATTATTATTTTTTGGAATTGAGGATTTTAAATAGTGAAGTTAAACAGTTAAGACATTAATTACCTTACCAAAGTTAGTAAACAAACAATAAAACTTTTCAAAAAAATAAATGTTACCTCCATTAACGACCAAACATTCTGATTGTTTTTTCTAATACGGACTATTCATGAGGCAGCTACCATGCAAGGAATAGAAGTAGGAATCTCTCTCCTTGCTAGTTGAGAGTACAGGACATAGAAATTTAGGAAGCTGCCTTATGCAGAGTCAGAACATTGATCCATCTACCTCATTACTGGTTGGCATGTTTGAGAGAAGGGACATTCCCTGCCATACCTAGAGATGCTGACATTGAACCTGGAAGCAGGGCCAAAGAGAGAGGGACCTAAGAGGGCCATTTGCCCCGAGGACTCAAGTTCAAAGGAAGCCTCAAATTTAATTCAACACTTGTTATTTTGGGGGAATTTGATAAGTTTCACAACTTGTTTTTATATACATTGGACCAGATTGCGACACACCCTCCCAGCTTAGAAATGCAAATTTAAACAAATGGATGATTTGCTAAAAGACACCATTTTTGTTTAACTGATATGGATTTCTGTCATTTGCTTAATATCAACTGCCATATTACATGAAAGTACCATTTTACCTCAGTAATTTATGCATTTCCACAGGAAAAGGGTAGAAAAGCCTAAATTTAAAAAAAATCAAAATATGTCTATTTTTTTGTTGTGGTTCCTTATTTTGTTTTTGTTTGTTGTCATGTTTCATAGTTATTATGGCTGGGGCAGTGGAGCTGTTAGGGCAACCAGGGCTTAAAACACCAAGTGCTTTTTAACACCCCCAAAAAATCACAAAGGCACATTTTTTCCAGTTCCATATATCCTTCCACAACCAATTTAAACTCTGAGAGAAGTGTGTATTCTCCAGGAGGACCTTCTCCAGCTCCTGTTCACTGGCCTATCAACTCTCTGCACAACTCAGTCACTCAGTCCAAAAGTACTGCTATGGCCAGGAGGTCTCATCCATCTGAGCAGTGTTTTTAACCCTTTATCTCCCAAGTCCCATTCCACTCAATATTCAACACCACTTTAAGTATTGAAGTGAATAACTTGGGAGGGGAAAAAAATTCCCCATAGCTTGGAAGTTCATGGGGGCCCTTGTATGGCACCTTTAACACTAGCGGTTTCAGGCTGCAATCTTGTACATACTTATCAGAGAGCAATTCCCATGGAGCTCAGTGGATCTCAGAAGCAAGCCACCACTGGCTAGGGGGCATGAAAAGTTGTAAGTGGCCCAGGGCTCTGAGATGGCCTGCTCGGAGAGACCTGCAAGCAAAGTAGGTGGCTACCACTGAGCTGCTTGCTTTGAGACAATTTCACTGCTAATCGCTTAACTTCATAAAACATACCAGTTTACACACAGCCTCCCGTAAAGCCTTTTCATCTTCAATCATAATAGCCATGTCTTTCTCAACAGTAGATGCTACTACTACATCAAGAGTCTCTGCTTTGGCAGCCATTCTGCATATCATTTCATCATGAGAAAACACACAATAGCGGTTTAATAAGCGATAGTGCTCCACACATTGACGTCCCAATGGCAACTAGAAGAAAAAATACAATAAACGTATTTTCTTAATGTTCTCAGGAGAGGTGAAGCTGTATAAAGCAACAGGTTCTTGCCAATACATCACTGGCCAAAATATTAAATTAATGCAGTCCACTTGATCCAGAATAAACAAGGTAAGCACAGCCCATTCTAGGACCCTGTACAAATAAATATTTAAAACCATTCTCTGCAGAAAGGAATTCAATGCTAATTAAGATTGTACAAAACTGAAGCATAACCAGAAACTTGACAGCACACTTCCAGCTGAAATGTTTCAACCATTCACACAATTTGGAATACATCGGCAGAGATATATCCATTTTACTTCAGTGGATTCAGTGGATTGGAAGATCTCGGCAGTCAAGAATGCTATATGCACAATGAAGCCCTGGTACAAAATTTTGAACCAGAAACAAAATGTATAACATTCGTTTGCTTCTTAAGGTGAGATGATGACAAGGTGTCCAAAGAATACAGCAAGATCTTTTAAAACCGGATTTCATATTCTAAAAAAAGAATAAAACTCATGCTATCCACACTGTGATCCAACTCACAGAAGTGTTTTGAAGGTTAAAGGAAACAATGGCCACACCTTCAAATTTCAGAATATGCTTTCCAACAAGATGGCAATAAAATGGAAAACTTACCCAGTCAACAGTGCAAAAATTAACAGCTTCAGCAAAGTTGAAACCTTGATTAAAGCCACTATGATAGGCTCTTGGAAACGTAATCACAAATTCACCAGCACACTGGTTGGTACGGTAAATCTATGGCAAAGCAAAGCAAACCAGAAAATGCTGAAGTTGAAAATTTAGAATTTTTAGGAATCTTTTAAAAAGCCATCTAGATCAGACCAAGCATCCATTTGGATTCTAACCATAGTTAATCATTTGCATCCAAGAAACCCATAAATGTGGTGTAAAGGGAGAAACAACCCTCCATGTTCTTTGTCCCCACCATCTGGTATCCAGGAGTATGGACTGCTTCTGTACATTTACCTATCAAATATATTTGGTGCTGATAGAAATATCCTGTGAGTTTGTCCAAGCCTTTTTTTCAAGCTATCTATGATGACAGCCATCATCATCATCATCATCAGAAAGAAGTCACTGCTGTTCGCAAAGTGGGACAGCTGTCGAAACCCATGGATACTGAGGGGTTCAATTATCCAGGTGACTCAGCCTCTAACTCTAATACGCTCCCTGTCACATTATGTTGGCAAACATAAAGGGGCTAAATATTAAGGAAGCTATTCAACTAAGCTTTTACTCAGCGCAGAGCCACTGAAATTAATGAACATGACTAGCCCAGAGCTAGTCATTGCAACAGGTTTGCTCTTTTTTATTTAAACATATTTATTAAAGTTTTGTAATAGTACAAAGAGAACGTTCAAGTAACTAATCAATGTCTCTGCTACGAGTAAAACCAAGTTGGACACAACCTGTTTTACCCAGCCTACAACCTGTTTTCCAGTGACAGCATGCTACTGGTGCTGCACAAGATGATGCAAATTAAATGGGATGCGTAATGCTGTGGAGCTGCTTTTGTGGCGAAAACATGAATGCAACTCTCAAATGTGATCAGGAGAGTTTGGTGCTTTAGCTATTTTATATTGTTTTGATTTACCTTTTGTATATTTCTTTTGTACTACTATGTCATTCACTGCTTTGGGGGGTTTTGAGCCAAAAAGTGGTATGTAAACAACCCATAACTCCACATCTTTTGGCACCAGGCCAAGACTCCTCGGCATTTTATTGTAAAATGTTTTCTCTTGCTACCTGAAGAGTTTTGTTAGCTCCATATTGTAATGGTTATCTTACTGTTGCAGCAGGGGAAGGGGGATTTCAATAGCTCATAATTGGTATATAATCACTGTTATAAGGATGCTTCCATCTTCACATTAAGCCAGACCGCTGGTCCATCTAGCTCAGTATTATCCACACAGATGTTTTGTTGCATAGAATGTTTATATCTTACTTCTGCAAGTCACCTTTAAAGCTTTGTAGTATTGGGAGAAGGAGAGGGAGAGGAGAAGAAAAACTAATAATAACTCTTTCCGTTTATATTTTGCATTCTGATGTAACTTTCCACCTTTATTCCTTTATAGGAATTACTCCAAAATAGTGCCCTTGAATAAAAATCATTACATCATTTTACAGTCACAGAATTCCTACCTGGAGACTAATTTGCACAAAAAGCAAGCAAAGTGTAACAAAGGAATTAATAATCTTCCACTGTGGAATTGTGCTCATTTTTTGTGCACAATAGGAGCTTGGAACAGCAAACAAAAATTGGTTTTGATAGTTTCAAATTAATTATTGAGAAGCAAGGACAGTATTGCTCTTTCTATAGCTATACCTCATGAAACATCACAACTATTAGTGTTTGCAAAAAAGCTTGAAGTTTGTCAGGTACTACAAAACAACTGCTTAAGCTATGAACTTTGCACTGGAAGGGGTAGGGGTGAAAACAAAAGCTCAATGACATACAGGCACACCATGAGACATTAATGTATTGGGATTCATAATTGTAACCAGCTGGTGTAAAAGGTCTGGCTGAGATTCAAATAGCTCAGGAGCCAACTTCTTCATTACATCTTCCAGTTGCTCAGCTGCATATCCTGGGGCTCCATACCATGTTTTAGGCTCCCCCCTGCAAACATAAAAAAGCAGATAAACTACAATAATCAACCATTTGCAGGTTTTAGGATCATAATTATGTCCTATAAGTGGGGAGACAATTTAGGTATGCAGAGATACAAATACCTAGATATTAATGTTAAAAGGAAAGGAAACATTATAATTTAGTCTGGTGACCTATATATATCAGGTTGCACAAACATATCTATATGTTCCATTCCCTATAAACTCACCAGTGCAGATAGTTGATGGAATAGCTCCAGTGGTCCTCAATATGCCAGCAAAATGAAGAAAAGCACATCCCTACATATAGCCAAGGCAACTTCATTCCACATATATCTGCAGTGATGTGAGCAAGTACAGACTGTTCCATCACAGGCATATTGTTCAAATTCCATCCACTATCAAGATACTCCTGAAAGCAAAGCAAATGGGAGAGTCCACAGGTTTAACACAAACCACATTTAAAAAGCAGTTTTCTATTTGAGGAGGACATTTTTCTAATTTGATAACTTTAAAAAAATGCCACAGAATATTGCATGGGTACTTTACCACACGAAGTCTAGCTATTGCTTTAACATTAGCTTTTCCAGTAAAATAAATTTATATTCCTATTAAGTTCTTATTGCACTTGTGTCCTAATACATGTATTACAGATCACCTGGGCTGCTTGAAAATAGGATGTCTTAGCATTGCTGAGGTATAATTCTCAGCTGTAAAATAAAATAAAAATAATGGTTCCATACTGCAGTTAATACTGTTGCTTCATTTCCATTAGCATCCAGGAATGCTCACCCGTATGCTGAAGGGCCAAATGAAGATGGGTACATGTGGATGTCCACACACAACTGTAATTTTACAGAACTTATGAAGAGAAGGGGATGCAAGAAGGGTTCATCCAGGAGCAGGGAATTTGTGGTTCTCTGGACTCCAACTCCCATAATCCCAGGCCACTAGCCATACTGACTGAGGCTGATGGGAATCCGATAACATCAGGAGAGCCACAGGTTTTCCCACCCTGGATTACTCCTCCCTCCCACATTTCCTTGATGTGCTGAACATCAGAACAGTAAAATGTCTCTCAGTGCAGATGGCATGGATTTCCCCCTGCCTTTTCTAACTCACATGAAGCTGCAGAAATCAGAAAGCAACAAGAGATCCTGCTGCTTTCCATCACAGCCCAGTGCAAGAGAGAGCGAGATCTTCCCTTCTCAGCCTTGAAAAGCAGCAGGACCTCTCACTGATTTCAAGAAACAAACAAATAATATTATTATTTATACCCTGCCCATCTGACTGGGTTTCCCCAGTCACTCTGGGTGGCTCCCAACAGAATATTAAAAACACGATAAAACATTAAACATTAAAAACTTCTATAAACAGGGCTGCCTTCAGATGTCTTCTAAAAGTCAGATAGTTGTTTATTTCCTTGACATCTGATGGGAGGGTGTTCCACTAACTCCAGTGCCATATGAATCAGAGAAAGGAGGGGGATTTCATAGTGTCTTTGAATCATTTGCAAAAGGTATTTCACTGTTTTGCAAACCTCCCCAGCTTTATGCCACACAAAGTCCTCTTCCTTCAAATTGGAGTCTAAGGGCAGGGGGTCGGGTGGAATTATGACAGTAATTCTATTCCAGTGCAACAAGGAAGGGTGGGTGGGAAACCTGGGCTAGAAATGTAATGAAGGGAGGTATGGGACTGTAGGACAAAGGTGATATACACCAGGGCTACAATGGTCTTCTGATTCCCTCCCCTTGCAATAGTTGGAATTTATGTGCTCCAAAAAGGAATGAGAGACAAACAAGACAAAGCCAAAACAACAATCATTTGATGGCCAAATCATCTGGATGATTTGTTAAAAATATAGTATGTGAACAAAAGATTGTGATTTTGGACTAAATAGCTAGTTTAAAAGCTTCCATGGTTGAAATAAGCATAGAAACTCTGAGCAGCTAAGTAATTGGCTTCAAATTATTCCCATCTGGGATATTTTTGGCTTATTTTACCACATTGGAAAGGAAGTGCTTGATCTGGGGGAGTATATTGTTGTTCCAGAATCTCATTCACGTCTAAAGTGATAGCAAAGTGCTTTCCTCCCTCCTCTTGGAGAATCAGCAAGATGGCCATTTTGGAACTGAAAAATACCATAACAACCACCTAATTCACAAGCAGAGAAACCGCCAAAAGGCTGAGGCCAGTCCGAGTTGCTCATTTCTTACTTTGAATCCATGAAATTTTATATATGTTTCTAAACAGCCTACATGCCAAATATAAGTTAATAATCAAATCTTACCTCTTCTTCTGGTTTTAATTTGATTTTCCCACCTCTCACAGGAAACCCACTGCCAAACTCCTTTGAAGCAATATCAGCACCATATTCCACTGTAACATCCTCTTCAATTGTGCTAACAAGACGCCAAAACTCTTTCTCAACCAATTCTGTAGGAACCATCTGAACAAGAGGCAGGTAAAAGTTACTCACTAACAAAAAATAAAACAGCAGCATGTTATAAATATAAAGGGCCGAAACGGAATTGTGAGGTGGTGAGGGTTAAGTGTTACTATCCCTAACACAGAATGCCACCCCCTATCAAAAAACAGGGGGAATGTAGCAGGTATGCTGCAAATATAACTAGGAGAGGCCACAATGAAATGAGAGCTAGAAAGGAACTAGAAGTGCACTTTAGTGGTGAAAACTATGAAAACAAAGGAAAATACCACTTTCATACTTTCCCTGGACCAGTTGAAGTGAGACATAGAAAGAAACTTGGGGGTCCTTGCATGAATAGACATGCCAATGAGAAAGATGAGATGGACCAGTGGATGATTCAGGTATCTCAGGTTAATAGTTAAAATATTTTAGGTTGGGGAAATTCTATTCCTAGGGTCATAGATTTAATAGTCTCTAATGGGCATCAATAAGAATTATACATGCATGCAAGTATCACTGGTCATTTCAACATTTTGCAGTGGTCAGTACTTGCTTTCTGTTACTACAAACACATGCAGTTTTAGGGAGACAGTAAATTTTTTTTATTATTTACACTGGTACTGTTAGAATATATTGTACTCCACAACTCAGTGTTAAACCCTTTTAACAAATGCATTAAATCAGAATAAATGCTAGAGGAAACATTAGAAAAAGTGACAAGACAAGTTTGTCAGGTAGTAACTAATACCAAAGGACTTAGCTTATGGAAGTGTCATGGCAAATAAATAAGTACCAAGCAGGATATAAATCCTTTCTGGGGCCGTCAAGTTGTTAAAGTAGCCACCTGTTCATTAAAATGTAAGTTACACTGAACTCCTTTAAAATGCCAGGATAGCAGTGGGAGAGGGAAGCAAGAATCTCTCAACACCTTAACTCCTTCCCCACACTGGTTCTGCCCAGAGTGTCAATTCTGAATCTTCAACTTTATCACGTAAAAAACCAAATGGGAAACAGCTGCCATTCTGTCTTATAAATAATCGCATTGCCACCCACTTTATAAGGATGAGATAGAAACCCTACTGCCAGCGTTTAGTTTCCCACTCCAAATTCAAAACTAAATTCTCCATTTTTGTTTTCTAGATACCAACACAAGAGTTTCCCCCAAATGCAAATTTTAATAAACCCAATAATGAAACCCAAGTTAACAGACTCATTAGAAGTGTGAACATACATGCACTGGCATATTGAAATAATCTGACTTGAAGGCATCTGCCATTTCTCCAAATGTGCGAAGTGTGTAGTCTCGTGCTGCCTGTTCAAAACCAAATGCTTCTTGTGGTTTATTACACTCCTGTGTAATTAAAATACAGCACTGAATTAACAAAGAGAAAACATACCATACACAAAGCAAGTATTTTTTTAAACAAACAACAAAATGGGCTTCATCTAAGATGGAGTAGCATGGATCCATTTTTACAGGTTGACAAAAGGAATTGCAGGTTACACTACATGGATAAACAAGGAGTAGAGAAATGTAGATGGTGCTCTTCAAAAGCCCCACCACCTTTTTCTCAAAATGAGTACAAACCATTGGGGAGAATGCTCATTGGCAGTTTGGGGGACAGAGGGCTGACAGTGGGAGCTTCCCATCAATCCTGGGTCACAGGGTTCAATCACTCACATCTAATTATCTAAACCAAAGGTCCCTGTGAGGCATGTATTAAAAACTGACCATAACTGGATGGAGTGCAGCATGGTGGCAGTGTACATTTAGCATAGTGGTAAAACAAATCACCTGAGTAAGAAAAGATGTCAAGCATGCACATATTCTGTACCCTTCTGACAATATAAAAGAGTGTGGCCGGGGTGTGTGTGGAGAGAATGAGGCTGGACCAGGACACAGAGCAACTGACTTTGAAAGTTAATAGTAGAAGGCCACTCTTAACATCCCAGACCCATAAATTACCTTGAAGAGGGAACTGCCTAAAAGGTAAGTGGGAAAGCTACTGATAAGAGGAGTGAAATTAACTTCATAAATACAGGACAGTATTGGAAGGGGTTTTGTAACAAGACCCAGGCAGACACACACTATATTAGATATGTGTGGGTGCCCTGTGATGAGAAGAATCTTAAATTGTTTCCAGGAGGAACAATGGAGCCACCAGAACCCTATGTTGAATGATAAGAAGGGTCTGGGGCTCTAGGAGTATGCTGAATCTAAACAAACTCTTATACTGAATGAGTAATTGCACCATGGGGTTGGGTAGGATGAAGGTGTACAACAGTGGATTTGTCTCCAGAGTAGCTTTAAGTTGCAGTCCCATCAGAAGAAGGATTACTACTTGGATTACTACTTGTGCAACAGAACTCCTCCCCCCACACCTCCATACACCCTGTACAGCAGATCTGGGGAAGGCGCAGGCCACTTGTGCAGATATAGTACCTCTGGAAACCCTTGTGTTGATGGGACATATTACTTGGATACCACTCAGTGACCTCCAAGGTAGAGTAGAAGTCAAAGAAAAACAAAATTTTGCTTAATGTATATTAGTCTACTTGGGTGCTGACCTTTTATATTTGTGAGCCCTAGGGGGGAAATATTTCACCCATATTTTATTATTACCTGAGCTAGGCATTGGGGGCATCTCCAGTCCCCCTTGGGAACATCATGAAGAGGTGGTATTAAGCAAAAGGTATGGTAACTGTCATCACAGCCATCACATAGGAGCAGACGATCCTCATCATTACCACTGCCGCACAAGAGACAAACATACAAATCCACCTGTACAAAAAAAATTGCCAAAGTGAGGGATGGGGGATTGGTCCCATCATTACCTTGCTTACTTCTATGCATGGTTCTTGGTAAGAAAACACTTGACAGATAGATATGATGCAGGCATGTCATGTGTATGCAGAAACACATTTCATTTCTTTATTCTTACAACCATCTCAAGCTAGAAGCACTGTGATCCAAACGCCCTTTGAACTGGTGAGAAGATTCATGAACTGTATGTTTGAGAAGAAGTATAACCTACTAGCAGCACTCCACAGAAAGCTCCAAAACAGGGCATTCTGGGGGAGCAGGTGTGTTGCCCCAGGACTTCACTGCTGTGACTTGATGGCACTGGGCCCAAGCCTGATAGCTGTGCCGACTCCGGACTGGTGCAACCTTCAGTCCTGGGCAGCTTGAGTGGCAGGGATACAGAAGCATCCTGCCACTTCATTAAACCCTACTGCTGCCAGGCCAGGTTTGGATTGCACCATTAATGTCCCAATTGTTTGGAGTGCGTTATCTATGAATAGATGGATAGAAAAAAAGAGTAAAGAAAACATGGTGTGCTACCATCAAAAACACCCTTATTTTCTAATAGTTATCCCACCCTTCCATCAAGGAGCATAATGGGATGCATGAGCCACCTCATTTTATCATCTCAGCTGTGGCTGCTATAAAGAAATATGCAGTCAGTCTGTCTCCTAGAAGAGAAAAAGGATCCAGTAACAGTTACAAAGCTTCCTGCATCTCAGCTTTTCAGAAAAAGCAGCTTTCCCATTGCATAGCAAGATGGAGCACATGACACAGATATCAGATGGAATTTGCCATATGTCTACTGGACAGCTGAATGCCAAAATTGAGATCTCATTCTAAATGAATGAGGTAATTGTAGAACCTCATTTGGATCAACTTTTTGCAAAAACATGTTACAGTTAACACATCATATTTTTTCTATCTTAACCAAGAATCAAAAGTATTGCATCACTGTATTTCACAATACAACATACCAAGAAATTCTTTTTCTACTGACTACTAAGTTCAAACTACAAGCCCATAATTTTCTACAATCAGCATTAAAGGGGGCGGGGGAGAAGAGTACTCACTGCATTAAAGCTTTTCTTAGAACGTCCCTTTGGTTTTTCTCTTTCTGTTTCCCAGATGGGTTGCTTTTTTTCAACCGTTTCCCGTTTCACAAGGCCTTGAGACTCTTTATCTGATTCAGCAAAATACATTTAGAAAATATTACTCAAAAGTGTTTGAGACAAAATAGAAATGCTTTTAAAAGATTTTAAATGGGGCTGTCACCCACTTAAAGAATCCTTAAGTGATTAAATTGTGTGAATATTTATTAATTTATTAAATCCGCAAGTCAGGTAAAAACAAAGAGAAAGAGAATAGGTTCTTCTAAGATGGTGCCTACCACCTACTTACAATTTGTTAATTTTTTTTTTACAGAAGTTACATTTTAAAAAACCAACAGTCTCAGCAATGAATTTTCTCTTGTTAAAGTTCAGCAAGTTCATAAATTTCAAAGCTTTATTTTAAAATAAAAGATTTTGCTTCAAAGCCACCACAATTTTGGCAAATACTACATCCAAATGAATACTGGTCAAGCTATAACTTGGATGTTAAAAAGCAAATGCCTACTATTTTATTCCCCCCACCCCACCCCATTGATACACTTACCACTTTCAGGCTCAAGCTTTGGAGGCGTGGTTCCCATTCTACGTCTCAAATTGTGAGTTTTGGTTTCTGTAGCTTCCTCCAAATCAGTTTTAATATTAGTAGCCTAGAAGGGAGGGGAATTAAGCTTAATCTTTATTTATTCTTCCTTTTTGTTCAGTACAGAATTACCTGTCATGAGCTTATAATATGCAACAGTAGACCGCTCCTGGAATAGTTATTTGGATGTGTTCAAATGTATAGTCTGCCCCATAACTTATTGATGACAATAGTAAGATTATGCAAAGGTGAAAAGGAAGGAGTGCTTATGACTGCTTCCTCAACTGCTGGCATTTCATTTTCTCTTATGGAAGCACAGTAACGACAATGCTGAGGAATGTTTGCCTGAAGTATCCAACACCTACAATTAATATTTTACTGATAAACTAGAAGAATGAAGTCCCATTCATAGACATTTTGTTCCCTACTAAAAGTAGGTAGGAGTTTCATGTGCTGATATTGCTCCTGCACAGCTGTAGGTGGATGCCTAAGTCAAAGTCAAGGCAATTCACACAATCCAGGCTAAAGCTGCATCCTAGACTATTCAGAAAGTTTAGATTCAGCTGCTTTAAAACAGATGTGCTAGTATATGATTAAAATTACAAAAAAACCCACACCAATTCAGACAATTGATAAGTCATCTTGGTGGTTCTCCAGAGAACTGTAAAGCTTCAGGGATGCTACACTTAGTCTAAGACACCCAAATGGAAATTTTTCCTAAACTAGATTCTAGTAGGAATTCAAAAGAATGTTATGTTGCTTAAGGCCTTCCGTTTTCAAGGGCAACCAAAATTGTGCGTGACTCATGATTTCTGGATAGTCAGCATTTCTCAGCCTCACTTTACTCAAAAGTGGAAATTATGACATATATTCTACAGAGCTGTTGTATAGATGACTACAGGAGATTCTAAACCCCAATGTGTATAAGAAATGTTGTATGAATATAAACTGCATTACTTAAGATGTCAACAGGTTCAGACAATATGAGGAAATGCTAGTGAAATCTAGACCCTAGTTTCAAATCCTTGTTAAATGGGAACCCTGGTTATCCAGTTGCTGTTAGTGCCAACACAAGACTTCACTGTGGTTAAGGCTGAAAGATTTGTTCCCACAAGGGAAGGCAGTGTGATCCTACAACCCACTCATAATCTCTTAAAGAGTATGTCTGCATCAGTCCATAAATAAAACTGTATGTGCTTCTCAGAACCATAGGCAGCGATGATGTGGAAATATTGGAACTGCTGTTTAATTTCTGGCAAGGAAAATAACTACTTATAAAGTACTTCTGTGGCTTTGAATTATGGCATTTTAGAAATCAATACATGAAAAGTCAATCCTACCTCTGCTCTCATGCGTTTTGCTCGACGAGCAGGTGGACAAGTTTCAGACAGCTGAACAGACTGTCTTTGAGGAATATCATGTGGTTTATATTCCTTGTCCTTTGTGCCACTGGTAATATCTGGCTTCTGAAGACACTAAAAAAACAAGCAAAAGTGATTTTTTCCTCTCTCTATTTCCTACCAAATATTTCACACATTTTTTTAAAAAAACAACAACCCCAATGTAAAGTATTTTTAGTAGCTAAAATAAAAAAACCATACATGATTATATTCACTACAGATGGATTGGAATGACCAATCTGTACTTTCTGAAATGGTTTAATAATGGCAAATTTATTTGAAAATAAATCTGTTACAAGTTTTGTGTTCTATACGGCATTCCAACAGTAACTGCAGAAGTAAATCTGGATCCAACAATCTGGCAGTTTTGCAGTGGTGGCAACTAATGACAGTGGATAGAAGAGAAGTAGATTGTGATCATTTACATCCAAGTTACTCTGCATGGGACCTGCAATAGAATTCTTGACAATTTCACCATTTCTGTGGATTGCTATTGATAATAACACTTGAGTTTTCTGGGCAGCGGGAAGAAAATACCAAATCTGCTATGAATATACTGAAGTATTACTTGTTTTTTTCACCCTTCATTCCTAGAGAGAAGGATAGTGCACATTTATTCCCTACCATGCACATTTTATTGTCACAACAATGCTGTGAGATAAGGTTAAGAATAGAGTGGTGACTGGCCCAAGGTCTCCCAAGGAGTGTCATGAAAGAGAAAGGAATCTGAAATTGGGTCAGTCCTGGTACAACATTCTGACTGCAGCCCTCCAACCACTGGCTCTCATGTAGGCACAAATCATTAAATGTTTTGCTGAAGAAGCAAAGAGCACAAGTAGTTACCAAGCATAAATGTTTTACTGCTAGGGGAAAAAGAGAGCAATATTTATATTTATGTATTTATTTCACTAAAGTTATACACTGCTTGATGTAGAAAATACACTTTTTCTCCATGCCCACTTTTTTAAAAAATAAAATAAATCTTGATTGCTATTCTAATGGAGGGAAAGATTAAGTCAATGTACATGTACCTGTACCTTCCCCCAGCAGGATTAGCAGCAGATTTGCAGCAGGCGGATATTAAACAGAGAGTGTTGCTTTTCCCAGTATTAAAAAAAAAAAGGGGGGGGGGAGAATTGCACATCTGTTTTGACACCAAGGTGCTATTGTCATAAAAAGCTAAACCTGAATTCTTTGTAGATTTAACAGACACAGTGAGAAACAGTTCTCAACCTTTTGATCATTCCTCTTCTGCCAGCTGTGCATTGAAATATGTTTCCTAGCAAATCTACAACTGAACCTACAAATCTACAATTGAACTGA
Organism: Podarcis muralis; assembly: GCF_964188315.1. Lineage (NCBI taxonomy): Eukaryota > Metazoa > Chordata > Lepidosauria > Squamata > Lacertidae > Podarcis > Podarcis muralis. The sequence goes on along the minus strand of NC_135659.1, from coordinate 70,402,219 downwards.
AGTGTTGCCTGATCAATATGTGGTACATAGGTAAACACCACATGGTGGTAGAACAGGGATGCCCAGACAAGGAAAAGGCCAAAATGGCCTGGATGCATCTGAAAGTTCTCTCTCTGCCTGATCATGCCTTTTAAATAACCAGAATTTTAATCGTTCACCAAACTACTTATATAAACCTCTACATGCACAAAATGGCTTTTAACTCTTTTTCCACACAGCTTTCAAGAATCCAAAAGTTACAGAAGCACCAATAAAACAAAATTCCATAGAAGGTTGTCAATTCTCATCACAATGCTAATTGTTCTCCTGAGGAACATTTAGACTTCAAACAAAAAGCTATGAAGATACAAGTAATAGACAGGGGAGAAGAATAATCATAGCTGCTAAAGAATCATTTTGCATCCAAAAACAGCACTTGCTTGAAGGGTAGAAGCTTTATATATGAAAAAATAAAATTTTAAGTAAATATTTGCAAAGGTGTATACAACTACAAATACCACAATACTCCATAATATCACAAATATATAGCTGCTTAAAAATGAAAGCAAGATATTAATAAGAGGCAACTAATTTTTTATACAGCATTTGCCTCCAGTTCTCCCTCTCTGTATTATACACTAACACACAATCACGGAATACAGGAAATACTGTCTGTGTTAGGCAATGAACACTCCACACTAAATTAAAACCCAGTGAATAGGCCTGAGTCAATGGATCAAGGATAAACCAAGTTAATGTAACATGCTTTTATAGAAACATTATTGAAAAGCATATAATTGAAATCCTGTGCCCAAAACACAGATTCACACAATTCCTTGATGCACTTCACAGAATATAGAACTATTTTGCACAGGTGGATATAGAGGAAGCACCTAAAACAGCTTAGAAGAGAAACGGGAAAGGATCATCATTTAAAAAAATGTTGAACATACCTTTTCCAGAACTGCATCATCCACTAAACACATCAGTTTGGAACAAATGTCTGGCGCCTATTGCAAGAGAGAGCTTGGAGAGTTACAATTTAAAGAATTGTGACCCTGTGAAGTGGGGTCACAAGTAGCTATTTGAAAGTCATTTCCTTCTAAGTGGTCCTTTTCTGAAAAGCTGCAAGTTTTCATTTCAGGAATATAAAGACACCTATACCAGGACTAGATTTTCAGTAAGTACATGGGCATTAAGACAGCCCTGTTTTAAGATGGAACAAAAAGATCCTCTTCTGTAAGTTCCTATTACAATAACTATAAAAACCTGATTACACAAGGCCAAAGCAGCAGATCTTCATAAGATGCTACCATGACTATATAGCCTTTAGAACAAAACACAGACTGCAATGATTTACTGGCTTCTACTGGACAAACAATAGGAATGTATTAACAAAGATAATGACAGAAACACTAAAATCGCTTTTCTGATACAAAAATCTAGTATTTTTACTTCAAAGGTAAAAATCCTTGCATCATTAGCATTTTTACAAATAACCAAAACATTCAGAACTTTGAAAAAACACACATATATACTTAATTGAGAAAATATGAGTTTTATTTTTACAACCTACAATACACCATTATGGTTATTTAGTAGAAAGAAAGGAATCTACTTTCTATGAGTTAATTAAACCCTTTTAGCTCATCAGCAGCTATGTTTCAGTTGGCCTATTACAGTCCCCCCAGAATGAGGTGGTTCTATGCATGTTGTGCAAACACAGCCACTGTAAGTAAGCTTATGACACAAAGACCATTAAGTTTAAAGGGCCTGTCATATTGCAGAATGGGATAAAATTAGTAACAACAGCTTTCTGCATGATCCTTGAATATGAAGAGATCCCTGTTATTACAGACACAGAGTTTGATGGCTATTTTGATCACTACCATACATCCATAGCCTTTACTGTGTAGGCTAACTTAGTGAATAAGCACCACAGTGCCACACAGACCTACAGATAGGTTAGTAAATGTCTTAAAAGACAAATTCTAAAAAACAATACTATGGATATTTAGAATGACCTCTAATGTGCTGTCAAACAGCACAACTACTATGAAGAATAAACAAAGACTAATTCAAAGTATGCTATGCTCAAGATGGGAGGTAATGCAAGCACAGCCTTTTAATTGTGATAAACAAACCTTGCACTAAAATGTGCAGCTTTCTTTGCAACTTCAGACTTCAGTTTAAAAGCCTATCCACCTTCTGAATTTATATCAAACCAAATAATTTCAACTTATTTTTCTTTTTTTTAAGGAGAAAGAAAACAAGATCAGTGTAAAAGAAAGGATGGAAGGGTATAGAGGAGTCTGTACAGACAGGGATACAACTTCTCTCAAATTCCAAAATAAAAATGCCTTTTAGCAGACCAAACTAGTTTTAAAGCTAGTGTTACATATATAATTTGGATCTCTCTTTTTGCTCAAAATACTTCAATTATTTAGAAATTGCCAGAAGTGATCTGTAAATCTTTAAAACTCCTGTATTTGTGGGTAAGGGGGGAACCCTTTATGTTTTTCATTTGACAAGAGCAAGAGAGAGAGAGAGAGAGAGAGAGAGAGAGAGAGAGATGTCTGGGAAATCAACCTGGATCATGAAGTTCTTCCCATTCTGTTCACTTATTTATCGGATAAATTTCTACCCTGCGTTTTAGGGCTTGCAATAAACAATTTTAGAACAGAACTGACATACAGCATAACAAAAATAGCATTTGATAAAGTTGATGGGAAGGGAACAAAAAATCAAAATCTAGACAGAATAAATATTTAGGACCCAATTAAAGAGTTCTAGGGAGAAGAAATTCTACAAGGGTAGGGACATCACTATACAGGCCATGTCCCTGGGACCTGGCTGCCTGAATAATGGGGCTGAGATAGGACTTTAGAAATCAGTACCAGCATTTAGTCCAGAAACAAAAAGGTAAACCAATGCAACCAATACAAAATTAGTATTATATAATCAAACTGCCTAATCCTCACAAGCATCTGGACATCTGTTTCCAGACTGTCTTCAGAAACAACTCTACATACAGAAAATTACAGTAGTCTAGTCTGGATGTACCCAGTGCATGTGTAATGAGTTCTTTGCCATAAAAGAACTGCAGTTCAGTGAAATATAGCATCTGCTTTGCAAGCAGAAAGTCCCAGGTTCAAAGCCCAGAATCTCCACATGGGGCTGGGATTGTCCCGTCAGAACCCCTGGAGAGCTGCTGCCAGCTGCTGTAGTTAAGTGGCCCAATGACTTAAGTATAGGACAGCTTCCTATGTTTCTATAGATCAGCGGTTCTCAACCCATGGGTCCCCAGATGTTGTTGGACTACAATTCCCATCATCCCTGAGCTCTGGGCTTGCTAGCTAGGGGTGATGGGAGTTGTAGTTCAACAGCATCTGGGGACCCACAGGTTGGGAAAGGCTGCTATAGATGGTCTAAACTGGTCTTTGATCATATGAAGCCTATCCTATCTACATACATTTCTACTCTTTCAGTAAAGCAGTGTCATGTCTTTTCAGACATACCAGCTTTCTATATACCAACTGCACAACTATCTCAGATAAACTTTAACCACTTTGAGGTCCAATAAAGTAAGAAGCTTACTCCCATTCAATGGAAGTAATGGGGAATGAACCCAAGCAGGCTAGAACTGCACAACTGTAAGCTAAGAAGATTAGCACACTGAAAATGTGTACTGTAAAAAAAGTGCTGCATAGAGCCCTCAAAGCAAAGTACAGCTTTAGATGTGGTTCAAAAGCTAACTACCTTGTTTCTAACTGTGAGGAAGGAGCAAAGCAGTCCAAACCACTTCCTTTCTACTAGGCAAGAATAGCCATTGTAAGTATCAACTTCTTGATCAAGCAAGAAGATAAAAACCCTAAAACACAGCAGCTAATATACAACTATGTCTTTGTGTTCAGTGAAACTTAAAAAATATATTAAAATTTCCATGACTCTGCTGTAGTAAGTCTTTTTTAGAACTCTAAAAGCATTCACCAAGAAAGAAAATTGAAAGCAATGTTGAAACACTGGAGAACTCTTTCCCACAATGGAAAAACAGTCAATTTGTAAAGAAGTACACAATCTAGGAAAAGTAGTCAATACTCACCAGCAGACTAGCTCCAGTCTGAAATAAATTGTAAGGGTAAAGAATGCGCTCGTAATGAGCACGAATATGTGAGCCCACAGCTTTTCCAGGAGCAAACCCCATCTTGGTAGCTATTTTAGTCCATTTTCTGTCCTTACACACCAAGTCAAATCCACCTTCTTCTGCAACTAGCTGCAAATGAAAAGGATTGCACATCAAGATTTACAAATTTACAGGGTCATTTCCGACAAATATAACTCAGAAAAGGAAACTGCTTAACTCCAGTGAGCAGGTGCTATCTTATAAATAAATGTCAGATCCAGAGGAAGTTATTACCTTAACACAATTACTTAGTGTGTCAGACAAAAACAAAGCTTTAAGTAATTAATACAACTACTTAATTCCCGTTTATCTAGATGCTACATTCTAAAATATTTATCAACTCAAGGGCCTTCAGGACCAAACAAGTTTATTTTTACTTGCTTACTACTGAAAATTAGCATGACTTCAGCCTAAAAGCATGTGAAACTTACCCTATTAAGCTGGAATAAATCCAAGATCTTTCTTTCTACATGTGGAATTTTCAGTGTGCATCCCTGAAGTTCCCAAAACTTTGCAATCTGGTCCAGAAAATTCAGTTTTACGCGGGTCTGAGCCTGTTCAGAGTGTGGATTTATTATACAGTTTAGTTATTATTTTCAAGTAATAATTTAATATTCTCCAATCTATTATGCATAATGAACAAAGATAGTGAAAATAAAGGTGCGTCAGGTTAAGACGCACTCATTATCCTGTGACGCAAGCAGCAGTATGGAGGAAGAATCTGCTATGCTTTTAAGCAACCATGTACACTACCCAAATGTGAGTTCTTCTCGGTGTAAAAATTAGCATGTAAAAACTACATCTGGTGGGACTTGAGCTCTACCTACCTGTAGCAAGCAGAATTTGCTGTTTTAAAATTCTGAATGTTCTAGAGCTCTAGTCCTTTCATGAAGCTAGATCTTTGGAGAGCTAGGAGCACCATGTGGATTCCCATAGATGGGTGGAATCTATGGTGAGTGGGAGAACATTTGAGCAAAGCACCACAAAGGAAATGTTTGACATATGGATGAGAAAGGACTGGTGACTGGAGCTTTAAGGTATTAGGTTTGAAGCCCGTGCTCAAACCGGCTTGAGGTAATAACAATTCTGAGATTCCAAGCTTTTTTGTGTGTGCAAGAGCCCTTTCTTATTACACCATTTAGATAGCACTTTCCAAGTGCTTTGATATATCCAAGGAAGAAGGATGCTGGAGGTCAACATGGTATCAGCTGCTGGGAGAAGGGCCCAACTTGATTGAGATACTTCCACTCAGTCTTCAAACATGCAGGTTCTGCCGCACTGGAACTGGATAATGAAGCTCTCCCTAAGTCAAGAGGTTGTCATGCAAAAGAAGAGTCCATGGGAATGCTATCCCCATCTCGGAAAACCATGGCCTTTAAGGCCAGTATCGGGCCACAAAGTGAATTGAACCCTCTCTTCTCTCACCTTCTTCAAGACTTGGGAGAGTAGGAATGGGGGGAAGGCATAAAGCATTCCTGGAGGCCATGGTGAGGACAGAGCGATTGACTAAGGAGGTGAAGAGGTCCACCTGGACTGTCCCAAAAGTGGGACACAATTTTTCTAAACACCTCAAGATGAAGCATTCATTCTCCACAAAGGAGGTGCTCCCTGCTCAGTCAGCTGGCTTCAGCATTTTCAATCCCTTTGACTGTCCAAGGGGGTTGTCTGAGAGGGAATCCCTGGTGAAGGGAGGATTTCTGAAGCCACCACTGAAAGAGTGACACACCAATCTTGGCAGGGAAATGAGGATATGTCACTTGGCAGCTATGGAACTTTGATGAGAGAGCAGCAGCCACTGAAGAGGTCAAGAATGTAGTATTGCCATGAGACCCAGAATTTGCACCCTGAGGTTCACTCATGATTTTGACAGAACTGAGTGCCGCTTTGACCTTGCCTATCCTCTCTGGAGACAAGGACATTGTTCCCACAACAGAGTCCACCAGGGCTCCCAGATGAAGAATATGCTGCAATGGAAGGCTTGAACCATGCAATCAGAAGAGGTCAAAAAAGTGGCGAGATAGAATTTTAGACTGGGTCCATGAGAGAATTAACGCTCTAGAGCATTCAGAATTTTAAAACAGTGAATTCTGCCTGCTACCACTAGGTGGCATTTAAGTCCCACCTGATGTCTTGCATGCACAGGAAAAGACTTCTGATCAAATGCAAATACTGTATAGCATTTTAATACACACTACATATATTTATTTAAATTACTCCTGCTTCTTTAAAATGACAAAAATAATAATCATCTGATATTTTTGGTAGAATGGAATGTTAAAAGTAGTCAAAAGGAGCTTGCAGAATGAGCAGAACAAGCTTAATGACTGTTCAAAACAAAATAGCTGTCAACACACCACCAAAATGCATCAACTGGCACTTCTGAAGCACCTCCACATCGTAACCACTGGAAAGGGGTAGGCATGACTCAATGTCACATAAAACATGTAACAGCCAAGATATTTAGAGGAAAAGTGGTAGAAATACAATCTAAGATTGACTTCTCCTGAAGTCCTTGCCAAATGAACCTTTAGTGTGATTTTTCCAGGCTTATGAAGTACCCCTTCTTCACATTTCTTCACATTTGAAACTTTCCACTTTTCTGTATCTTATTTCCTATCTCACTCCTACACGGATACTATTTTAGGATATCCTCATGTTCATTACACTTAGATGAGGAGGCCCTCTTGGTTGCGCTACACTTTAGAGACGTGAATTTGGCAGTAACCAGGAAGAGGGCCTTCTCTGTAGCAGCACCTTCCCTATGGAACTATTTACATCTTCTGCAGACCAAAACTAGTGTATTTCAGCACTCATAAAAAACATACCAATGCCCCCAGGCTTTTGCTGGTGTTTGATTCCACTATAGGGTATCAAACTTTAATTTTCCTTGGATCACTTTTGTATTTTTAATATTTTCGGAATGGATCTTTACTGATTTTAATTGTTCTTAATTGTTTAATCTGTTTATACCTTTGTATACCATGAGATGCCAAATGAAAGAAAGCATACTTAAATAATATATCCCTGGGAAGCTGAACATTAGGCAGAAAAATATGGTGTATACTGTCTCCAAAGAGACATCTTTAAAAGGTCAAAATGTTTGAGACGCCAGCCAGAGAGCTAGCAGCTGAGGCTCTCCAGCTAGAATTTATGTCTTTGTCAGATCCTCAAACTGTTGAGGGAGAAGTAGCATTCTAGAACTTCTCTATCTGGCCTTACAGATCACAACAGAATGGTGGCTAATCACCACACCTGTTTCCTCTTTTTGTCTGAAAAGGAGATCTGATATTTTAATTTAAAATACTGCATTTTTCTCAACAGTTTTAAGCACCCAATCCATCAGTGGCCACTGGGAAGTATTTACTTTTAGTTAATTCATTACCTCCAACTCATTCAGCCTTTGGATCCGTGGAGTAAAGTGAAGTTTATCAACATCACATGCAAATGGAGGCTGCCAATCCTAGGAAAGGGGGAAAAAATAATTCAGTACAGAGAATTGTTTGACAAACCAAAACTGATATACAATTTAAAAGATCTTGTTCACTTTATTTTCAGATGTAGAAAAATCTAAAAGAAAAATATAGTTCACAGTTACTTCTTACTGGCATTAACCTTCATCCAGCTTTGCAGGGTAAGAAGACACTTACTGCAGGCACATTTCTCACTGTGCAATTTACTCACACACATAACCACACACAAATTGTCAGCTGTACAGCATTCCCAAGTTTGAGCCAGTTACCACTTACTGATTTAGTAGTGTAAACAAAAACCACCTGCAGCATAAAATGGCCCAGAAAAGCATTGAATTTTGCCACTGGGGTGTGTTTATTACTCCAGCCAATTTAGTGGATTGGGGTAGTAAAACACTTCACTGTTTTTTCATAGACAAATGGTCATGGAAAGGTCAAGAAAATGTCAGTTGGTTGGCACAAACTATGTTAACACCGTTTGGGGGACCTTTCTCTAACCAGGAAGAGTTTTCTTGTAGGTTTCTAAATGGGGTAAGAAAAACATTCCCCCCCCCCAAAACCCATTAATGTTAATTCTCAGTTGTAATTTCTAGACATTTTACAGCATTTTCTAGACATTTTACAGTATTTCCAGAGCATTTTTAAAATATAGTTTTTGCACTTTGGAATTGTTTGCAATTTAAAATAAAAACATTACTTTCTTGTTTATACAATATCCCATGAATATGTTTTCTAGCTCTGGGTGTTTGGGTTCTGCTGAGCACACTTCATCCGATACAACAAACACAAATATTATATGGGGTAAAAATGCTACCTCACACCATACAGTGCAGATCTCATTGGCATTAGAAAATGCACGCCAAAAACCACTAGTGCTGGAAATCTAGTCAAATACAGTAGAATGCTGTCATCACCAATATTACTACCTTTTTAATCTTTTCAAACACTGGAATTAATCCAAGTCGTTGCATGAGCAGAACAACTTTAGCTTGCATAATGGAACCTCTCATCCTTCTCCGACCACACACCACCCCCAAATCTGTTCCAGGGGAAGGCCCAGAACAGGTGCGGGTGGGGGAGGGCATGTGGAGAGAGGAGAGGAAAGGGAAGGTGCACCGTGTGAGTAGAGATTGTTTCACTTGCAGTGATTAAGATGGATACAACTCACTGTTTCCAGTGTGGTGTAGTGGTTAAGAGCGGTAGACTCGTAATCTGGTGAACCGGGTTCGCTTCCCCGCTCCTCCACATGCAGCTGCTGGGTGACCTTGGGCCAGTCACACTTCTCTGAAGTCTCTCAGCCCCACTCACCTCACAGAGTGTTTGTTGTGGGGGAGGAAGGGAAAGGAGATTGCTAGCCGCTTTGAGACTCCTTAGGGTAGTGATAAAGCGGGATATCAAATCCAAACTCCTCTTCTTCTTCTTCTTCTTCCTTGTTTTAATTTTTTTTTTATAATACTCTCTAAAATTTAGTAATAAAAATTAAAAGGAAAACAATCTGTACCAAGTCAAAGTAAATATGTATTTATATGGAAATATTTTGAAGTATGGAAATCTATATAGAGAACATAGATTCTATGAGTGTGGGTGAATGTGTGCAGCTGTAGGCTGACTGATGTACAGAGGAGTTAGCAGATGTGGATACTGAGAGAGGATAAGTGTACTGAGTGAGTGCAATTCTACATTTTGGAGCTTGATCTCTTATATTTTCTTATATTGTATTATTTATAGATTTTGATATTTCCCATAATGTATCTACTTTTATTGCATTTTTTGCTTTTTCTTTGCATACTGCTTTGTGATCTTTTCAATGAGTGATGGAGCGGTGGATCCACTGCTCAAGCAGCCAAAAGAGCCTTAGGGTTAAACTCCTCAGGGAATTTGTGGACCCAACCTCAAAATACCTCATTTCAGAATGTACTGCCTGCTTCTGCCAATGGGAGAACTATCAAGTGGGAGCCTTCCACCAGGCTGAACACAGCTACCTCTCCCACTAACTGTGCTTCACTCTAATGTCAGAGGCCAGCAGAGAAGCATCACAATCCCATCTTAACCTTCTCCAGCCATAAATATGGAAGGAGGAGGAAGTACAGTTAGCCTCTGTTGTCATCCAGAAAGACAAGGCAGCAGAAATTTAAATTTAAAGAGAGAGTTACACAACTGCCATACTAATATGTAAGGACTGCCTAAACTAGAAATCAGAGGTGGATCTATTTAAACTCAAGATGGCTACATCACTTATGTTTCTCCCCCGCCCTCTGTAAAACAGCTACAGATTTAAGAATTAATCTAATCCCATACTGGTGAAAGTGAATCCAACACCTACCACTTCTCTGCTACAGCAAGCATACTGACATTAAGGGCTAAAGTATACATTCTCAGGAACAATAAGGTTCCAATCCCAAATGTTCTGATAGAGTGGGGAATGCAGGAAGTGCTGATCAGAAAGCAGAAAGGAGGGCTATGTAATCTCTCTAGGACCTGCCAATTTCTCCTACAAATGCTACCCACAATGTAATTTTCTCCTCCCCCTCTGCAAGTCCTAAAATCATAAATCAGAGAGAGAAAGTAAGTGCCCAGACAGTACCTACAGGAGAGAACCGATGGGTAAGAACACCCCACCCCATACACAACAACCCACTAGTTTTCTTCTGCAAATATTCCCCAGCCCACGTTGGAAAATACTGGGAAACTAACTAGTTTTTCTCCCATAATATCAGGTTTGACCCATTTCACACAGGACATTTTTTTCCTATATAAAGATGGCTTTCAAATGGTCTAGTAGTTCACACATCACATTAAGCCATAGTTCAAAGTTAACTATGGTTTAATATGAATGCTCATCATGCTATCACATGCAGCTAAGGATTTCTCACTCTACCTTCCCAGCTCCTGCCAGAGTCTGGCTTGTGATTATATCGAAACAAGGATTCCTGGTTCTTTCAAAAGCACAAGCAGTGGCCAACATTTGTTTTGGGAAAACAAACCTCGAGCCCAGGTCTGGACACCAGGACAAGCCAACGTTGCTTATTTCCTAATGGTACATCAGGAGGCAAGGAAGAGAGCAAAAACTTTCCAGTGGCATTCACTACAGTGCATTCATTAAAAAAATTTTTTTTTGAAGTGTGGTTTAATGTGACTCGTGAAGCAGACGTATAGAAAGTGGTCCTGATACAAGCCCACTCTGGAAACTCTCTCTGTTCCCTGTTAAGTGTATGTTCTGAAATCTCATAAAGTTCTCCAATTCTGTAGACTTCAAGTGCTATTTTTCTCTGCTACATAACCTTTTCACACATGTTACCACACTGAAAATTTAGCAAACCTATCATCCCTTTTCCTGACTTGGATTTTAAAATATTGCTAACTTTTCCAATACTGATTTATGTTAATTTTCTCCACATTTGTTCTCCCTTTTCTCTTCACTTATGCAAAGTAGCTGTCACCCCAACTACTCTGGAATGAGTTATAAATCAGCTACAACAATATTGTGTGTATAATTTCTAGCTCATCACAAAGCCATGAAATTAATCAAAAATTTGCTTGAGTCCTTTTCCTTAATATAGAAGGATTAATGATAAACTGTTGTTTTCCTTCACAGAACTGAGTCTTGCTGTATGAACATCAGACAGAGAGGGACTGTGGTACAGTGATGAAATTATTTTTCTAGTATGTTCCTTCAAGATAAGAAAACATGAAAAGACATGGTCCACGGTATAAAACAGTGGTGTGCCAACTTAAAGATAATAATAATAAGGGTAATTACTGGTAGGAATATCTAAAAAATATATTTGATGGCATGCTCTGGAATTGTTTTAATAGCATTGAAAAGGGTCAATGAAGTCTTGAAGACTTAACATAAATCCATAAATCCAGCATTTCAAATACTAAATTTGCCATTTTTTTTAATTGCCCCACACAGATAACCCAAAAAAGCTTGATCATACAAAAAGTACTTCGTATTCAACTGCCATCTTACAAGTACTACCCAATTAGTGCTTCATACTGAACTCTCCAGCCCGGGTTGTTTTAAGGTGTGTGTGTGTACACCAAGCTTCTTAGTTTGTGCAGTACACCAACTCCAGGCTGTGTTCACTGCCTTAGGTGCATTCACTTGTCTCTGTCTGGTTCATAACACATTAGGCATGCCTCAGCATGCCATAGTTCATACAAATAACCAGATTGGTTTCTACATGTTTCTACAGGGATGTGATAATAATGCACAGGTTTTGCACAAGAAATCACTTTGATCTATGTATGCCCTTTTAGCAAGACTTGTGTATTACCAGTTGAAGTTTCTCTTGGGAATGAAATTGCAATATTAAATTACATTAATATAAATCAGACTTGTGAGGTATAGTCTCTGTAAAATTCACTTCTAGGTCTCTGAGAAAGAGGGGAGGACTGATGCTCAATAAGGCATCACTGATCAAGCCCTAGACCAAACTCCTAAAAGTTTTTTATAGTTAGACCAAGATTGGGGATATAACCTGAAGGTAGAGGTTGGCTAGAATTTCTTCAGGTAGGATGTTGGGTTTATGAGGACTTTCCAAGGGCAAGAAAGCAATTGGGAAAAACCTCCTTCACCAAGAACTGCAGATTTTCACAACCAGTCAACCAAATTGAGACTACTAAGAAGCAAGTTCAGAGAAGTGGTATTTAGCAAATGAATTGCAATGCAACTGGTGATCCTTTACTAACAATGGCTTGAAAAGAAAACTTAAAAGGACCATGTTACAAATTTTCTTAGAGAAACAGAAGCTACCATTTGAAAAATTGCACAGCCCCAATTTTAAGTCATGGAATGTAGAGTTGGTTCCCACATCCCTCTGTTGGACCTCCCAAAAATAAGAGTGTACTCTTGAGACCAATAGCATGCACAAGGAAAGTGTTGAAAACTATTCCAGAATTACAAGTTTTTCATCTGATTGTGCCATCCCAACTGGAGAATATGAAAACTAAGATACAGATTAGATTTAAGGTAATGTCCATCATCAGCAGGTAGGTCCCTGCTTCAGATTTTCCAAATGTGCATATTTTGAAAGGCATATATTTTGAAATTAACATTTATACCACCTGAATGTATAGACACAGGAAACTGCTAGAATTTAATCAAAGTACCAGTGTGCCAAGCTTTGGCAAGTTTAGGTCTGGTGAAAGTGTTTTTCTTGGCAAAGATCATGCCCTTTTGACAGCAAAAATCTAATATGCATGACCTCCTAACTCCATTCCAAGAGAAGCACCTGTTGAATTCAGTTTTTGCTGTCAAAGGTACAATGTCTATGCCAGGCAAATACAGTCAAGAGGTCACAAGCTTGATTGAAAGCTATCGTCTTATGGTAATGCTAGAAGACTTTGTCAGGATTCTCATTACTCCATGTTGCTATAGATATGACACTTCATACAGAATAGTAAACAATACTATCATAACCTCATTTCATGAAGCAAAATGCCTAAGAAACAGACTAAGTTTCACCTTTTTATGAAGGTATGTATATTAAGTCTTCTACAACTGGAAGGAATAAGGCATGTGATGTTGAGAGTGATTCTGCTATCCCAGTTAAATAAAAGTTGTTCACATCAAAGGATCGCTTGATAATAAATAAAATTGGAAGCAAGATGCATATTCTTTATGTTCAAAATAAGGGCTTCATCAGGGGTAATAAAAAAACCATAGTGTGTTGTTACATGAACAAGCTCAAACAAATCTTAGGTATGTGCACTTCCTTTCCCCTTCATATAAAAAAAGAAAGATGTAAAGCTTCTATTCCTGGTTAGAAACAAATTGTGGTTTGTTGGGTTTACAAACTTGGCAAATGGTGGTTTGTTAATAAGTTAGGCTCAAAACCTGGGTCTGATCCAAGGCTTGTGCCAGCTCATTCAAGTAACAACAACCTACTTCAGTGCCGCCACCAAGAAGGCAATGTCAAATGCTGAAATGTGCACATTTAAGCCATTTTAACTGTCTTTTTTTCTATGAAATGAACATTATTTGAATCCAAACATTCCCGTTTGACGATTTCTGGTTGGGCTATTAGGAAAACGAATTCTTAGTCCAGAAAGGAGGTTTTCGGTTACATTATCAACATTGCCTTTATAGTTCTGGTGCAGATGGAAAAAAACATTTGGAGATCTGGAAGTCATTTTACCTGCCTGCTAGACATCAACACAATTACAGCTGGGAACAAGCTTTAATTTTCAGAACATCGCTTGCTACAGCACCTTTTCCAGGGAAGTCCTGGGAGTGAAGATTCATCTGCCTTCTGGATAGAGCTCCAGAGAAACAATCATCCATCCCACTTAACTTTACAGCATCTCTACAACAAGTAGGCATTTAATTTAGCAGATGGTGTCCACAAAACCCACTATCCTTTGGGTGGCATTTTGGACTGGTAATTTATGGTGTGGGCATTTCTTTTCTTTTTAAAAAAAATATAAAGGTTACCGCCCCATTTTTTCTTTTTTGGCTTCCTTTATCACCCCACCCCCCCTTGGTGTACAGGATTTTAAGTCTGTAGATTTAATTCAGTGCACAAGTTGCACTAATTTCAGTGAGACTCAATTATCCGTAACAATCACCCTGATCAGAGTTAGGAGCATCTAAACCCTTTGAAATCCATGGTCTTAGGCATGCCTAAGCACACAATCAGGCTGTGTGCTGGACTGCAGCCTATAATATTAAGTATTCTGAGACCAGTGCAAAAAAAATCTTCAGTTTAAAAGCAGATGGAACCTACAGTCCAGAGTTTAATTTCACATCAAATACAGCAATATGAGGTGTTGAGTAGCATTATTTGGCGACATTAAATTCCATGGGCATTTTGTGTGCTTCATTATTCAACAGCTTCATTTGAAAACATACAATTCTCACAAATGTCCCTCTTTTAAAAATATTTGTCTGCTCATATAACCAACAAAAGTTGGAGTAACAAGTTTAAAAGAAACACACTCAAAGAACATGGTGGTAGAGTGTACCTCATTCAAAATGGCAGCAGACTGCATCTTGAGTCAGAACAAAGCATTAGTGTTATGGGTTGGAGGGATTATTACATACATACAATTCTCATTGCTCCCCCCCCCCCCCTTTTAAAAAGCTCTTCAGCAAGGCAACAGAAACAAAAGGGATGTCATTTTGTCTCTGTAGAGCTGGAAGCAAGAAAGCAGGCTCCTATAAACAATTATTTGCTACCAAGCGCTGCCAAAATTAAATGACAAAAAACAACAACAGGCAAACACCCAGCAATGAATCCTTTGGAACAGAGATGGCCAATTTGTGTCCTTGAGGGTCATATTATAGTCTAGATACTAATCCATGGGCCATCAATATTTTGTGCGCTCTGACCCACTCAGGGATGAGCAGGCCCTTTTATAAATATGGTGTCACCTACCAGCAAGGATCTCAAACGTATGGGACACAATGCTTTCATATGATAAAAGGCCTGTGGTATGTGCTTCCTTAAAAAATCACCTCAAAGGGCAGCCTGGCAATACTTTGCCTTTCTAGAATGCACCTAAGCCTGAAGTAATTTCTGTGAAATGCATGTCTCATGACTTATTTTCCTAAAAAGTAAATCTTGATTGGTAGGACCACTGGGACCAAACAATCAAGCCAGGCCATCTCAGCATTAACAACATACATAACACACACACTTTACCTCCACCCTATTCAAAGGGGCTAAAATAAAACTACAACCAACCACCAACAATAATTTTACAAACACAGGGATTTAAAATGGATGTCATGTAGGTAGGAATGATACACAATCTTAGGTGCAGTTTTTATCTTGTTCAGCCACAGACTTTTTAATGCATACACATGTACAATTAAAACATAAAAATGAAACTGAAGAGAAACTTTAAAACATCATATATTAAATGGAGTTACTTTCAAATCAAAAGGCTGTCCTACTCAAGTGTATATGTGAGTTCCACCCACCAATCACTCTTTGCACACAAACCTTACAGAAATAAATGGAATTTAACAGGAACAAAGGTTGACAAGATTTCACCTAGTAGAATAAGAAAAGTTCCTACAAGCTACTTTCTTCACTCAAGGGTCAATCTTCAGTTATGTTTTCCAGTTAGGACTGAAAGTCATACTGAAATGTAACTGGATACAGAGAATGAATAAAATTCAAGTTTCATTGCAGAACTCAAGTTCATCAATATGTCTCATTTATACTCAGCTCCAAATTAACATTTCTAGTATTTTAACTAGAATGTAAGTTGTTTGAATCCATATTTACCAATACATCTCCCTAAATGAAGATTGCCTTCTTTTTAGTGAAAGTAGTGTATACCCCTTGTAACAAACAAATCTTTGTTTCTTCAAATCCTTCCTCAATCACAGTTTACCTTTTTTAAAAAGGAAGTGCAAATAACTGGGGTAATAAAGCTGAAGCAAATTATACTGAGAAACAATTTTTTAAAAACTGAATTGAGTTAGTGGCTCAAAATCACCCCTTCTATAGCCCTCTGTAGTGTCTGTTTATACTGGTAATGATGAAGACTTATCACCCTTCCCACTATGTATCGCACTCTAAAATGGTGGCCATGTCTGCCTAGGATTCTGAAAGAAAATATCTCTGAAAACTCAATGGCTTCTATTTATATATTCCCAACTTTAAAATATGGGTGCCAGTATTAAAATTAACCCAGATGGAACTAAAGTGGCCACAGAAAAGCTTTTTGTGGGTACAGAAAACATGGAAATAAGAAAATCCACAGTCCTAGCTCAACCACAATGCCAACATGGAGGGCAACACCCAAGCAGCTGTCTCAGGTTTTAACACAGTGACTGCTATAAAGTATTTCTCTTGATATTAGTAGCCCAGTCCCCAAGAATTTGACAATGCTTAAACTTTGTTAGACAAACCATGTGGAACAAACACTTATTTACCTTCAAAATACCCTACTATAAAAAAGGTAAAACTGTGACAATGGCTGCCTCTTTCTAGCCATAAAAAAAATCAACTACTTCTGCTGCATTAAGTCTTTAGGAAATAAATAATGTCTTCTTTCTTCACTGTAGTTGCCTGTGAAGTAAAACTTGTTCCCTCAATTTAAAAGTGGGCTTGCAAGGCAGGTTTTGAGCCTTAATAAAGTTTCTTCCACCTCCCCCTTCCTCACTCATGCTAAAAGCTACACTCTTTATTACTTAACTAGCTGCTAATATGTGCAGAGAAACAAAAGCCTCAACTGGGTCTTGAGAGGCTTTCGCCACTGGAGCTACCCTAGGACGAGTCATCCCAAAGGAAGCACTTCGGGACCAACTTCCCCGTTTGATTTGGAAAACTAGCAGCTGAAGAAACGTGCCTCATTGTGTGAACGGTGTGCGTTTCTTGCTCCCCCCCCCCAACCCGCGGGATAAGACACACAAGGCAACTTTATTTGGGTCGTGGTGGAGGAGGAGATGGGGGAGCCGCGGGAGGCGAGCTCCCCGAGTGGAAAGTGAGCCAGGGGCCAAAGTGAGAGAGCCATAGGGGCGAGAGAGAGGGAGAGGAAAGGAGGGAGGGAGGCGAGGGAGAGAGGCAGAAAGCTCAGAGGCAGCCATATTAGAGTGGGTCTCCCTCGGGGAGCCAAACCTCAAAAGTCCGCTGGGCTGAAGCGACACAAGAGGGCCATTCTGCCCTCCAACCCATGACCCCCTTTCTGTGGGGTAAACGCCAGCCTGGCCTCCAAAGCGAGTCCATATGGGGACAAGGACGCCTTTGAGGACTCTCTCAGAGCTCGTCCACAAACCCAACGCTTGCCCATCATTCAAGGGTCAATGGGTGGAGGTGGGGGGCTCTTTCCCCCCATGAAGGCGTGCAGTGGGGGGGCCAATTCAAGCCCCCCGAGACGCGCTGAAGATTAAAGGGGGGAGGGGGACCGACGGAAGATGTACAAGTTTACTGAGTGGGGATGTGTAAAATGATACCTGCCCCCCCCCCCAATGCAGGGGTCTTGGGACCGGGAGTTTTTAGGAACTTGGACGGCGTGGGGGGGCAAAAGGCTCGAAGAGGGAAGAGATGTTGTGGTTGCCCCCAGACTCTCTGCACGCAGGCGCCCCCCCCCCCCGGTTCCTGCTCGGCCGTCCGCGGCGTCGCTGCTGGGGGTGGGGGGTGAAGGCGGCGCACAGGTCGGTCGCCCGGGCTCACTCACCGGCGGCGGCCGCACCTTGCAGATCCCGGTCTGCTCGGCTATAGGCCGGATCTTGTGGATGAAGGCGAAGGGGTCGGCGAACTCCTCCCAGCTGGGCTCGAAGACCGGGCACTCGGGCGGCGGCAGGAACTCGGCCATGGTCAGCCCTGGGTCGCCGGCAGGACGGGCAGCGCCGAGTCAGGCAGCCGTTCCGAACAATCCCCCAACAGCCAAAGCGTCGCCGAGCGCCGCTGGAACGGCCCGTGTGCCTCCGCCAAAGCGAGGGCGGGGGGGAGGGGGAGAAAAAGAGTCCCGAGGAGGAGGAGGCCCGGCCCTATGGAAAGTGCCTCCTGAGGGACCCGCCCGCCTGCTCCCCCACGCCACATGGGGTGCCAGCCCCTTTTCTCCACCGCACCCCTTTGTTCGGGTTGGCTCGCGGACGCCCAACTCTCTCGTCCGAAAGAGCTTGCGCAAAACACGGGTTGGTTGGTTGCCTGCGTGCGGGCGTGCTCGCTCCTCTTTGCAGAAAGGGCTCTTCTGGGACGGCCGAGTATAGGGCCCGTCTTGGCTACGCCCATGGGGCCCATATGCGTGAAAAGTAATGGGGCTGCAGCAGGAGCAGAGAAAGTATTGCAGCCGGGGCTGGTTCAGCTGTGTTTCTTTCCCCCTCCCCCAAAGGGAATGTGTCTGTTTTGGAAAGAGGGAGCGTGTTCTCCCTACGAGGTTAGGCCTTCAGGCCCCATGGCAGGCTTTCATTGTTTTGGTGGGATCGATCCAGTGATCCAGGAGTCCATTTGGACTCCTGTTTGCCGACAAAACGGGACTGAGGAAAAAGGAGCAACCTTTGCAATTCGCTAAGGATCTGGGCGTTCTTCGTCTGGGTACCCATTATTTTGTTTCAGGGTACACAGTACACTCAACATGGTCACTCCATTTTGTTTCTCTGACAAAACCAGGAACCCTTAACAATCATCTTCATTACATGCCTTCCACTCTAAAATCTGTATTTATAACTTAATTTCATCGTTTTTCCATAATTAATAACTAATAAAATGATTCAACTAGCTGTGCTTTAAATATCTCTTTCTGACTTACTCGGCACCGATTACGACAGAACAGTTTGTCCATAACAGGAAAATGTCCATTTTTATGTGATAACACCCAAATGTGCAAAGATTGACATTCTGATTATGAGCATATTTTCTTGCTGGTTTTAAGTGAAGTTGCTTTAATTTTGCCAGCCCCAGGCACTTTTAAAACAAAGCACAACATATTTATGCATTTAAAATAAGTTTGTTTCACATATGGTGGGATGAAAATCACATTTTGTTTTATTAGGATGCTGTATTCTCACATTGATACTGCCAAATGATTAGCAATTACATAATTCTGAAAAACTTGTAAATGTTTTAAATGTGCTATAGCTTAATGTTGAAATACTTAAATATGCCTAAATATGCTTCACGTGTTTAAATATGCTTCAGTAGGCAGGATTCTTACCTTTTTTATTTATAAACAAACAACAGATCCACATGTGTTTTCAGATGCAGTAGTTAATTCTACAAGAGAATAATGCACATGCAAGGAAGATTAGGACTCCGTGGTTTTCATAGAATCATAGAATAGAATCATAGAATCATAGAGTTGGAATAGACCACAAGGGCCATCGAGTCCAACCCCCTGCCAAGCAGGAAACACCATCAGAGCACTCCTGACATATGGTTGTCAAGCCTCTGCTTAAAGACCTCCAAAGACGGAGACTCCAAAGACGGAGACTCCTTGGTTTTATTTAGCCATGCATTGTTCTAAAAATACTTCATTGTCAAAAATATATTGTGTCTCTGCAAGGTACGGTATATGAAACAAATAATAGTCTGACATTTAAAACTGAGTTTGGGTTTGCTTTATATTCATACTGTTTCATAGATAGAATTTTGGTTTCTTTATGTGCAAACCATTCCTAATTCAAAATGGAGATTGAGCCAATAGGGTTAGCAGTATGTTTTGTCTCACATTAGTTTTATTTTCTTTCTTTCTCATGCATTTCTAATATTACCTTTGCTTTTTTCAAATTAAACCAAATAACAGCTGATTATATTGTATGTAGGCTTATGGGTAAAGCCCGCCAACTTCAGTTAATTGTTTAATTTTGTAACTTCCCATAATGCAATTATTTCTTGATCTTGGCCTCTAAAGCCAGAGCTTTCCAAATTGTGTGTTGCAAAACGTTAGTGTGTTGGCTGCAGTGTGTAGGTGTGTCCGCACAAACGCTCCCAAAGCTTCTGCTGGGGCTGGAAAGGGGTTAGTTTAACCTCAGGTTTGCTAGGAAAACTGGATCACTGTGTCACGAAATGATGCATGTCTAAAAAGTGTATCACCAACATGAAAAATTTGGGAAGTTCTGTCTAAAGCTATGATCAAAATCAGGCGGTTTTGTATTGATTCCAAGAGAATGCTTAAGGCTGCAATTATAACTTACTTACTTGGGAGTAAGCCCCATTTAACTCAGTAGGACTTCTTTCTGGGTAGATACATTTATGCTTGCTTTTTAGCTCTAATAGTGGAGGGGGGGATACCATGTGCACTGAGGGAAGTTTATTGTGTGGCTTGTACATTTTAAGTCATGCACAGATTATGCATTCGATCACCATAGTCAACATCACAGGATATAAATTGTGGTTGGCCTTTCAAGTAGGTATGGATCATTTTTAGTACCATGCATTTTGTTACAAGACTGAAATCTTCAGTCCATTTCCTTCAGAATAATACTGTTGTTTTAAATTTAGAACTAATGAGGAATAAAATGAGGATACATATCTATCCCAAGTGTGTGTGTGTATGTGAGAGAGGACTCCATTATTAAACCACAAGAATTATTTTATCCCTAAAATATTATGTTCTGTATAAGTTAATGGCTCCTCAACCAAAAGATAAAGGCCTTTTCCAAACTTCTTATTAAATTAAGTAGAGCAGGAGTACCGCAGCATTGGCAAAATCTCCTCGTTTAGTCATGTTGTGCAAAACTTTAGGATTTGTCTTTGTGGCGTGGTTGTGGGGACCTACAACGTGACTGCTGCAATGACAGATTCCCTTCAGTTTCGCCAGCAACAGGGGATCACTAGAGGCCTCTAAGCTAATGAGCTCCATGCAGAGAACGCCAACCACATGGGTCTCTACTCTCTAATCCACCTTCTTCGCCTTTATGATCTATGTTTACATGTGCGGAGGGATCCTTCACAGCTGACAGCCACCTCAGTGCCGGCACTTCTTTTTTTAAAGAGCCTCTCTATTCTCTGGGATAGGCCAGGGCTTGGGGGGACGTCAGAGGGGGAGGGAGGCCGAGCTGTTTCATTGTCTGCGCCTGGCTCTGTGCAGTGGGGAAGCCTTCCCTTTCCAGTGCAAAGCAGTGCGTGGGGCAAGGGGGGGAACCCAACTGTAACGCTGCTATCCCTGTCGCTTCTTAGCTCTCATACAAGACTTGGAGGCCCCTTGGTTCAGAGGGGACTGTAGGCAGATCACTGGAGTCCCCAGGACAATGGGAATTAATGGTTGGATGGGAGGAAGGGGGCGGGCATTGCTCGGCGCAACTATCGTACAATCCTACCACGGGTTTACTTAGAAGTAGGCCCCACTGAGCTCAATAGGATTTACTCTCGAGCGTAAGGCTGCAGCCTTAACGTCTAGGCTATTTTGATAAACGGTGCCACGCTTCAGGGGGAGGGGCGGTGATCCACCGGGGAGCTGGCAGTTGTTAACAGTGCTCCGCCCACTGATCTGTTCTCCCTGGTGGGGCTTCTCCCCCTCCCCCCAAAAAGGTAGCTTTGTCGCTGCTCCTCTCCCCACACCGGGCCACAACCTTTCCCCTCCCCGCCCCATACCTTCTCCATGAGATGAACCATCACCCCCCGCCCCCCGTTTTATAATCCTTCCTTCCCCAGCAGAACCCCTTCGCTTCCAGCAAAGACCGGGCTCCCTTCCAAGGGGGTGGGGTGGGGGAGATATTGGAACTGTTCCAAAAGTTGTGCACAAAAGAGGTTCCTCCTCTTCTCGCCCCCCCCCCAAATGGAGCCACTGACAAAGGTTGCTGAAGGGGTCCGCTCCACAGTGTGTCCTCAGAGGTGGGGGGGGGGGCGGCGGTGGATGTACTTAAGAGAAAACAGATCAAGCCATCTTCTCAACAGTACCCCAACACACACACCCCAAATCTGGACACGCCCATTGTAATCTCTTCCCACCCTGAACTCCTTAGTAGTTCTGCCTCCGTCCTTTAGTATTGCACAAAGCTCGTGCGTTCCGCTACCTACCCCACACCTACCCCTGTATCACTTCCAGCAATTCTGCAGCAGCTGTCCCAACCCTCCGGATGAGTATCTCCCCCCCCCCCCCCGTGTAGTCTTCCATGCTACTCTAATCCTGCCTCCGCACCCCCAGTTTCATTACTGGGAGAGGATGAGGAACTTGGGGTTCGGCCGGGTGATCCTGGGGGGTGAGCAGCCCTAAAGGCGTGCAGGTTAACAAACAGACACCCCCTCGGGCCCCTACTCCGGGCCACTGCCCCCGTCGAGGCCGCTGAACAGGACAAAGGGAAGGGGCAGCCCCCTCCAGTGTCAGCTTCTCCAAGGGAGGCACAACCCACCCCGGACGCAACCCAGGCCCCCTCCCCACCCCCTCCGCATCTGGCAGGGGTCTGCCTTATGGAGGCCGGCGAGGGGAGTCGAAGGAAGCGCCTCCATTGGTGAAGAAACACATCGAGCATTATTACCAAAGGGAGGTAGGGCGTGTTGGGCTGGCGGAGGGGGGAGAGGCATGAGGCTCCCCTCGGGGGTCGACCCAGCCAAGAGGGATGGTGGAGCCAAAGAGCCGATCGACAAGGCAGCCACCCCACAGCACCCCACGGAGGTGGCTCCCCATTGAGGAACTCTCTAGGACCCAGGGGAGCAGCGGGCGCTGCACGTAGCACACGTGTATTCGCTCCCGCATTTCTGGGCCAGCCTGCTCCTCCCTCCCGCCCCCCTCCGCCGTCCAACCTTGCAGCCTTCACTCCTCTTTCTCCGCGGTCCTGACACCGCCCCCTCTATTATCCCGACTTCTCCATTGCCCCGCGCCCTTCTCTAAGTATGCGCTAGGCAACTTCTCTAGCATAGCAACAGCTTAAGGGGAGTCTTTGCCGTCGAGCCACATGGGATCAGGTCTTTTAACTTACAGCGCCACCCTGAATTTCGTTTCCACACTGTGGAGTGGGGGCAGGTTTGCCAAGCTCTAAAGCGTGGGCCTTTTATCCACGCGAGTCATCTTCACGAGGAAGTTACTGAGTTACGGAAAGCAAGGCGTTGCCCCATCTCCCAGTACACACTGTGGGTGAAGTTCAGCACAGCTGTAATCTAAGTTAGTTGCTGTGTCTACAGAATCAGGGAGTAGTATTTTTTATGATGGATTAATAAAAAATAGCAAAAAGGGCATGTGTATATTAAAAGCTACAGTGGAGCACAATCCTTTGTATGTTTACTCAGAAGTAAGGGCCATTATGCCCGAAAGTAAGGCCCAGGTAACAGCACAATTCTAACCTCAGTGTGATTTCAGTGTGGCTCATTTCCAAGTGAAAATGCACAGAATTAAACAGATGTAAAGAAAGCTTTCATCAAATGCATTATGCTAAGAAGGCCTTTGTATGATCATGATAAAGGTCAAATATATGTGCCTGCATTAAAAACAAATAAACCCACAGCCTTAAAATCCCATTCCTCCTCTGTAGACCTTATACTGTACTGATATCCAATGCTCAGCACTTCTGTATACAATATTTAATGCTACTTGATATTTGGCATTCAATATTTATTAGTTAAGATATTTTAGGCCGTCTTTTAGGACTAGGATCATGACAAAGCAGCTTCCATTAGACAAATACAGAATCATATTTAATAAAAATACAAAACCACCATAGAACATCTGAAAACAATAGGAAAGCCGCAGAAAAAGCAGCAGAAATAATCAATAACTGTAAAAGAGCAACAAAGCAAAATAGTGACAAATAGCAAGGTCAATTCAGCACATGCTAGTCACACTTCCTGAAAGACTCTCTTTTACTCAATTGTTTGTAGCCCTGTCTTCTTTGGCAATTGGCCACTCTTGAAAGGGCTAAGGTGGGATTCAGGAACCAATCAAGAAACATTGCATTGCCAGTAAAAAAAAAAGCATGCCCCCCACAGTCTAAAGCACTCACATTTTGAAATAAAATTTGAAAATCAAAGCTGAATTTTTAAATTTCAACAGCCATTGACATCTTGAGAAATTCGGTTTAAGCTCTCTTGCAAACATCTTCCTAGCTGACTCCAAGGCTTGAATAATTCCAAGGCAACCTCCTCCTGCAATAAAAAAACAGCAAACAGAAATGGCCCACATATTATTGATAATCCACTTCCCCCACTGACTGGTTCCCTACAACTCCTATATAATGGACCAGACATGGCCTTCAAATTCTAGCCAAACTTCTTCACTCTGTTCTGTGTCCTTAGACCAGGATGGGGAACATAAGTAAAATGGGGCAGAGCAATGGATGCAACTCTTAGCTTTACACAAAAGGCTAAATGGCAACCACTAAAAAATCAATGGTATCTCTACATACGTCTCTCCACCTGTCCCATTTTGCTGCCTGAGGCGAAACAGAAAGGTGCCACCTCCTGTCAAGGTCATGCTTACTGAGGTTAAGCGGCAGTGTCTTCTGGTGAGATCTTGTGAGGTGGTAGGCCAGGAGTTTGCAGTGATGCCACCCACAGGATTCCGTCGCCCGAGGCGGCTGCTTCAGTCTACCTCATGGGCAGGCCAGTCTTGCCATCTACGCATGCAAGAGGCATTATCACAGTTCAAGGACACATTCCATTCAAGTTAAAGCACGCAAAAAGGGCCAAAGGGAAGGCCAGTGAATGTCTGACATTATTTTATTACATTTCTGTCCCACCTTTCTTCCATTACAGAAATCACAGCAACGTAATGGGATGCGCAGGCAGTCTCCTATCCAGGCCAGAGTTAGATCTCACCAGACTGAGATGTGCAAAAGATCACCAAAGAGGCTGTGCCATATGCCTTCAGACCAAATCCTGGAAGGATGCTGGGTATTAAGAGTAAAATGGTGTGATTATTTTATCTGTATATAGATATTGGTTCCCCCAAGCATACATGCCTACTCATAATCTCAGACTCATGTGTGGATGGTGCTATTTTGGCTACTACATAAAGATCCATCCTAGGAGGACGAATTGATGCTTAGAAGTAGGATGCATGGAATCTGAAACCAAAATGAAAATAATCCAATCTTGATTTCTTTGCAGATTTGGGGTTAGCAACGGCCAGGCAACAAGAATCCACAGGAAACCATTTGTAGTGTTTATAGTAAAGTGACGATTTCTGGCAAACTAGCCAACTCATCATATAAACTCCTCATATACCAGATCTGTTCTTATTCACATGTTCCACTAGATGGCAACATATAAAACAGGATGCTTTTGCCTCTAATGGTCAAACGTTAGGACACAAAAAGTTTGCTTCAGAATACAGGCCAGCGCAAAGCAAGCTGAGTGATGAATGGGGTGGGATGTTAGGCAGTGAGAGTTTTCTCTCTTACACACACACACAAACGCAGCAGCCTCAGATTGGGGGAAGAAAGAATTTTCAATGGCAATAAGAAACAAAAATCTAAGAATCAAACAAGCCACACATACAGAGGACGTCCTCTTTCACATGCTTTTATCAACAATTGGATTTGTGGAGGGAGTTTTTACTGGCAGCCAGATATGTATCTACCCTGGCAGGACACAAGATTCACTTTAAAGCTCCTGCCATCTGCAACAAGCTATGCAAACACATCTATATTTCTGTTCTGATATCTCTCTTGTAACAGCTCAAATAATCTTCCCCTTAAAGTGGCCTCTGCTTAAGAGAGGGATAGGTTATCTATTAGGAAAGTTTTTGAATGTCTGGAACTTATTTTCTGGCTATGTGATTCAAGGAATTTATTTCCCTTTCTCATTCTATGATTCCCATAATGCTTGTTCTGCTTTGGCAGAAAGGTGTGGCAAATAAATAAACTTAACATCTTAAATGCTGCACTATAAATATTAGTATTTTAATATATATTGCATTTCTATTTATTTATTTTTTGGCAAGGGGGTTGCTAGTTATTGTAGAGAAAACAGACATGACATTCGCAATGTAGGTTTGCCAATTAACCAGAAAAGAGCTGCCAGGGTTGCATGTGTACCTTCAACAGTAGCCTGATCTGTTAAAACCAGCAGGTAAAAGTTTTACATGGGGCCAGCTAGCACAGCTGATGGGAGCTGTGGTTCAAAACATCTGGAGGGCACCAACTTGGAGAAGGCTGTGAGATAGCAATTAATTCCGGTAACCGGGTATCTCCCTTCTGCAAACCCCTATGCTGCGAACAAAGAAAAAGAGGCCAGATCCCACATAGTATTCCACAAACATTCTGCAATATAGAAAGATTGAGATGTACCTTTACACAACTAAGAAAACACACATTTTGTGACTACTTAAAATTGTGACTGCATATATGGTGCTTTACATGGGAGAAGTCTTTTGTTTGTAGCCAGTTAAATTACCAAGTAGTTCCAGCAACTGCACCATGTCTCTTCACATCATAAGAGACTGTTTGCATTGGCTATGTGATGGCAAATAGCTGATTTATCCAGAAAATAAATCAGAAAACCATCAGAAAATAAAATACTTGTTAAGCAGAGCAGCCTTCATGCAGGAATTTCAACCAACTACCAAGTAGCTGATTGTTTGTATGAATGGAACCCAGTTATCTGAGACCAAACATCAAAAGTATTCTCTCTGTCCACTTGGGGGCTTAAATAAATTTGCAAGTAAGGGCATTCAATTGCTGCAATGCACATGGAATTTTAGAAAACTCATTCTGCCAAATAGCCTCCTGGGAACAAATGAATTTAGAAATG
Source organism: Podarcis muralis (assembly GCF_964188315.1). Lineage (NCBI taxonomy): Eukaryota > Metazoa > Chordata > Lepidosauria > Squamata > Lacertidae > Podarcis > Podarcis muralis. Next base: position 70,375,502 of record NC_135659.1, on the reverse strand, counting down.
GAGAGCATCTGTTTCTGATCAGGCCAGACCAGTTTTGCTAGGCACACAACCTACCTACACATGCCTTTTCTCACATAGCACTGAGTCATCAGCTGTGGCATAAGTTTCCCTTGTACTTTCACCATCTATAATACGGAATGGCTTAACAGCTTTCATTTCAGACTTTGCACCTCAACAGGACCTCAGCTTTTAACTTCTAAAAGGATTGGATGAGTTTTATCTAGAAGCATAATCTGTAATTGTTGCACAGTGCACTGATACCTCCCTGGCACCTTCAAAGTCTGCAAACCCCAAACATAGATAGCATCCAGAGACTTCACAATCAACCAAGGAGCCATGAGCCATGGCAAGATATACTATTGAGACTGGTGTTAACCACTGGTGGAGGAACAGGGGTGCGGGGGGAGCGCACCACCCCCGGTGGCACAATCCTGGTGGGGTGTCATTGCAGCTTCCCCCCCCCCCCGCTGGGTGCCATGCCCCCGCAGGTGGTGTGGCACGCCACACCACGCCCCAGGACACATATCACGCCACGCCCCTGCCTGCTTTCCTCCCCCCTCTCTAGAGCTTGAAGCTCTGCCACTGGTGTTAACACCCATATTAACCTCTGGCAGAAACCGTTGCTCTGGCCCAATCACAGCTGAGCTGGTAGTTGGTCCCCTAATAGCTGATTGTGGATCACAAGGCGGCTTGTGGTCAGAGTTTGTCTGTTTGCATGGCTTTCTGAGGAGGTTGATCGCACTGCGCCAATTCAACAGTTTCTACAGGCAGCACTTTAGGCACTCTGTCGTCAGTTTAAGGCAGCTGAAATTATTTTTTTGCCACTCCTCTTTTTTCTTTAAGGCTGCTGCAGCTTCAGATGTGCATTAATGAAACACGTATGCTGCATAATTCAATGCATACATGCACATGAAGATGAGAGAATTTCTCATTCCCCTCTGTAAACTGATGTAGTCCCACTGAATGAGGATCAAGAGCCAAAACTGGCTTCTGGCCTTGTACTAGAGCAGCCTTTCTCAACCTGTGGGTCCCCAGATGTTGTTGAACTACAACTCCCATCACCCCTAGCTAGCAAGGCCAGAGCCCAGGTATGATGGGAGCTGTAGTCCAACAACATCTGAGGACCCACAGGTTGAGAACCAAGGTAAAGGTAAAGGGACCCCTGACCATTAAGTCCAGTCCTGACCGACTCTGGGGTTGCGGCGCTCATCTTGCTTTATTGGCCGAGGAAGCCGGCATACAGCTTCCAGGTCATGTGGCCAGCATGACTAAGAACCACTGTACTAGAGCTTAACTGGGTACTGTATCCCCCCCCCCCAATGTATTAAAAGGTCTGGATGCATTAGGAGGTAGACAGCAAGTGCAGAGATGCAAAAAGAGAGCCAGTGTGAAGTAATGGCTAAAGTGATTTACTTAGGCAAGGGTGACCCAGCTTCACATTTCTTCTCAGTCACAGAGCTCATGGGGTGCCCTTGGGCCCAGTCACTCTGGCTAATGGACTCCAGAGGGTCATTGTTGTGGGGAGTAATGAGGAAATATCATCTTCTTCTTGTTTGGCGATCACTCGTAGCCGAGTAAGATTGTCTTCCATAAACACAGTTTTAACAGTGAGTCCGTCAGTGACTGTGGAGGCCAATTCTGGATCCCTGCACTCCTTGGAGTAAGAGGATAAAAAAAGGAGGCTCACAGGTTCACCAACCCTGCTTTAGTCATTTGTATGGCAAGAAGGATTAAGTTTGCAATTTCCTTTCCTTTCCCTCTTCTAGTTCAAATTCAGTTTCTTTGTTAAGCTCTGACGACTGATGTTTAATATGCTGGTCTGGGATTCCAGACCTTCAAAGGAACCTTAATGCAGCCATTTATCACCACGGCACAAAACTCTCTTGAATTAATGTGGGCGACCAGAAACCAGACCACATGGGTCATGGAACAAGAAGCAACAGCGGCAAAAGAAGACTTGACGGGAAATGATCAACGCAGGAAGGAAGTCCTATCATGCTTTTGGCAGCACTCTGTAAACAGTTATAAAAAACAACACAAAACAATGTCCCAAAAGGCCTCCAGTGTGAGTATTTGTGTGTTTTAAATAGTATCAACATTTCTAAAACAACAGTCATTACCTTTTGGAAGTAATAATTGGGCTTCAGGTTTGCTTCAGCAGATTTTGAAGCTGTAAGGATCACCACTATACACCTTTACCTGGGAGGAACCCCACACGGTGGCACATACTTCTGTGTAGACGTGCCGAAATCTACACTGTTACTACATACTACTATCAGTATGCAGATGATACCCAGCTCTACCTCTCTTTCAAATTGGAACCAGTGAAGGCGGTGAAGGTCCTGTGTGAGTGTCTGGAGGTGGTTGGAGGATGGATGGCGGCTAACAGATTGAGGTTGAATCCTGACAAGACAGAAGTACTATTTTGGGGGGACAGGAGGCAGGCAGGTGTGGAGGACTCCCTGTTCCTGAATGGGGCAACTGTGCCCCTGAAGGACCAGGTGCGCAGCCTGGGAGTCATTTTGGACTCACAGCTGTCCATGGAGGCACAGGTCAATTATGTATCCAGGGCAGC